>NC_088369.1:20658071-20688071 GCF_034508935.2 Berghia stephanieae
ATTCCTTTTATGGTATTGACGATTACGATGCTAATGTGTTCTTTCTTGGTTATGAATGGACACCCTCCATCTACAGACATCTTAGTCTTAGCTCTTTGTAAGTTGTATATATAATTACCATGCCTTTTTATCAGAAATAATAAACTAAGCAGGGCTCATTGTCTTCAGCTCGTTGTCCATTCTGCTCATGATTTCATCGTTATTTCCTTCTTTGTTTCGAGCTCACACAAAATCCACACCCACGAGCAACAGCTACAGTAGATGCCCAGTTTATGCTGTAGCACAAGACTGAAGGGCTACAGCCCACATGGTCACTTGTTTAAGGAAGGAATTATAAAAGTCTACCTCCTTTGTTTTAACTCTTGAAAACAAAAAATGTCAATAAATGTGCAGTCCTGGGTGGGAGACATTTGATCTATGATGGGCAGGAGGTCACTTCCTGTGTCTTCTATCACTTTATATCTATTTTCTGAGTTTGCTTTCTGATGGTGTCCTCTTGGAATCTGCATTAGTTCCCTATTTGAACCATTCCTCTTTGTCTTATTTTTTTCTTGGGTGATTTAATTGAAATTCTAGAATTTTTGGACTCTCCCATTTTCTTCCTTTTTATTGGAACTGTGTAGACTTAAATGTGTTGCAAGCACAGTAAGCGGGTGGTTGGATGGGAGCATCATCCTTGAATCATATACCTATGATGTTCGCATGGGTGTACGATCCGATAGTGATGTCGTTTCTTCTTCTCTTTACTAGCCTATCCTGCTTCTTTGGTTTGTGATTGTATTTTTGACAGGGATATTTTTTTTCCTGTAAATCCTCTGCCTGTTTGTTCTTGGTTATTTATAATTTAGCTTATGATATCTTTAGGTTATGATTTTGATTGACATTTGTACTATTTTTGTTAGATTGCTTGTTTTTTTGTTTCAGCGGTCTCTCATATAACCTCAATTGTGTTGGAAGAGACCTAAAGCAACAAACAAACAAGCACAGTAAAACCCTGTTTTCTGATTTCAGACCAATGATGTATTTTTGTCTGTAAACAATAGGTAAAACTATTCAACGAAAAAAATGCTTTAATTTGACATACAATGAAACTCTTCATATCCACCAGACCAATATGTTGTTGGTCGTTTTTGAAAATCTTCTGCGCTGTTGGTTCAACTAGGTTGAACAGTTTGCAAGAAATCTCATTAATTAATTAACAGCCTCATTTTTTTAAAAAAAGAAGATTAATGAACATGGAAGATTCTTGGCTACAAATCCTTCATCAAATAAAAAATAAAAATGGTTATAGGAATAGTAGAATCCAGAAAGTTTGAAGAAGGTCGGTCTTATAGCATTTTATCACGATTAATAACTGAGGCCAATGAAACAAATGTTTTGTTCTGTAGCTAGTTATTATAGTGAGGAAAGGAATAGTGAATTGTAGAATATTATTAATATATTTACAACGATATTGTAGTCGGCATTGTTTCAGGCCTGTGTGTCCATCATCAGGACTCGTGGTTGTCGCTGACTGTTGAAGTGATTCAGGAATTGTAGAATATAGAAATATTTGTAGTAATAGTAAACAAGAAGTATGGCTTGATTGATAATTTGCATAGTTAATTTATAGGGGTACTAAGCTGTTAGAAAATGTGGACTATAAAAATTGATGGAACAAAATAGATTATAACAACTTCGAAAAAGAACAAAATACCAGACATGGAGAGTTTTGGGTTCAGACCCTTTTTCAGCCAATAACAAAAACAATAAAAATATTATTACATTGCTTAAAATCCTGAAACTTGGCAGAGAAATTTGTAGAAACTGGCATAAACTCATATCCATTTGCCTAATTGGCTCTGAAGAGTTACATTAGCAGGTCTGAACTTCTGAACTTTAACCTTTGTCTTACCGTTTCTATATCGTTTGTATGCATTGCTAAACATTGTAGATTTATAACTCATTGACCATCCCATTATTTCTTGACCAGACTGTCACTGATTTGACTTTAAAGCACTGGTCCTGGCTGGAGTCCTTTGCTTGGAGGGAAACAGTCAAAAGTATAGTTATAGTTTTGGGAGATATATTTTGCCCTGTAAATCAGCTCTCTGTTATAGTTACATTTTTTTGTTTTAACTCTATAGTGGTTTGTAAACATTTGATGTTCTCCTCTTAGTGAAGGCCTGTGCAAGTGTCTGGTTGAGACTTTTAGGTGATCTCAAACTGAGAAAACTGATTGTGTGCTCTTGGAATTGGAATCTACATCTATTTGAACCATTTCCCTATGTCTTTTTCTCGTGCGCTTTCAATTGTAAATCTAGAATATTTGACTATCTCATTATCTTCTTTTCCACTGGTGCTGATGTCTTACCTGTGTTGTAAGCGCAGTAAAACCCTTAAAAACAAACAGCACTGTAAACAAAACAATATATAAATGAACAAAACCTCGGGATGAGACAAATTTAATTGAACGATTGTTTTTCAAGTATTTACAAAATCTTCCTCATGACATTGCATCATTCCAAACATTCATGTTGTTTTGTTACTTAAGAGGAGTGCAAAGCATATTTATATAGTTGATATGTGTAACATATTCAAATAGTTTATATGTGTAGCGTCTTCAAATAGTTAATGTGTGTAAGAAATCAAACTCACTGACTCAACGAATGCATTTATTTTAACTTAAGGTAGGCTTGAATTTGAATTGTAAGCACCTGATAGGTCCCAAAATAGCAAACAGTACCGTTTTGAAACATTTGTCACATGTATTCCCCCGATTCAATTTTTTCTTTTGTTTTTTCTTAAGTTGTTTTAAAGGTTGCCAAGCAAGTTGCAATGTTCCTTGGTATTCGTTTTGTTACTTGTTTTGTCTTTGTTTTCATTTTTTGTTTGTTTTTTTTTTTCATTTAATTTCGTTGGTTGTTGTGAGTTGTTTTTTTTTTAAGATCTGATTATACTTATCTATTTTCTATCTTTTTTTATTTTTGCCAAACATGTGATCTGTTCGACGTTTTTTTGAAACAAATTATTATTAACGTATAAATTTTGTAATGCATGCTTATTATTTAACTGGTTATCGACATAACAAACCCCTTGTAACCCTTTGTGCATTGTTTTATGCTATATAATTTTTTTTTAATTTAAAAAGAAAAAATTATCTAAAATGTCCCTTTGAAAATTATTTTGTCTCCAGCAGCATATTGTTGCTGTTTATTATTATTATTATAATTATTATTATTATTATTATTATTATTATTATTATTATTATTATTATTATTATTATTATTATTATTATTATTATTATTATTATTATTTTTCTTGTTGTAGTTATAATATTTTTTTTAAAATAAATTTTTTTTTATTTTTCAAAAAAATTATTTTCATTTATTTTATTTTTTTTATTGTCCTTATCACTATCATACTTTTGGCTGTTGATGTTATTCAAATTTCTTAATGAAAAAAAAATAATGAAAATAAGTCCCGACAAAATCATGGAATCCTTCAACTGACTGCATTGTCATTGTCCCTATTCTTCCATTTCCCATATTGGAATTTGACTTTTGTCTTCGAGAATGGCTGTTATTATTGGTTTCATCATATTATTTGGATATATTTTTTTCTTTGGTGAAGTCTTTTTATTATTATTATTATTATTATTATTACATCACTGTCCTTATAATTATTATGAGAACTGGAAATGTTTATTATATTTAATCATGATGTATCAAAATCTGTTTATTTATAATTTATATCCTCGTGCAATCGGTTTATTACTATTTTTGTTCAAAAAGTATTAAATTTTCTCGTATACATATTGCCATGTGTGTATTCAAAGAATCCGTTTGGGATTATACAATAGAAATAGGCCTGGCCTGTCACTCGAAAATAATATAAAATCGCCCTTTACAACTGCATTTATTTTAGCAAATGTGACAGTAATATGGACTTTTTGCCATCTGGTTCATCCCGACATAACGTTTTGAGAGAACTGGTCACATATAAGGTTAAAAATAGCAGTCCCAATATACACGCTTGCTTGCCAATCAAGAAATTCAATGTGGTGAGACTATCAAAGACGGTGACAATGTCGACTCGCTAGAGAAGCCGTCCATTCTTTTAAGGCCCAAATATTTGGGTGGGCTCTTGTGGGCAGGTAGGCTCTTACTGCATCTTCCAACTTGCTTTCTGTCTTTGTCTTGAAATGAGATTACAATGAAAGAAACAAAAAACAATCCATTATTACACCCCTATCTTTAAAGTTAAAATTTTTTTTTAAAAATTGTTTCCTTTGTGACGTAAGCATGGATTAAAAATTCCATAAATGCATGATCATGAATTATCATTCATGATCTGTGTGAAATGTTTTGACGTAATTTCAAAATTACAGAGAGTTGCCCCTTTCAAATTATTTTATCCTCATTATTAATTTTGTTTTATGAATGGTTTCGGAGGAGAAGGGGTCTAACGATTTTCAATCACGACAAGCTCTTAAAAATCTTAAATTAATTCAAACTTGTGTTTATAACCAAATAAACATGCTTTAATATATTCCCATATTTGTTTGGCCAGAAAAGAATATACTACAACTACTATATTTACTGATGGTTTGGATAAGATGAGCCTTCACTATCAAAAGGTTTGAACTGAAACTCAATAAATGTTAGTTCAAAAAAGCCCCTAAGTGCCACCAATCCATATTTTTAGCAAGTGAAAAAACTCCAGCATTTTAAAAATAAAATTGGGTGTATGTCTGGCTTTGCACGGTGAGCATAAACCACAAAATACATCAACAATTCCAATGAATCCAAGGTTGTGCAGCGGGTGGTTGGATGGGAGCATCACCCTTGAATCATATACCTATGATGTTCGCATGGGTGTACGACTCCGATAGTGATGTCGTTTCTTCTTCTCTTTACTAGCCTATCCTGCTTCTTTGGTTTGTGATTGTATTTTTGACAGGGGATATTTTTTTTTCTGTAAATCTTCTGCCTGTTTGTTCTTGGTTATTTATAATTTAGCTTATATCTTTAGGTTATGATTTTGATTTACATTTGTACTATTTTTGTTAGATTGCTTGTTTTTTTGTTTCAGCGGTCTCTCATATAACCTCATTTGTGTTGGAAGAGACCTAAAACAATAAACAAACAAATATACAAACAAGGTTGTGCAGCTTTGGGAGTCATGACCAAAAAAAAAAAAATGGTTTTTCACATTTTTCTCCAAAACAACTTTTTGGCACTTAGGGGATTTTTTGAACTAACCCCTTCCATTCCTTCCTAGAAGAGACGGGTCTGTTTGAGATGTATTTTTGGTCCATCTACTTAGTTTTAAGTTTAAGTCGACGAATTGTAGGTGCTAGTTTTTATTCTTTATTTTATGTATTTTTTCTTTTGATTCATTGTTTTTTTGTTTTTGTTTTGTTGGGTTTTTTTTATTTCTAAAGTATTCTCTCTTATCTTATGTATTTTGTCCTGGAATGATGAGAAATATGGGGGATGGAAAAGTGCCAGATTAAAACAAGAGAATAAAAATATCACGGTCTCAGAGAGTCGAACTCTTGATCCAATTGTTTGTTTGGATAGCTCAGTGGCTAGTGTGGTTGCTCGAAGATCTCTATCTCTTTCTCTGTCTATCTCTCTCCCTCTCTATCTCTCTCTTGTTTTCATTCTGCACTTTTGCATACACCTTATTTCTGATCATTGATATTAGTGCCTGTTCCTCACTTTTCCTGAATGTAATAAGTCCTGGAATGGGACCCAGTTCCATGTGTTTTACTGAGACCCTGGCTGGTTCACGTCTTTTTGCCGAATGAGAGACGGCTGGGGTAATGTACAGTGGAATCCTAATAAAGCCAACTCCACTAGACCAGAAAGATTGGTTGACTTGACTTTAACTTTAAGCAAGATTGACTTCATCCATTATCATTGGAACAAACTTCTGCCATCTTCCTTTTTACTGGCATTGAAATGGCCTAAAATGTGTTGTAAGTAGTGGACAACCTTGAGAAATAATACAAACAATCCCCCCCCCCTCCATCCCTTTCCTTCTTCAACGTACAACCTTGAGAAATAATACAATCTCCCCCCCCCCCCCCCCCTCCATTACAACCTTGAGAAATAATACAATCCCCCCCCCCCCCTCCATAACTTGAGAAATAATACAATTCCTCCCCCCCCCCCCCCCCTCCTCTCATACAACCTTGAGAAATAATACAATCCCCCCCCCCCCTCCCTCCCTTTCCTTCTTCAACATACAACCTTGAGAAATAATACAATCAATCTCTCCCCCCCTCCCTTTCCTTCTTCAACGTACAACTTTGAGAAATAATACAATCAACCCCCCCCCCCCCCCCCCTTCTCTCACCCTTGTTCCACTTTCCTTCTTCAACGCACAACCATGAGAAATAATACAATCACCCATCACCCCGCCCCCTCCTCCCTTTCCTTCTTCAACGCACAACCTTGAGAAATAATACAATCGCCCCCCTCCCCCTTTTTTTTTTCTACGCATTGTATCCTTTTCACTTCATTCCCCATAGTGTTTATTACATGTGAATATCTTTTCCAAATGTTATTGTTTTCCACGTCTGTGTTAATACTTTTTAATTTTCAAGGATGTTAATGAGCTGACAAATTGGGATTCAGTGTAATTGAAGTATTATTATTATTATTTTATAAAATAAAAACGGCATGACAGTGTTTTCGAGTTTTCAATACATTTATCTCTAATTCTAATTATTTTTAAATCGATTTTTCAATTGATTTTTTATTTTAATTTTTTGTTTTTAATTGCATGAAGTGTTTTAACAGACATTACCATTGCATTACAGAGGACTGAATTTTGTTGTATTTTTTATTTTTAAATTTTGTTTTCCCTTCTATCTACTTAACTCACTCAATCCTAGAGATTTTTGCTACTTTTCAAAATTGGAAAAAATGTATTAAAAATGAGCATGTACATAGATGTTTTATTCAACTATCATTAACATGTAAAAACTAAAAAAAAAAAATAGCTCTGACTCATAAAAATGTAACAAATCGGCATGGGGTAAAAGTAACTCCGGGTAAACTACGGATATAGTCGGTGTTAGGGTTGAATGAGTTAATCATTTATGATCAAGAACAAACAAAAGAGGCAACAAAAGTTAACGGGGCCCTCATGTTTAAGTCTGTTAACCCACATTGTTTGGATTAATTAGTTGAGCTGTAAGAACTTTCAAACACAAAAAAGGCTCTTCCTGACCTCTAATAGTGGGTAGGTAGGTCGCTTCCCGTCTCTTATAAATACCCCTATATCTGTTCTCCAACTTGCTGTCTATTACTTGTTATTTTACTATGCACAATGATAGTGTACTCTTGGAATCTACATCTGTTCCCTATTTGAACCATTCCACTTTGTCTTACTTTTCTTGTATGCTTTTAATTTTAAATCTATCATATTTTATTTTTTTTAACTTTCCCATCTTCCATTTTACTGGCGCTGAAATGACCTAAATGGTCCAGATGTGACGCAAATGCCGTAAAACCAAAACCCTTAAAAACAAACCATAATGGATGGGGTCTTTTGATCTCTTATGTAGTGTTTTTTGTTTTGTATATATTGTGTAAACATTTGAGTGTTTTCCGTTAAGTTCATCCTATGCTTTTGTCTGGATAATACCTCTAGGTGATCTCATCTTAAGTACACTGATAGTAAGTTCTTGGAATCTTCTTCCGTTTCCATTTGAACCATTACCCTTTGTCTTATGTTTTCTTGGGTGCTTTTAATCATAAATCTAGAATTTGACAATCCATTTTCTTCCTTTTTACTGGCGCTGATATGACCTAAATGTGTCGCAATCGCCGTAAAACACTCAAAAACAAACATTGTACAATCTTAATAATCAATGAATGAACATCAACACTCTTTATCATTCCTATTCCAACAATTACCGTGTAACTTTTATTTGAAAATCCAATTAATGCCAATAAGGAAAATTGAATGCTTTATACAGTGGAACCCCAATACAACAAACCCAGATCCAATGATGAACGAAAATCCCATTATGTAAAAAAAAAATAATTTAAATAATGAAAATGAAATGTTACCATGTGACATGTGACACCATGTACATTCCACATACAACAAAAGTTTAAAACCAACCAAATCCCATCCTTGATTCCAGGAACTTTGTTGTTTTGGGTTGCACTCTAATAACAAGGGGTAGAAAGCTTAAAATCACATTGCCACTTAGACCAACCTTGTATAGGAAGAAACAGAAACGCTGAGAAGGAAATGTTGAAATTTGAAACATTTCCTTATTACATTCAGTTTCATACAAAGTACGTAACATTTCATTTTTGACAAAATGGATTGAGTGACGGACAGAAAAAAATGGGAGTGATATTTTCAATTTAAAGTGCGTTTAACACAGTTTCATGACGGTACACACCTGACCCGGAGTAAATATTTCATGACAAGAACAAGTTGGACTTTACCTCAGCACACCACCATTTATTTTTCTCATCACAACTTCGATCTATGGATAGACAATTATCAAAATTTTTGAAACCACATTTGTTAAAATGGTTTCAAGTTTCAGCATTTCCATTCCATCATTTCCGTTTCTTCCTATGGAAGTTTGGCCTTACCTTGTCAGGCCATTCATGAAACGTTTACACCATAATATTAAATCTCCTTATTGTTATCTGATAAACTGCATCCCAAAGCAATTTAATTGCTTCTTTCTTATAACTATATCCAAAAGGAATAAAATAAAACAAAACATTAAAAGCTGGGAGAGAAATAGGACCAAAAAGAAGAAAAATAAAAAACAGAAACACCAGGCATAACATTCATCTTGTAACGATTGTACTAATAGGTGTTGTCATTGTGATGCAGGGTCCAAGGTGAAAATTAGAGGTCTGCCTCAGACCTCTGGATACAAAAGCCGCATGAAAAGGACAATTAACAAAGCCTAAAGGTAAAGGGATATGGAGGCTGGCTGTGGACCAATGCAGAGCTCAACCTTTTGCCATCAAAGAAAAAAATGTGTGTATGAAATAGTGGGTGGGGAGAGGGATACGTAGATTGGGGTGGGGTGGGGTAGGAAGGGGGGGGGGGGTAGGGGGAGAAGGCCTACCTCGGGATACAAAAGCCGCATGAAAAAGACAAATGTCTTAAATTTAAAGAAGAGATCGAGAGGCTGGCTGTGGACCAATTTAGAGCTCAACTTTTTGACATTAAAAAAAAAAAAAAAAAATTCTAAACGAAACAGTGGATGGGGAGAGGGATAGTAGGGTGGAATGGGGTGGAGAGGGGGATAGTAAATTGAAGTGGGGAGAAGGCCTTCCCATCCCCTTCAACTGTCTGCATGATAAAAAATAAATTATGCAATATTAAATAACATACATAGTAAAGTCAAGAAAAAATACAATACATTATATTGATTCTATTGAATAGCTATTGTATTAATATGAGACAAAAAATAGAGTAGAAGTAGTGGTAGTCGTCGTATGTACCGTCAACTAGGGTCATTCTGCCTCTATAGATTTGAACAAGTTAGATTGTCATTAGATTTGTAACAGTCATTTCTTTTGATGAAAAATCAAATCCTCTAATGAAAGAAATAACAACAAGCCTGAGAATACTCAAAATGCTCCAAATAGATTGAGGCAAAGCCACCCCAGTTGACGATAGTAGAAACAGTAGTTAGTGTATTGTAATAAAAGTGGTAGTGTTAGTGGCAGTAGTAGTAGTGATTGTAGTGATAGTGGTAGTAGTGGTAATATAAGTTTATTTATCTCATTACATTGATGACATTATATTTAAAAAAATAATTATTTGGTATTGAAATTGGAAACAATATAATAATAAAAGCACAACAGGAAGTAACAACACGCTATGATAACAATAATATGAGATCTTGAGTTTCCATACTGCATACAGTCAGGCAATTGTATTACTAGAAATGAAAGCATCTTCAAATTGGAACACTTACTTACTTCCTGTCCATTGTGTCTGTTGCTATCTAGGGCAGCAAAACTGGAACATTGCGAAGGAGAAAAAAAAAAGAAATGCCGGAAAAAAATGTCATAGTGGATCATAATTAATAAGTCAATAAAATCTCAGGAAAATGTACAAGTTACATCATTTTTCACTACTTTGGATAGCTTCTAGCTTCTAGTACAGTGGCTGTGACAGGACACAACACTCAAGGCAGTATAAATGGTGGCCAGGGACTGTATATTACAAGAAATAATAATACAATATCAAAAGTAATACGAAGTTACAAGAAGCTGAGGACTGTTGTATAAAGAATTGAACAAAAAGAGTATAATAGTTTCTAAAAAGAGCAAGATACTGAACATCTTCAAAATCTTCGGGCTCATTCTCCTTCAGCTAACAACATAATTTCAATTTTTAAAAATAAAACAATTTGAGAATATTTGCGTTGGTTCGAGAGTATTTCCATTACAACAATGAGCCCATAATATTTTGGGTTATAAGACAGACATATAAGTACAGGTCATTTGCAAACTTTTACAGTAAATTGTATCACTTCTGACAATACCCTGAAGGCGAAAAACCCTAAAGGTGAAATAATGTAAATGGTGCTGCTTGAAGCTCGAAGAAATAAATAACAATGAATTTGAATGTAAGCTTCAATTTAATATACGAAAACAGATAAAGTGGAATGTTTCAGGTTTCCCCTTTATCAACAAAACGGGATGAAAGAAACAGACGAATGAGATAATAATGTAGTGGCATTGTTAACATTTATCTTAATAACACCACTACTACATTATCTCATTCGTCTGTAGTGTTTCATTCATTCATTGTTTTGTTGATAAAGGGGAAACCCAAAACGTCCATTTTATTTTACTGTTTTCGTATTTTAAACTGAAGCTTACATTCAATTTCACATCGTTATTTAAATGTTAAATATGAAAGTATAAAGAAGAAAACGGATAAGAGGTAAGCACCTGCAATATTTATGGAATGATTGCCAAAGTAAAAATAGGCATGATCATAATACAAAAAAAAAGGGCACAACACAAAACAAACGACGTTTCGGCCTTTGGCCTTATTCAAGTAAACACAATATATATTTGATTGTCATAATATATTTTGTGTTTACTTGAAAAAGGCCGAAATGTCGTTTGTTTTGTGTTGTTCCCTTATTTATGAGTCACATTTACTCCTTTCATCTTTCTCTCCAGCAATTGCTCACTACCCTGTAGATAGGAAGCCAAGCTGATAGTCGGACAATACATATATAATTACAGAATGGGCTACATTGTGATGTAAGATACCTAACCCTCGGGTAGGGGCAAAAATTTGTTTTACACCAATGATCAAACCTTAAATGTATTAAGTAGATTATAAAAAAATATATAGGTAAAGAATCACAGGGCAGTATGTACTGAACCAATACATTGCTAGTCAGTTCCATTATCGAAATCAAGATAAAGGGAACAAAACCTATTATTATACGACAATAATCAATCAGTTTTAAATAACATGAGCATTTACACAGCGCAATATCTACTAAATGTGCTCAAAGTGCTTTACAAGGTCTCCCTAGCCAACAGCAACACTTAACATGCGGGAGGAGACATGATGCCTGTAAGGTGATATTACACAGGGATTTTTTTCGACAAAGACAATGCTCTTAACGGCCAGATACTCAATTTATGCCTGCGTATGATGAGAGAATGTGAGGAAAGAGCCTTTTCCAAGGACTCAACAATATTTGGTTGTTTTGTTTTTAAGGGTTTTATTGCGCTTGCAACACATTTAGGTCATATCAGCGCCAGTAAAACGAAGAAAATGAAACAGTCAAAATATTCTATATTTACAATCAAAGCACCCAAGAAAAAGTAAGACAAAGGGGAATTGGTTCAAATAGGGAACAGATGTAGATTCCAAGAGCATGTTATCAATGTAAAGAGTTTGAGATCACCTTTAAGTCTCATCCAGACACCAGCACAGGATCCCACTAAGAGGAATACACTCAAATGTTTACAGAATAATACGTAACTGACACTCCATAACAGAGAGATGGTTTACAAGGAAAAAAATATCATCTCCCAAAGCTAACTATAATTTGACTGTTTCCCTCCCAGTCAAGGACTTCAGCCAGGACTGGGACAAAAGTAAGTAATCCCATTCCAAAACAAAGACAGAAAGCAACTCGGAAAACAGATATAAGGGGATATGAGACACAGTTTGACCTCCTGTTTTTGTTTTGAAGGGTTTTACGGCGCTTGCAACATATACATATATATATATATAGGTCATATCAGCGCCAGTAAAAAAAAAGAAAATTAGATAGTTAAAACATTCAAGATGTAGCCTACAATTAAAAGGACTTGAGGAAAAGGTTAGATGTTTTGTTTTTAAGAGTTTTACGGGCTTGCAAAACATTAAGGTCATATCGGCGCCAGTAAAAAGGAAGAAAATGGGATAGTAAAAAGTTATAGAATTACAATTAAAGCACACAAGAAAAGGTAAGACAAAGGGGAATTGGTTCAAATAGGAAAAAGATGTAGATTCCAAGAGCACACTATCAAAGTACATACTTAGTTTGAGATCACCTAAAAGTTTCACCCAGACACCAACACAGGAACCCACTAAGTGGAATACACTCAACTGTTTACAAATCATATGTTAAAAATAGAAAATAACAGTACACAACAGAGAGATGATTTACAAGGAAAAAAAAATATCTTCTCCGAAAACAATAACTATACATTCGACTGTTTTCCTCCCAGCCAAGGTCTCTGGTCAGAGTCGGGACAAAACTTAAGTAATCTCATTCCAAGACAAAGACAGAAAGCAATTGGAAAACAGGTATAGGGGTATAGAAGACACGGCAAGTACCTCCCTGCCCACTATGGGAGGTCAGGAACCACACCCAGTATCCGATCCGAAGGTGAGTGTCATACACTAGACCACATAGCCACAGTTATATAGGATACTAAGCACAGTGCAAAAAGTCTAGAAAAAACAACAATTTCGAAAATTCTTTGAGACAATTCATTTGTATTTAAATTAAAAGAGAGAAAAACATTATTAAGGAATCTATAGAAAACTTTTTTAAAAAAATATTTTATTATATTTTTTAAACATTGATGATGATAATAAGCAAGAAAATTCATAATCTCGTTTAGAATTCGTAATCGAAGCCAATTGCAATTACTTTGATTTTGCTTTATTGTTATTAATTTAAAATACAATCTCTCAAATAAGGTACATTTGACTGTCTCCCTCCCTGCTGAGACTAACTGCCAGGACCAGGGGAAAAGAAACGAGCAATCCCAATCCAGAGAGTATCATGGCAAGGGAGTCAGTTATGGGGGATAGAAGGCATAGCAAAATGACTTCCCTGTCCACCATGGGAGATCAGAAGACCCTGCCTAGCAAAATTCGTAAATTGTGCGGTTATGTGGTCTAGTGGTATGATACTTGCTTTCCAATCAGAAAGGTTAGAGTCTCGCTCAGCGCATAGTTGAGTCCTTGGTAAAGGCTCTTTACTCACATTCTCTCACCGTTCTCTAAAATAAATACCTGGCCGTTGACAGCGTTGTCTCTGTCGGAAAAAAATTGTAATATCACCAAACAGGCGTCATGTCTCGTTCTACATGTTGCTGTTGGTTAGAGGACCCTTTGTAAAGCGCTTTGAGCATATTTAGCGGATACTGCACAATATAAAAGCTCAATTTTTTTATTTTTAAAATTTTTTTTCTAATTGAAAGACTGCATTCGATATTTAATAAAATTTCAAAAATTGAACGGCTCATGAGACATACAACAGAAAAGCAGGACTTCCAATTTATAATGCTGCTTATCTTTTAAGAACAAAAGTTACAATGTGTTCATAATCAAATTAAAATAAATGAATGTCCTCGTATTATGATCAGAAAATAAAGCTTAAATAATCACATTTTTGAAATGAAAAATAACAATAGAAAGAACGAATTAGGAAATAATACTTCATGACTTAGCAAAGAATTTTTCTTTCACAACAATTTTTTTTATCAAACATGTGACAGATACCCAATGATTGTTTTTGTTTTGTTTTTAAGGATTTTACGGCGCTTGCAACACATTTAGGTCATATCAGCGCCAGTAAAAAGGAAGAAAATGGGATAGTAAAAAGTTCTAGAATTACAATTAAAGCACCCAAGAAAAAGTAAGACATAGGGGAACTCGTAACAAATAGGGAACAGATGTAGATTCCAGAGCATACCACCAATGTACTTAGTTTGAGATCACCTATAAGTCTCATCCGGACACAAGCACAAAATCCAACAAAGAGGAATACACTCAAATGCTTACATTATACATTAAAAATAATAAATATAATAACAAATAACAGAGAGATGATTTACAAGGAAAAAAATATCATCTCCCAAAACAATAACTATGCATTTGACTGTTTCCCTCCCAGCCAGGACTCCGACCAGGGCCGGGACAAAACCAAGTTATCTCATTCCAATACAAAGACAGAAAGCATGTTGGAAAACAGATATAAGGGGATAGAAGACGCAGTATGTACCCCCTGCCCACTATGGGAGGTCAGGAACCCCATCCAGATACCCAATTATTAAATCAAAGCATAGATATCGAAATTATTAAAATAATTCCTGCTTACAAACAGAATGGTTTACTAAAATCAGTGACGAAAAAATACAAATAAATATCATTTCTCTCTTTTCATAGAAAACACATTTGATAAATTAAAAATAACAGACTGGTAATCGGGAGATCCGAGGTTTGTTTGTTTTTAAGGGTTTTATGGCGCTTGTAGCACATTTAGGTCATACCAGCGCCAGTAAAAAGGATGAAAATTGGATACCGTAGTAAAAACATTCTAGATGTACAATGAAAAGGACTTGAGGAAAAAGTAAGACAAAGGGAAAAGGTTCAAATAGGGAACATATGTAGATTCCAAGAGCACGCTATCAGTGTTTGAGATCACCTCAAAGTCTCACCCAGACACCAGCACAAGTCCCTAGTAAAAGGAATACACTCAAACGTTTACAAATCATATGTTAAGAATAAAACAAAATAACAGAATCCCAGAAATGATTTACAAGGAAAAAAAATCATCTCCCAAAACTAACTATATATTTGACAGTTTCCCTCTCAGCCAGGGTTATCCGGCCAGGGTCAGAACAAAACCAAGTAATCTCATTCCAAGACAAAGACAGAAAGCCAGTTGAAAAACACATATAGGGGGATAGAAGACATAGTAAAAAAAAAAAAGAAAAATGAGCTTTATATAGCGCAATATCCACTAAATGTGCTCAAAGCGCTTTACAAGGGGTCCCTGGTCAACAGCAACATTTAACATGTAAGACGGGACATGACGCCTGTTAGGCAATATTACAATTTTTTGGACAAAGACAACGCTGTTAACGGCCAGGTACTCATATTACACCTGGGTACGGTGAGAGAATGTGAGTAAAGAACTCAACTATGCGCCGAGCACGAGGCTCGAACCCAGGACTGTCCGATCCGAAAGCGAGTGTCATACCACTAGACCACATAGCCGTAAGTGCCTCCCTGCCCGCGATGGGAGGGTCTCAGGTTCGATCCCCAGTCAAGGCAGGCTGATTTTTTTTAATGTTTTATTTTTTCTTTTGTATTAATTTATTTTACATTGTTTAACCATGTTTCATGCAAACGTTTTCATATTTTAAAGATTGACACGAGGCTTCTGGGATGATTTATTTTGGGTAAAATAAAATAAACAGCCAACGGCTTTCTTGGGAACAGCTAGCATTGGAATTTAAAAAGGGAATGTAGTTGTAGTTTTATCGTACAGACAGAAGTCAGTCCTTAACAGAATTTTGTAAAATCAATTTCTTGACAGTTCATCACAAGTTTTACTCCTAAGGTTGCAATTTTCAAAATACCAATAACTTCTTAAGCTGAATTGTAAACACATAAAGCCCCCCCCCCCCTCTCTCTCTCTCTCTCTCTCTCTCTCTCTCTCTCTCTCTCTCTCACACACACACACACACACACACTCTTTTACCAGACACAAAAAATAGAGCTTATTTAGGTACTAACAAAAATGAGAACATGGAGAGACTTCGGATGGAAAAACCACTGAAAGGCCTTTCCATGTTCACCTTTTGATTCGTATTAGTATTTTCTACGATCCCAGGCTTCAAGCAGCCCTCTGTCTCTAGAGTTTATGTAGAACATCAAATACTCAATAGTAATTATGATCAGACCCTTCTCCAATCAAAAACTGTCAATGCTGAAATGTCAAAGTCAAAGCTTATTACACTTCTACATATTATTGCACGATGATGACAAAAGGTTTTCCAACAAACCGAATTAGATGCTATTTTTAATCCTTTTGCCATTTTTAAGTAGATTAGAGAGATGTACAAAAGTCCACACCGATTTTGTCGAGGAAACATAATTTGTATTCTTTCTTTATCTTTCATGGGAAGCCTCCATTCAATTAACATAAATAAAAATAGTCCTTCAGAGCCATGAGGCCCATGGAGCCAGAGTTTGTCCCAGTTTCTATAGCATGAAATAGACAATAGAAATTGCTTGCTATCCTTTGGATAAGATGCTAGTCTATTGCAAGGTACTTTCCACCAGATCTAATAGACCCAGCTACCCAATCACTGCTGGGTGGAAAGAAAAAATCTCGACAGCACCAGGGATCGATCTCAGTTCCTTTGCATGTCAAGCGAGTACTCTACCAACTGAGCTATCGGGACCCCCAACAAAGACAGATCCTGTGTCAACAAAACAAGATGAATGAAACACTAATAAAGGTGAATAAGAGATCTATAGTGTTTTATTCAACGTCTTTTGTTGACAAAGGGGAAACCCGAAACATCAATATCATCTGTCTTTGTTAATTAAATTGAAGTTTCCATCACATTTTCTTATTGTTATTTGTTATTTACTCGACGAAAGAACAACATCAAAATATTGACTTATCTTTATTTTACTTACGTATATTTATATATTTTAAAATATCCCTTCACAGATCTCACAACAGCAAATTTCGTTTTGAAAATCACTGCATATGAAATTTAACAAATTTAAAAGTTTGTCAAATTTATTCATATGATTGAAGGGAGTTATAAAACAATATTTGCACACAGCACAGCTACATTCTGCCATTATTCAAATCAACTTCTACATTCAAAAAGCTTTGAACAAGTGTGTATTCAAAAAGCATCTGCATATGATATGAAAACTAGTAATCATCAGGACTAGACGATGAGGCAAATATAATTTAATAATTTAATAATAAACATGGCATAAACAATATGTGATAAAATGGGGCAGCTGAATATTAATGAGGAAAGCTGAGAACAGATCTTGTGTTGTTTGTTTTTAAGGGATTGTACGGCACTTGCAACACATTTAAGTCATATCAGTGCCAGTAAAAAGGAAAAAAAATGGATGGTAAAAACATTCTAGATGTACAATTAAAAGGACTTGAAGAAAAAGTAAGACAAAGGGGAATTGGTTCAAATATGGAACAGATGTAGATTCCAAGAGCACACTATCAGTGTACTTAGTTTGAGATCACCCATAAACCAGCAAAAGATCCCACTAAGAGCAATACACTCAAATGTTTACAAAGCACACAAATAACAGCGCATAACAGAAAGATGATTTACAAGGAAAACAATCATCTCCCAAAACTATAACCACATATTCAACTCCAAGACAAAGACAGAAAGCAATTGGAAAACAGAAACAAAGGGAAAGAAGACACAGCAAGTACCTCCCTGCTCACTATGGGAGGTCGGGAACAGAGAACAGATCTTAAATGCAAAAATCATCTCTCATGTCTCCTCTGTGACCACCTTGTCAGTCCTGCCAACTATTACAAAAAAATCGTAAAATTACGAAATTTTGGCTCCAAAATCAGAACTTCATGAGCATCTCTAAGTCATTAACTCTTTCAGTACTGAGGCTATATTTGCATTTCGTCACAAAGTGGCTGACACCTGATTGAGGCAACATGAGAATGACAAGCTAAGACAAAGTGATATTCGACTTTGGGGCAAAATCTCAATTAAAATACCCCTCTAGGGCTAATTGAATGTTCTGGTGAAAGAAATGATACCATTGGTTCAATTTATAGTACTTTTGTAGAAACAAGGATTGGATTACATTATTATTTTTGCCTTTCAAGACCAACCGCACTGTGTGGCCACTGGCAAGTATAACAGATTCTGATCTGGCCACACAGTGCGGCCTATGGCACTGAAAGTGAAAGAGTTAATACTCATTGGACATTAAATTATCCTGCATAATTCTAAGGATTTTGAAGTGAAATTTTATCCTTGTGAGGGTACATTGTTGATTTTTAAAGTTAACTAGAGCGACTACTATTTTTTTTTATCTCCTAAAAATTACGAATTTTTACATTTTCAAGTTGGCAGGTCTGCTTTGGTCAGGAGAATGTGAGTGAGTGATGTAATAATACAATATGGTCATTCAACAATCATTTCTTGATGCAACAATTCCACATGTGGTGATTGTGACGTTAACCCAGATATTGTAGAATTTGTATGTAACAATACTCGCTGGAAACCAGATGAATATATATATATATAATGTAAATTTTCACTCACATTTTTTGCCGAGACGACTCGTTTCTGTGTATTTCTCACACTTCTTCAGTCGGCATAATCCATTTTGTCATGTCCATTTTGGACATGACAAAATGGATTATGCCGACTGAAGAAGTGTGAGAAATACACAGAAATGAGTCGTCTCGGCAAAAAATGTGAGTGAAAATTTACATTATATATTAGCTCTAACCACCATTATCGAGCACTTTCGTACCTACAAGTACCCACCAACACTCATAAATATATATATAAATTTTTTTTTTTTTTTTTTTTAAATATCAAAAATATATCGAATTGTGCTCTTCCGTTACCTAGGCATTCCATGAAGGAATATTGATAATCCTGATGGCAAAAGGAATCACTTATGTTGTCCAAAGTGAGCAAATTGAGGTCAATAATCTTGTCCAAGGAAAAAAAAAATGCCTGAAACAGGGCTTGAACTCAGGACGTTCTAGGTCTCAGTGCAATGTCTTAATCATATTGCACAGCACACTGGAATTTGGTGTATTGTGTAATAATAATAATAATAATAATAATAATAATAATAATAATAATAATAATAATAATAATAATAATAATAATAATAATAATCTTCATTGTCCAAACAGGCAATTATTGTTAGGTTACAGCTCTTGTTATAGGCGAAAAAAAAGTAATTATATTATTGTATTATACGATTTGCAATTTAGTAACAGAAATCAGAGGTAACCGTCACGACTAGTCAATGGCAGATGTAATATAATAATAAACATACAATGTTATGACATAATAAAACAAGGGCATTAATCATTTCTTGAGAGCAGCAACTCCGAGAGTGATGAGACCTCCTATGGCTACAGCAGCTCCCCCTACAATTGCCATTCCCAACAAACCATCTGAAAATAAAAAATGAAGAAAAAAAATTGTTTCAAATAAGCAACGATTCAAAAAAGTGTAGGAGGATGGGGTGACCAAAATATCAACAGTCATCAAAAAGCAATGCCTCATTGTTTACGATATAATGCTGCCTTTTCTACATTTTCACATATTTTACTTTTTTCTTCTTCTTCTCCCGCTTCAGGTTGAAGATTGTCTTGTCAATGCCCAGGGACTACAAGGTGTTAGGTAGTCTATACAAAGTATATTTGGGAGATGTGATCTGGGAAATTTCTCCTCTCCCCCCCCTTTTTTTTCTTTTTGCCAGATCATACCAATTATAGATAGTTCGAAGATGACGTAATTCAGGTCTTTGTTATTGTTTTTTGCCATCCGCGTTTATGAGTAATGCTCACTGAACTGTATTAACCCGACAATAAACGTTCATGGATACACACAGTTTTGTGTGTTGGTCTGTTATACTTCCTGATGGCAATGTTATGAGCTTCTTAGCCAAGCGCATACTATCTATAAAGAGGGTTCCGATAGCTCAGTTGGTAGAGCACTCGCTTCGCATGCAAAGGGACCAAGATCAATCCCAGGGGCAGTCGAGGTAGTTTTATTACCCCCCCCCCCCCCTTCCACCCAGCAGTAATGAAGTAGCTGATCTGTTCATTCTGGTGGAAAGTACTTTGCGATAGAATAGCATCCTAAAAAAAAGGTTACAAGCAATTCCTATTGTCCGTATCACGCTATAGGAACTGGGATAAACTCTGGCTGCATAGGCCTATTAGTCTGAAGGACTACTTATTTAAACGAAGCTTGCAATTAGTAAATATCACCACAATTACTATTTGTTTTGTTTTTTTGTTTTTAAGGGTTTTACGGCACTTGCAACACATTAAGGTCATATCAGCACCAGTAAAAAGGAAGAAAATGGGTTAGTAAAAAGTTCTAGAATTACAATTAAAGCACCCAAGAAAAGGTAAGAAAAAGGGGAATTCGTTCAAATAAGAAACAGGTGTAGATTCCCAGAGTACACTATTAAAGTACTTAGTTTGACACAAGCATAGGTCCCCACTACAAGGAATACACTCAAATGATTTACAAATATAACATAAAGAAAACATAATACAATGCATAACAGAGTGATGATTTACAAGGAAAAAAATATCATCTCCCAAAACTAACTATACATTTGACTGTTTCCCTCTCAGCTAGAGTATCCGGCCAGGGCCAGGACAAAACCAAGTAATCTCATTCCAAGACAAAGACAGTGAGTTGGAAGACAGATATAAGAGGATAGAAGACGCAGTAAATGCCTCCCTGCCCACTATGGGAGGTCAGGAACCCCACCCAGTAATAATAACTAAATTCAATGACAATGCGGTAAAAAAACAACCTCAGCTTAAACTAGGATTGACACCAGTCCCTTCGCTTATGAGTTGAGTGCTTTACCAATGAAGCTAGCCCTGTTTAAGGCTTCAAGAGAATGTGTGCTTATTTACAGGTCTGATAACCCAGAATATTATGGGCCCATTGTTGTAATGAAAATACTCTCAAACCGACACAAAATATTGTCCATTACAACAATGTTAAATCAAGCCCATAAAACTGCATTCGGTTATAACACCTGCAAATATGCGCACGTTGCTTCCAGTCCTTATTATCATTTTTATTTATAAAGATTTGTTGGTTTCATAAGGAAATGTAATAATTCGTATTAACCTATAATTCTACAATGTCAGTTATGAATAGTAAACGTTTACAGGCAATAACATTTCATAAATAATCTTATTAGTTCATAATAAAAACGAATTTCATTGACATTTTCCTTGGATAATAAATTGCTTATAAGTTGTATGCTGATTGGATACAATCTAAACATACTTAAAATTCTAGGACAGGCATCAAACCACAGAACAGACAAGCAAATCAAAGACATTTTGTACTAATGAAAAAAAAAACAGAAATAAAATGATGAGTTCCTTTTTGGTTTCAGAAAAAATAGGAAGAAAAAAAGTAAAACGCGTAAAAAAATAAAAAATATGAAAAAGATTTTAACTTAAAAACTTATTTCAGTTATAGGTATTGTTTTTTTTTTAATGATTAATTCCTTTCTGGTCTCGTAAAAAAAAAAAAAAGGAAAAAAAAAGGTATAACGGGTATAAAAATAAAATATGAAAAAAATATAAACAAAAAAACTAATTTCAGTTTTCGGTTTTGCTTTTGGTTTGTCTTTCTATTTTTTTAAAATCATTCATAAACAGTCTTTTTAGTACAGATTTGTTTTTAAAAAATACAACAGTAACTTTGCAAAGCCATTTGGTTAAAAATAAAACAAAGCATACGATGCAATGAAACAAAGTAATAAATAACACAAGTAGTCCAGTCAAAATTACAACAGATAAGAAGAAAAGAAATTACTCAAGCACTTTTTTAAAAAACTAAATATAATTCTGTGACAAAATAAACTTGGAATGAATCGAATCTCAATGTTTCAAAATAACCATAGAGTAGAGTGTCAAAAAAAAACAAAAAAAAACACTCAAAATGTGTAAATAAGCTCTCCACCCCCAGTGACTCTCCAATCTGGGACTTTATTCTGATGTAAACTGGAAAATGATACATGTTCTTAAAATTTTGGCCTAAAAACTAGTCCTCAAATATCAATCGATTAAAATGATGTTCATCTCTTGAAAAAAATCTCAAGTTTGAGATTTTTTGAAGAGATGAACATCATTTTAATTGATTGATATTTGAGGACGAGTTTTTAGGCCAAAATTTTAAGAACATGTATCATTTTCCAGTTTACATCAGAATAAAAGCAACAATGCAATCATGTAAAACACATTTGACAGGAAACTCAACGGTAAATGTCAACTTGTAGGATTAACTTCCCTTGATCACAACAGAGGATGCGAATACTAACCACACTGCTAGGAGTTGTGGATTGTAAAATGTAATGTACAAAAATGAATATATAATGCTTTTAAAAAGAACAAAATAATAAACACGGAACGTTTTGGGCTCAAAAACCCTTCCTCAGCTTATAAAAAAAATGGTTAAAATGTTTAATGCATCGCATTTAATCAATATAGACGGCAGAAAAATCTTGGCAAGTTAGTATTTTGTTGGGATTTTTTTTTTTAAAGCTGTTATATTCATTTTATTTTTGTAGATTACATTTTAAGGTGGAGAATAACAACCTTCTATTTTTATACTTGTCAAGACTGTTGAATGTTTTGGCAAATCAAAGGTAAAATGTGTCTTGCTTAGAGTAGTGACTTTGTAGTTCTCATTTTATAAATTTGCAAAGTTGTTTCTTTTTGGGAGTTTTTTTGTTTGTTTTTTTTTTCTTCTTCTCTCTCATTTCTTTTTTTTTTTTTTACTTCACGAATGAGAGACATCCAAAATGTCATAATTATGAGAGTTTACTTTTTAAAATTATATATTTGTCTATTTTCATTTTTTAAATTTCTTTTTTTTGAAATATAAGTTAAAACATGCCTTTGAGCGTATTAGTGCATGGAAAAGGGATGAGATAAACGGATACAAATCATACATTTGAGACCCAATTAATAGTGAATACAAGATGAAGAAGATTTATTTGTTGAAAAAACAAAAAAAAAAACAACAGAAGAATTCTAAACACAGATGCTTAGATCAATTTATGTAACGATGGTCAGTGGATCAAACCTTGAAGTGTCGATTTTCATGATTGGCGGATCAAAGCTCTGAAGTCTACACATGAGCTTTGCGCACCGTGTTTTATTAAATTTCGGGTGGGTCAGACGTCTGATGACATCGCAACGTCAGAGGTTTGATCCGCCCACCATCAATATGTTGCATATTTGTAAAATGTTGGTAGAACATTGCGCATACAGAACTTTTTTCTAATGGAAGGCTTCGCAACAAAAAAAAAAAAAAAAAAAAAAAGATTTAACAAAGCCTGCTCGAAAATCAGGAGGATTATTTTTTTCAGAATATTCAATAAATGTTGGCTAAAAAGGAACAATCTTGACATTTCAAAATACAACCAGATTTGTCAGCAACAGAAAATTCTTTAACTTGAGCATTTATCTAGCGCAAAACCCACTTTACAAGGGACTATATATATCTTTTAAAGTCAAATTTCAAGGAAAAAGTTTATATCTCAAACCAAATCATGTAAAACCCATTTGACAGGAAACTCAACGGTAAATGTCAACTTGTAGGATTAACTCCCCTTGATCACAACAGAAGATGCGAGTACTAACCACACTGCTAGGAGTTGTAGATTGTAAAATGTAATGTACAAAAATGAATATATAATGCTTTTAAAAAGAACAAAAACATAATCGTAATTTCCACTCTCAAATAATTAAATAAATTATCTCTTTCAAAAGCTTTAGAATTGATCCAGTGTAAATCAATTTGGTAACAAATCCATTCATACGTAAGTAAATTAAAACTATGTTCACCAATCCTAATCAGAAAATTTGGTTAAAGGCCGAATTCTGCAGGAAAAATTTAGATTTGGCAAATTGAATCTTAGGCATGCCTGATATAATCTATCATTCAGGGGGGAAAATATTCTCATCCCATTGGCTATTATTTAGGAAAATACAATAATGATGGCATAACACAAAATATAATAAAGCACATAAACATACAAAAACATTATAAAGGAGCACCGGTTATAAATCCAAATCAATACTTCTTTTTCATTTCTTTTTGCTGAAAGCAGCGACGGTGACCCCAACGAGGCCACCCAGGGCCAGGGCAGCACCACCCACGATGGCCATACCTAGCAGACCGTCTGCAGGCAAAAATAAAGAGAGAAAATATACGGATATCATTTATCTTATTCTATCTTGGGATCTCAATTGATAGAGCACTCAACCCAGAAACAAAAGGACTTAGTTCCATCTTATTACAGTTTTTGTTTTGTTTTTATAATTAATTTTTTTTTTTTTTGGGTGGGGGGATGGGAGGGGGAGACATCCCTATCTACCTTACATTGAGAGAGGATAGCCACATTTGATATCAGTTCTACTGTAAGCACTGCTCTGTTTTGGATAAGTATCCTATTCATAGGGTGGCTACCAATTGTCACTTTCGTATATTTCAGATTACAGAAATAAGGATAAACTATGGCTCTATAGGTCTTAAGGACATGAAGGCAATATAATAATATTTTAGTTCAAATTCTATTTCTTGGTTTAAGAGCATTTAATTACATCATGGCATTGTGTGCTCATGAGCCTGTGATAAACGCTCATTTTCATAAAATTATGCCCCCCATTATGATTGGACCGTTTCAAAATGAATTGACTTATACAAAATTAAAATACAATACACTCTGTACTCATTGCTGCACTGGTGATAAACCAGGATTACAGTATATATATATATATATAAAATAGGGAAAGGAGAAGCCATAATATAGTGCAGTAATGAGATAATAATCTTTTTTCATCAGCTTTCTGCAGTTAGTGATGAAAGACCCATAAAGTGAGAGTATGGCATGAATATTATATTATGTGTGGTTTTTTTTGTTTGCTTTTTGTTGTTGTGTACACTATCAAATGTTATGGTAGATAAAGTTTGAAGCTATTGTTGTCACTGATGATGATGATGATGATGATGATGATGATGATGATGATGATGATGATGATGATGATGATGATGATAATGATGAAGATAATGATAATGGTGTTGATGGTGATAATGGTGATGATGATAAAATGATGATGATGATGAGGATGATGATGATAATGATGAAGATGATGATGATGGTGTTGATGATGATAATGGTGATGATGATAAAATTATGATGATGATGATGATGAGGATGAGGATGATGATGATGATGATGATGATGATGATGATGATGATGATGATGATGATGATGATAATGATAATGATAATGATGACGATGATGGTAATGGTGACAAATAAAAATGATGGCTATGACATCTTCATACCTTTCTTCATCCTAGCCTTGATGTACTGGTTCAACTGAGAGGCCTGTCGATTGCCTGGCTCAATCTTGTTGATGGCATCCGTGTATTTCAAAGCTTTCTCATAACTCTGTGTAGAAGGAATGACAACATCATCATCACCATAATAATAATAATAATAATAATAATAATAATAATAATAATAATAATAATAATAATAATAATAATAATAATAATAATAATAATGATAATAATAATAATAATATATAATAATAATAATAATAATAATAATAATAATAATAATAATAATAATAATAATAATAATAATAATAATAATAATAATAATAATAATAATAATAATAATAATAAATAACTAATAATAATTAATAATAATAATAATAATAATAATAATAATAATAATAATAATAATAATAATAAGATAATAATAATAAATAATAATAATAATAATAATAATAATAATAATAATAATAATAATAATAATAAATAATAATAATATAATAATAATAATAATAATAATAATAATAATAATAATAATAATAATAATAATAATAATAATAATAATAATAATAATAATAATAATAATAATAATAATAATAATAATAATAATAAAAAATAATAATAATAAAAATAATAATAACAATAAAGGTAGGATCATTAATAGAAGATAAGGAAGATGTAGAGAGAAGAAAAAGTTTACAGACGGCTGCATTGAATAAATTACTACATATTATATGGATTAGAAAAGATGAAATAAAATTAAATACTAAAATCAAATTATACACAACCCTTGTAAAATCCGTGCTTATATACAACTGCGGAACATGGGCACTACCTGGAGCCGAAGAGCAAAGATTAGACAGATTCCATAGAAAACAACTGAGAAGAGTCCTGAATATACAATATCCCACAAAAATAAGCAATAAAACACTGTATGAAAAATGTAATGAAAGTGAAAGACCCTTGTCATTCAAATCCTGGAGGCAAGATGGCGGCTTCTTGGGCATATACTCAGAAGAGATGAAAATATACCAGCTATTAAGCCATGAATACGTTTTTCACCCCATCTGGACACAAGAAATATCAAAGTAGACCACCCACGTCAGTTTATACTGTCCTCAATCGAGACCTAAAACGCCTTCAAAATAACAAAGAATTAAAACTAAAGGAAGACCTTATGAACTTAGCATCCACAGCAAAAGACCGTGAACTGTGGAAGGAAATGACACAGATGATTAGAGAGGCAGTCGAGGCGTCCCGATCGGATGATTAGGAAGCGAAAGGCCTTAAGTCAGTCAGTCAATAATAATAATAATAATAATAATAATAATAATAATAATAATAATAATAATAATAATAATAATAATCCACATTATTTGAAACCCAGTCAATTATTCTTTTTGTTAATATTCAAAGAGGGACAGCAAATACTATATTTACAGAAATAACTAAGAATACAGTTCGGGAGAAAATATTAAAAATCTGGCACTTTCAGTGTAAAGATATAGAAGTATTAAGTGAAAAAGGACGACAATATTTTAATTTTAATTTCTAGCTGAGTGAAATGTTGAATCGAAAACCAGTATCAAAAATACATTTTGATAGACTCAACATTGAGAGAAAAAAGTAAAATGTTCTCACCTTTATCCTGACATGGCCGACTGCGATGTAGAATAAATAATCTCTTTGGCTCATCTCATCTGTGGCACGTCTCAGAAGATCTGGAATATTTCAGGAATTTTTTTATTTTTTTTAAAGGTTGAGAGATGGAAATTGTTCACGTTAAAACATGATGGTGTCGGAATAAGTCATTGTTTTGGAATAATTGTTGAAGTTTTTGTTTTGTTGTTGCTGTTGTCTGTTTTTTTGTGAGAGAGAGAGAGAGAGAGAGAGTGTGTGTGTGTGTGTGTGTGTGTGTGTGTGTGTGTGTGTGTGTGTGTGTGTGTTTTAAAATTATTTTGTTGTCTTTGGCCTGGTATCTTATATATTTTGTTGGAGTTTTATTTTTTTTTTGCTCTGTTTTTTTTTTTTTTTTTTATTAAAAATTTTTTTTAATTAAAAAAAACCCTTTAACTATTGTAATGTTCATATGTTTTGAATGCTGATACATTAATTGTGAGTATAAGATTTAAAAAGTAAACACTAATTCAGAGATGCTTATGGTTTTATTTTTAATAGTAACTGATTTAAGGTAGCTGAATAAAGCAAGAAAGGCCTGAAAGGAAGTACTCTGTCTTCAAAGAGGCTTTAAAGGAAGTACTCTGTCTTCAAAGAGGCTTTAAAGGAAGTACTCTGTCTTCAAAGCGGCTTTAAAGGAAGTACTCTGTCTTCAAAGAGGCTTTAAAGGAGGTACTCTGTCTTCAAAGAGGCTTTAAAGGAAGTACTCTGTCTTCAAAGAGGCTTTAAAGGAAGTACTCTGTCTTCAAAGAGGCTTTAAAGGAAGTACTCTGTCTTCAAAGAGGCTTTAAAGGAAGTACTCTGTCTTCAAAGAGGCTTTAAAGGAAGTACTCTGTCTTCAAAGAGGCTTTAAAGGAAGTACTCTGTCTTCAAAGAGGCTTTAAAAGAAGTACTCTGTCTTCAAAGAGGCTTCAAAGGAAGTACTCTTGTCTTCAAAGAGGCTTTAAAGGAAGTACTCTTGTCTTCAAAGAGGCTTTAAAGGAAGACACGGCTAGGGAATTATAGCGTCTGGTGTCTGCTGAAAGGGAATTCCACACAAAGGGAGCAGAATATGCAAAAGCACGTCGTGAAAAATTTAAAAAACCATGCAATCAAGACCAGTTTTTGGAAAGTTTAGGGTCAGCTTAATTGATCCATATTTGAATTTGAAGACATTTTCTTTTTTTTGGGGGGGGGGGGGGGAGAGAGGAGGTCAAAATTGTGTTTTGTCAGTGTGCATCATTAGTGTTGGTCCAGTTGATAAGCATCAGACACTTACATCTGAATGAACCAGGTTTAATTCAGCCATGAAATATTTTTTTTCAACCCATTCCCCTCCCCCCTTCAGTGTTAGTTCTGCAATGAGTGAATAATTAGGTTTACCATCCCAGTTAATGAATGGTGCATTTTTACGGAGAAAACAATGTTTGATAAAACAGAGTGGTGATTAACACACAATCTAGTAGTGGTTTTTCAGAGCTAAGATCAATGGAACAGGAACTTCATCTCGAATTCTTTAGCATTATATGGAAAGTAGTAATAGCTTACGACCAACTGGATAGAGGATAACGGCCTATTATAAAATACTTTCCCCACTGGAGACTTGGAGAAAATCGGTGGAAAGAGAGATGACATCCTTTGGTTGGACCTGGGGTGAGGTCAGGAAGCTGGCAGAAGACAGAAGTCACTGGCACTCCTTACTGTAGACCTTATAATGTGTCTATGAAACACCAAAGAGGAGAAACTACTAATTACAAAATACTCTCCACCCGATTTAACAAACTCAGCTACCCAATCACTCTTGACTGGAAGAAAGGTGTTAAAATATTGTCTGCATGCAACAGAGATCAATTAGACTTGTTCCTTTATTTGTAATGCCAGTGCTCTACTACTGAACCATTGGGACCTCACACACTCTAGTTATTAGTGTCTATTATTATCCCTAACAACCAACCTTCCAAGAGAGCAATGCCATGCTGCATATCAGCTGAATACTGACTTCTGATCAGGCACCAAGCGTAGTCAAACTGGGTCTTTTCACTGATATGGCCTCGTTGTTGTTGTTCTATGTACAACTTTTCAAATTTCTGAAGTTTTAAAAAAATAAAATAAAATTATTGAAAATTTTAAAAATTAAATCAAAAAGAAAAGAAATGTAAGACAATAGGATTCAATAATATAGCTGATAGACGGCCTAGTTTTGTTTTGTCTTTGATGTGACGAAAAACAGACAAACGCCGCAAAGTTTGTTAGCTACCAAGATACCATTATCACCGCACGGTGAAAATAGTGTTAGGCTATTTTCACTGGACGGTGAAAATCATCCACCAAGATATTACCGTACTTTGAAAAAAGTCTCAAACACTATTATCACCATACGGTGAAAAACGTCCACCAAAATATTATGGGAAGGTGATAATGATAAGTCTCCCACGCTATTATCACCGTAGGGTGAAAATAGTCTCCCTCACACTCACATACCGTGAAAATAGCCTGACAGACTATTTTCAATTGAAAAATAGGAATTATACTTTTAAATCAGTTATGTTTATATTTTCCTCAACAATAGTCTCCATTATGTTGTATAAGAGTTGATTATTATGTCTGTAATGTTATTTTTCAAAGGAAATTTCACTGATTAGTCAGAGAAAGTGCAATACATAGATACTAAAATAACAAAAGGGCATTTTGACTCTACGATGACAGATGAAATGACTGTTGTGATCTCTTGGAATTGGAATTGTTATTATATACTATACTTACTTTTAAGTCAGTTATGTTTATATTTTCCTCAACAATAGTCTCCATGATGTTGTATAAGAGTTGATTATTATGTCTAAAATATTTTTCAAAGGAAATTTCACGGATTAGTCAGAGAAAGTGCAATACATACTGTAACATACTAAAATCATTTATTCGTCATTATTTTC
>NC_088369.1:20693071-20778071 GCF_034508935.2 Berghia stephanieae
GACACCAGTTAGGCAATATTACAATTTTTTTTCCGAGAGAAAATTCTGTTAACAGCCAGGTACCCATTTTACACCTGAGTACCGTGAGTAAAGAGTCTTTTCCAAGGACTCAACTATGCACTGCTCAGAGCAGGATTAAAACCTTGGACCTTCTAGTCCAATGGCGAGTGTCATTCTACTAGACCACATATCCGCACAAACACATCGGGTCTGTTCGAGATTTCTGTGTTTTCTAATTTTCTGTGTGGATATTTTGCGAAGAATATTAAAAAAAAATGTGAGAGAGATAAATGGGGATTTGGTTAGGGCTTATTATAATGAGATATAGTGTTTGGTGTGATTTGTCTAATTCAAAAGTGGAAGGTTTTTCTTTGTGTGTGCTATAGTAAAAAAGACAAAGCCAGCACGCCACATTATTGATTACACACTTTGGACGAGACGCCTTCACCTTTGAATCTGGTACCTAATCACTACCACTTCATTTATCTCCCCAATGCCTCTCCTCTAATCTCATTCTCTGCACGCCCAATCGCTTGTTTGACTAAATTGTGTAACAGTAACAATATCATGGAATCACTGACTCACTGATCTCTCACTCCACAAATTCACTTACTCACTCCAAATAAACATACGTAAGCGTGACACATTAAATTGACACACTTGAAAGTGAAAGTTGAGAAATTGATTGCAGCTTTCATTACTGTTCAGTACTCAGCATTTTATCAAGGATCGCGAAAGTGGATGTCCAGTTTGTTTGAGATTTCTGTTTTGGCCTCTGAAAGTGTTAGAGATTTTCATGTTGCCATTACTATGGAAATAGAGCGATTCAAAAATAGAAATTAGACGTGTTCAAGATTTGTGTGGTCAAGATTTCCATGCTCTACCCTACCACTATTTTCTTAAAGTAAAAAAAAAAGTCCAAGGAGCTGGAGTTTATCCCAGTTTCTATAGCATGAAACGGACAATAGCAATTGCTTGCTATCCTTTGGATAGGACGCTAGTCTATCGCAAAATACTTTCTGTCAAATCTAACAGACTCAGCAACCCATTCACTGCTGAGTGGACAGGGTAGGGGGGGTCAGAAAAAAATCTTGACTGCACCCGGATTTGATCTCGGTCCCTTGGCATGCGAAGCGAGTGCTCTACCAACTAAGCTATCGGGACCCCCTTTCACTCTTTTCTTAACCTTACCTTAAATGTTTGTAATAGTCCGATTACGCTATCTTCATCGATTGTATGCAACGTCTTTAATTTCACTTCACATATGGTGACCAATCGATATGCCTCGTATTTATTGGCCAGAGCAATCAGGCCAATCAAATCGCTTGTTTCATCTACATCAGCTTCATCAGTATAAAGGTACTCCAAGAGGATGCTGAAGTTCTCCACACTTGTGTCCGTAATGTTGACCTTAATTAGGAAAGTTTATATATATATATATATATATATATATATTATATATATAATCTTGTGATTAAATGGCAAAAGAATTTGAATGAAAAATAAAACAAACATTAAAAAACAAAAACAACAGAACAATGGGCTATTGATTAAAATTAAAATAAGAAAAAAAATCTGGTGTGTGTAATAATGATAATAAGAAGAATAAGAAGAAGAAGAAGAAGAGGAAGAGGAAGAGGAAGAAGAAGAAGAAGAAGAAGAAGAAGAAGAAGAAGAAGAAGAAGAATAATGATAATAAGAAGATGAAACGAAGAAGAAGAAGAAGAAGAAGAAGAAGAAGAAGAAGAAGAAGAAGAAGAAGAAGAAGAAGAAGAAGAAGAAGAAGAAGAAGAAGAAGAAGAAGAAGAAGAAGAAGAAGAATAACAATAATAATGGTGATGATAATGATGATGATGATAATAATAATAATAATAATAATAATAATAATAATAATAATAATAATAATAATAATAATAATAATAATAATAATAATAATAATAATGATAATAATAATAATATAATTTATCATTAAAAAAAATGGAAATTTGTTTACAGACGTGGCATGCATAAAAATGTATAAATATAAAGTTAAGAATTTTTGGCGACAATGTAATATAAATTTTACTTACTTACTTAATCCTCTTCGGGCCTTGAGGCACATAGGGCATCCACCAGACATCTCCATTTTTTGCGATCGGCTGCTTTTGCGGTGGCTGTATTCCAGGACAGGCCTGCTTCCTTTAATTCTTTCTCCATGGTCCTTCGCCAGGTTTCTTTAGGTCTTCCCCGCTTTCTCTTCCCATCTGCTGTCCAGTACAAGGCTGTCTTGGGTAGTGACCCTTTTTCCATTCTGGCCACATGACCCAGCCAACGCCATCTTCTTCTTTTTATTTGGCTATCAATGCTAGTGCAGTCAGCTTTCTTTAATAGATCCACTGTTCTTATTTTTGTAGGCCAAAATAAATTAAAAATTCTTTTAAACACTTGTTCTGAAAGGCTTCTAGTTTCTGTATTAAGGAGGATGTCATTTTCCAGCTTTCACTTCCATAAAGCAGTACACTTAAAACATTGCTCTTGTATATTTTCAGCTTTGTCTTTCTCATTATTTGCTTTGATTTCCAAAAGTTTTTCAGCATGCCGAAAGCCTGGTTTGCCTTTTGAATTCTGTGCTTGATATCATGTTCTGCATTTCCGTCGTCTGTTATTTTGGATCCGAGGTAGGAGAACTCTGTTACCTCTTCAATTATATGTTCATCTATCCTAATTTCACTGTCATGTTTTGGATTCACCCTAATGTACACAGTCTTATCGAAATTTATTTTCAGTCCAATTTTCGAGGCGTTCTTGTGTAGTACATTTAGTTTCTCTGAGGCGTCTCTGTGTGTACTGGAAACTAACGCGATATCATCTGCGTAGTCTATATCTTCCAGAAAAGATGTCAGTGTCCAGCGAATGCCTCTCTTCTTACCATCAATTGTATTTTTCATGAGCCAGTCTAGAGCCAGGATAAACAGAAGCGGGGAGAGTATGCAGCCTTGTTTTACACCAGTTGTTACATTAAAGCTGTCTGTTAAATTGTTACCACAGATCACTTGGCATTGGTAGTTGCTGTACATTGCTTTGATTAGGTTGACTATCTTCATCGGTATACCATAATGGCGGAGTATTTTCCACAGGGACTCTCTGTGTAAGCTGTCAAAGGCTTTTTCAAAATCGACAAAAATGGTGTAGAGGGGGCTGTTCCATTCAATGCTTTGCTCCAGGATTTGTCTCAGGGTAAATATGTGGTCACTACATGACTTCCCTTTTCTGAACCCTGCCTGCTCTTTTCTAAGAATGTTTTCAATGTGAGGTGAGATTCTTTTCAGAAGGATTCTATTAAAAATTTTGCTCGTTACGGACAGGAGTGTGATTCCACGCCAGTTAGCACAATTTCCTAGGTCTCCTTTCTTGGCTATTTTATGGATGATGCCTTTCTGCCAATCCTCTGGTATTTCTTCCTTTTCCCAAATGTTGGTGAACAATTTACTGAGAATTTTGGACATTTCTTGCGAGTTCGCTTTAAGCATTTCCGCAGTGATTTTGTCAATACCTGGGGCCTTGCCATTTTTTTGTTGTTGTATTGCCTCGTGCACCTCATGCTCAGTGATTGGACCAAGATTAACCTCTACGTCCATTTCTGCTTCTGGGATATCTGTGTAAGAAGATGGGTCTGGTCTGTTCAGAAGGTTTGCGAAATATTCTCTCCATCTTTCAATTTTCTCCTTTTCGTCTGTGATGACACTACCATCTTGGGATTTTAATGGTTTCTCTTGACCATAACTTCTGTTTCCCGAGAGCTTTTTTGTGATTTTGTATAGTGTTTGTGTGTCTTGTCTTACAGCTGCATTTTCTGCTTCCGTTGCTAAATTTTCTGCAAAATCTCTTTTGTCTTTCCTTGTGGATTTTTTTCACTTCTTTATCCTTCAATGAGTATTCACTGGATAGCCTTTCTTTCAGTCGGGGGGATTTAGCGTTCAGGAGATTTAGTTTGATTAATTTTCTTTGGTTAATGAGCTCCCATGACCTTGCTGATATCCAATTCTCTGTATTGGATTTATTGTGTCCTAAGTGTTCAGTGGCACTTTCCTGCATGACGTGGTTGAAATCTTGGAGAACTCTGTTACCTCTTCAATTATATGTTCATCTATCCTAATTTCACTGTCATGTTTTGGATTCACCCTAATGTACACAGTCTTATCGAAATTTATTTTCACTCTTGTTTGTAATATCTTGTATTGCACTGAATTTGTTTCTTACTGAGATATTGAAATTGTTTTGGATATCTGGGATTTTCAATTTATCTGTGTTGAAACGTTTCTCCTTCTGTTTTGCTATTTTTGTTTTCATCAATTTAGTAGAGATTTTGGCTGTGACAAGATGGTGGTCACTTCCAATGTCTGCCAATCGTCTGACTCTGACATCGTTTAAGCTGCTCTTCCATTTTCTGTTGATAATTATATGGTCTATCTGACTTTCTGTTTTCCCATCTGGTGATTTCCATGTTAATTTGTGGATGTTTTTGTGTGGGAAGAAAGTTCCACCAATAATGAAGTTGTGTTCTTCACAAAATTCTGCCAGTCTGCTTCCATTGTTGTTCATTACCCCTATGCCCTCCTTTCCAACGGACTGATTTGTTTGTGTATTGCCAACTCTAGCATTAAGGTCTCCGATGATCATGAGCATATCGTGTCTTGGAATGTTTTCAACGGCCATTCTTAGAATATCGTAAAATTCTTCTTTGTTTTCTTCATCTGAATCCTCTGTAGGTGCGTAGCATGTGAGGATTGATAGCTTGGTGTATTTTGAGTTGTGTCTTGTGTATAAAAGTCTTTCACTTATCGGTTTCCATTCCAATAGTGACTTGTTGTTTTGCCTGGCTATCAAGAGGGCAACACCTTCTCTGTGTTGGTCATCCTTTCGTCCTGACCAAATGATCAGGTCGCCATTTGGGAGTTGGCGCTTTCCAGCTCCTGTCCATCTTGCCTCTGATATGCCTAGCAAATCGATCTTGTAGTTCAACATCTCGCGCTGGGCTTGTGCCAGTTTTCTTGTTTGATATAGGGTCCTAACATTCCAGCACGAGACATTGAGCTTGCGTTTTGGTGACAACAGATCTGCAATCTGGTCGGGGGCGTCCTTTCGGCTTTGACCTCCTACCGTCATGAAGTCAGTATTCTGGTCCGCTTCTCTGCTGCCGCCGGTTGTGGATTTACGTCTGGTTTCTGTTTCTGTAACAGTTTGCTTTTTATGAGGTGGGTTGTTAACCCTACGCTCAACCCCCATTCCTGGAGGGCCGGTGGATTACTCTTCGTCTGATCTCTCTCCTTTTTTCTCTTATTAGAGGTCCGAGGTTCGAGATACGCAAGCCCTCCCACCACGACAAGGTGATAATCCGTCGGGAGAGAATATAAATTTTACAAAGTGAAATATGCTGTCCCTATGACCCCTAGTTTGAATTTATATGTAAATGCATAAAATGTATAAATATAGAATTAAGAATTAATGGCAACACTTTATATATTAATTTAATAAATTAAGAAATTCTTATGGCCTCTAATCTGAACTTGTGTGCTTTGTAAAAAACTATCAGAAATAGATGTAGTTTGCTGTTTAGTAAAACACTCATCAGCAATAACTGCCATAGATAACAAATACAAATGGCTATAACTAACACATGTGATTGTGATGGAGAAATTAAAAAAAAAAACAAACAAAAAAAAACAAACAAAAAAACAAACAAAACAACTCACAAGTGTAGGACTGTCTCCCTGGTCAGACTGGGAATCAATGAGTTCAGCTATCCTTGGACATCGGGCACAAATGACCACTTTCTGTGCAGGGAACTGTTTTCCTGATCGAACGAAAGGTTAAGAACGTTACCCATGCCAATGTTGTTGACACCTTAGGATAAACATCCTCTTCTTCGATACCACAATACAGAAAACATTCTATATAGCACAGTAGAACAACTTCCTCTTGGAAGGTCTTAGGTTCGGGCCTCGATTGGCACATAGTTGAGTCCTTGGAAAATTCTCTTTACTCACATTCTCTCACCTTACTCATGTGTAAAATGAGTACCCGGCCGTTAACAGCGTTTTCTCTGTCCGAAAAAAAATGTAATATCACCTAACAGGCATCATGTCCCGTCCTACATGTTAAGAGTTGCTGTTGGCCAGAGACCCCATGTAAAGCGCTTTGAGCATGTATAGTGGATATTGCGCTACATAAAAGCTCAATTTTTTATTTATATATATATATATATATATATATATATATATATATATATATATATATATATATATATATATATATATATATATTTTGTTTTTTTCAGAAACAAAAGTAATATAAAAGTAACAGCTTCAAAAAGTAAGAGCATACTACCAAGCAGGGAACATTTCCCCTTCCAGCTCAAAATGTAAATGTTGCTGCTCGAAGCTCGAAAATAAATAACAATGTGAAATTGAATATAAGCTTCAATTTAATATACGAAAACAGATAAAATGGAAGTTTTGGGTTTCCCCTTTATCAACAAAACAGGATGAATGAAACACTACAGACGAATGAAAAAAATGTGGTAATGGCGTTGGTAATAATAATAATATTACTCTACTACTTACCCTCGATGTTAAAAACCAGGTCGGAAAACCTGTCTTGTTTGAAGTATTTTCTCATAGCCATTGGTTTTAATACATCTGAGAAACTGAAATCTTTGACCATCTCTCCATCAGTCTCCAGGCTGTCACATTCTACATCCAGTTCGTTCATCTCAAACATTTGGGCAACCTTTTTTAATTCAGATATATCAACTTTTTTCGTATTGCCTGAGAGAGAACCTTAAAAGAGAGATGAAAAACAAAGGCAATCAAGAGATGAATGCTACTTTTGACCAAATCTAGAAAAATTGCTTGTAATTTTAGAGATATTTGTTTTTGTTTTGTTTTTAAGGGTTTCATTGCGCTTGCAACACATTTAGGTTATATCAGCGCCAGTAAAAAGGAAGAAAATGGGATAGTAAAAAGTTATAGAATTACAAGTAAAGCACCCAAGAGAAAGTAAGACAAAGAGGAACTGGGAACAAATAGGGTTCAGATGTAGATTTCAAGAGCATACCACCAATGTACTTAGTTTGAGATCACCTATAAGTCTCATCCAGACACAAGCACAAAATCCAACAAAGAAGAATACGCTCAAATGCTTGCATTATACATCAAAAATAACAAATATAATAACACATAACAGAGAGATGATTTACAAGGAAAAAAATATCATCTCCCAAAACAATAACTATGCATTTGTTAGAAAACAGTTATAAGGGGATAGAAGACACAGTATGTACCCCCCCCCCCTCCCCTGCCCACTATGAGAGGTCAGAATCCCCACCCAGAATTTTAGAGATAACATCGATGTTAGAGCCTTCAAAATACATCGAGTTAAAATCACATTTTGATTTTGAATTTATATTTTCTTCCTAGTCTGGTTTTCACCCAGCAGTGATTTGGTAGCTGAGACTGTAAGTCTGGTGGAAAATTCTTTGTCAATGTCCCTTTCTTATCCAGAGGGTAATTCAAGCAAGACTTTTTTTTTTTTGCCTTATAACATAAGCAAATAAAGATCTTGTTTATTATTATGTGTCAAACCAGAAAATGCTCCTGACATAAAAAAGCAATGCATAAAAAAATTAACAAAAGGTCTTCAAAAAAAAAAAAAGAACAAAACACTAAACTCCAATAGAATCCTTATTGATATTACCTTATCGTATGCCTTTGTATTTGTCATTGGTTTCTCTTCATTTTGCATAGTTCCATTAATCACCTGCTGCTATACATTTTACTGATGCCCTTACGATATTAATATAATAAGCGTGTAGCAATGTAGATGTCTAAGCAAAAAATTCTGAGACTCGGTCTAAGACACACTGCTACATTTACCTGTGTATAAAAACTTCAATATATTGTCAAAGGTTTCAGCCTTGATGTCGTTAGATAACTCTAAGGTCATTTCCTCCCCGTTGTTGCCATCGTGGAATTTTTGTAATCCTGGGAATCGGAAACAAATAACGTGTAAAAAAACAGACATTTTTTTAAAATATCTTTTTTTAAATAGAGCATTTATATAGAACAATATCCACTAAACATGCTTAAAGTGCTTTACAAGGGGTCCCTGTCCAACAGCAACAAGAAAAATGATGCGTGTTAGGCGATATTACATTTTTTTTCGACAAAGACAACGCTGTTAACAACCAGGTACTCATTTTATACCTGAGTATGGTGAGAGAATATGAGTAAAGGGCCTTTTCCAATGACTCAACTCAAGGCTTGAACCCAGGACCTTCCGATCCAAAAACGAGTGTCATACCACAAGACCACATAGCTGCACATTAGAAACTCTTTACAAAATAATTACAATTGATAGACTAGTACTCTTCTTGGCATATTCCACAACGTGTATATCAATTCTGTTTACATCTAAAACAAACCCCTTGAATGATAAAATTTAAAAAAATTAAAAAACAAAGAGGGGAATGCTTTCTATTGTCAAAAAAAAAAAATAGATAATCACAATTGTTAGATAAAATATTCAATAGAAGAGTGCATGACATAATCAGTCGGAAGGTGAAAATTTTGGAATTGCATTTATAACAAATTGTTTTTATTTTATTTATTTTTTTACATTTTCTGAAAGAACATGCTCACCAGAGCATTTTAATCTTTATTTGAAGTAAATCGGGTGATTTTTCATGAAGTTATGGTCAGATGAATGGGAAAGGTATCCAACAACTTTTCTCAAATTTCATACTTTTTCAACATGACTAGCTGTAAAAAATATTTAGAAGTGAAATTAAGCTTTGATATTTCCCGAAGATAAACAAAAAGGGTTGATTTAATCATTTATGACAAGAACTCATTTTGGATAAAAATTGACATTATATTTAAACTTGGCAATATCTCAGTTCAAACCTTTTCACCATCAGACTGATTATGTCATTCGATGTAACAATTTATTTCAATACTTAAGACTTCTTTGTGACAACGAGATATATCCATTGGCATTTGTTTGTTTACCTTGGACCTTCCCAGAATCTATATCATCTTTGCAATTGTTCTGGGAAATCTACGGGGAAAAAACAAACAAAAAAGAACAGTTTAAACTTAAACTTTTTTACAAATGTAAATTGTATTTTTTTTTTCTAAATAATACAACTTAACCAAAAGAGAAATCAAATTTATTTTTCAAAATCTAATCATTTTAAAGATTTTTACTCCCTTTTTGGCAGAATATAATAGTTTTGAGATTGTATTGTCATTGCACTTTCCATCAAAGTCTGTAAAATGCCAAACTATACAACGATTTAATAAAAAAAAAAAATTTAACACTCACCAGAATATTGTGAAAGAAAGGCGATGATGTACACAACACGAGTTGATGTGCTGAGATAGACTTTCCTCCCTGGATTTTTATTATGATGTCATGAAACTTGGGACTATAAATCATTTGACACCAGTCATCAGCAAATGTTGAAGGCGCTGGTTTGATAACAGGCGCTGGAGCTGATCGACAGGGGAGTGAAAATGGTATTTCTTGGTCACAAAGTTATTATTAAATCTCAGAACATTGTGAGTGTTTTGGAAAGTTTTCAGTTAAATAGTGTGAAAAAAAAACAACATATCAACAACAATTTAAAGTTCCGAGCAAAAGAATTTAAAGATCTGAAAAAGTGTGAGAAACAGCAGCAGACAACATAAGAAAGAAAAACATCCCAATAAATCAAACTGCCTTGACTGGGGATCGAACCTCAGACCTCCTGATTACCAGAAGGACGTGCTACCATTACACCACAAAGGTTATCTAATACTAATAGTTGGGATGATTTAATGCCTATATTCTTCACAATGGTACAAACTTACACACTTTTTCAGATCTTTATCTTACACCAGTGCCTGCTCCCTAATTTGTCCCCCAAAAAATAATTAATTAAATTAAACCAAGTGCGTGGTTTAAGAAAAGAAAAAAAGGATGACGACATCTTTCAATGACGTGAGAAAGGACTACATTTTATTCTTTATTGAGAGACAATAGGATTCAATAGTCTGAAGTCACATTGCCTAGCAACCAGCAGCTTGGTTCTAAAAAAAGAAAATCAGTACTCTTTATTATTCTGCATGCTGGCTAGAACTTTTTCACATATCATGTGATCAGAATGACTGGTCACTAAAAGGGAGGAAATTTTTCAGCGCTAGATCAAGAACCATCTATGCAAAAATAACATATAAATTTAAATTTCATTAAAAGTTATTGTGATGCAATCCAAAATGTGTCTCCCAACAATTTCTGACATCACTCGGAGGAAGTTCAAAAACTGAAAGTGTAATTATAACATATTGGTTGTAGTAATGGTAGTGGTAGGGATAATGATGTGGTGGTGGTTGTAGTAGTTGTGGTAAGGATGATGATGTGATGATGGTTGTAGTAGTAGTGGTAGTCGCCACATACATCTCCCATATTCACAGATTCACTAATGCCCACATCCCATTGTTTCAAGTTGACCAGAGACGCCAACTTAAAATTTGACTCACGTAAATTTCAGAAACAATTCCGAACAAGTTCAATAATTAAACAGGAATTTCTGCAAACAAAATATAATCTATTGAGATCTATAATCGTCCTAATACCCCTTGTTTCAAATCAAGTAAAGCTCCAAAACCAATTTATGATGTATAAAATATTAAAATGAATGATAGGTGTGGTGGTAATAATGATATGATGGCTGTTGTAGTGGTGGCAGTAATGATAATGTATGTGGTTGTGGTGGTTGCAGAAGTGGTGGTGGTGATATTGTTGTGTTGGAGGAGTGGTGGTAAGGATGTGGTAGTGATTGTTGTTTTAATGGTGATAGTGTTGTGATGATGTCGTAGTGGTGGTGGCAATGATGGTGATGATGATGATGTGGTGGAGGTGGTTGTAGTTGTAGTAATGGTGGTGCTTCATGAAATGATGGTGTGGCGATGGTGGTGGTTGTAGTAGTAGTGGCACTGATGATAATGATGATGATGATGATGATGATTGATGATGATGATTGATGATGATGATAGTGGTGGTGGTGGTGGTGATAAGGTGTGTACTTGAAGGTGAAAAGAGAGAATGATGGCTGATATGAAAAGGATATGATCCACTTTATAGATTTAGGTTTGTCTGACAGAAGGAAAGATAGTGTGTGTTTGTGTGTGTGTTTTTTGTTTGTTTGTTTTTAAGGGTTTACGGCGCTTGCAACCCATTTAGGTTATATCAGCGCCAGTAAAAAGGATGAAAATGGGATAGTAAAAAGTTCTAGAATTACAATTAAAGCACCCAAGAAAAAGTAAGACATAGGGGAACGGAACAAACAGGGATCAGATGTAGATTCCAAGAGCACACCACCAATGTACTTAGTTTGAAATCACCTATTAGTTTCATCCGGGCACAAAGAGGAATACACTCAAATGCTTACATTATACATTCAAAATAACAAATATAATAATACAGAAAACAGATATAATAATAATAATAATAATAATAATAATAATAATAATAATAATAATAATAATAATAATAATAATAATAATAATAATAATAATAATAATAATAATAATACAGTGCACTCTGGATACGTCGATTTTTACCCAAGTCGATTTTTTTTTCTTGGTCCCTCCCCCTTCTTCCTATAGAACATTCGTAAAAAAAAAAAAACAAAGTCCCTCCCCCTTCTTCCTATAGAACATTCGTAAAAAAAAAAAAAAAACTCCACATAAGTCGATGTCGCTTAAGTCGATGTTCTTATCACTCATACCTTGATACCTTGATACCTCTTCTTCGGGTTGAAGGCTATGCCTGTAATACCCGTTCTGAACTATCTCTGATATATCTAAGCGCACCTGCATGGTTGGGGCGGAGCTGGTAACGCTTGTAATGCCAGTGTTGTCTAACTGTCTTGAACTCATTCACTGTCCTCGCTTAATTACTTCTCTGAAGCTGTTCCAGTTATCTGTCACTCTGAGTCCAAAGGAGCATTTTCTTACATTTAATCTGGCCTGTCTTTTTTTTAATTTGTCGCTATGTCCTCTCGTTTATTAAATGTGCTCTCTGGTAGTATTTGCTCTCTATCTACTCTATCTTTCTCGTTTATTATCTTATAACTTGTATCATGTCTCCTCTTTGTCTTCTGTAGTACAATGATGGTAGTTTGAGATGCCTCAGTCTATCTTCATATGGTAGATGCTTCAAATCTGAACAAAGCTTCGTTGCTCTCCTTTGTACCCTTTCAATTTTATCCATGTCACCGACATGCTGTGATATCCTCGGTGCATTACCATATTCAAGTGATGGTCGTACCAGAGCAGTGTAGAGCCGCCTAATAATATCATTATTTCTGCTGGTGAATGTCCTTTTAATAATTCCGAGAGTTCTGTTTGCTCTATTTATTGCACAGTTGACATGAATACAATAAAATCACAAATAAACAAGTATTTCCATTGGTTAAAAAAGCTACCAGTAAGAATTTTCAGTGGTTAAGAATATCCGCGAACGATTGGTGTGATGTAGGTGCTTTGCCTGACGTCCGTGTTCAATGTACATAAGCAGTATTGAATAACTTTAATTTCCCCATCTCAAATTTTACATTGTCGCAACTTCAAGTTCAAGATTTTTTTTGGTTCTAATTCCAAGCCATCCTATGTAATGGTCCTCTTAATTAGTATCAATTTTATCAAGAAGAATTCAAGTCAAGTCTACAACTACAATGGCAAACCTATCGCGGAAAAGGACGATTCGATGCATTTGGAAAGTTTGGCACCCTGCAGAAAATCATCGCATAGGAAATTGGTATACCAGCTATTTCTGTCTCGACATCTACAAGAAGCATGACCTTGACCTAGAGGCTCCTACCCTTCCGCTTTTGGCGGAATAATTTCACTTAATTGGTATAAATTCCACATTCAAAGCAAAAATTCCGCTTTCCACCTTTCCCATCGAGGAAAATATTTTTAAAAATCTCTAGTGAAAAAAAAGTGAGCTATGGCTTATTTCGTCAGCATCTCCTATGGTCAATCAACACACATTTTGTGTATGATTAGTCCCTTCAAAGTGTGTGCTGCTGATGTCGGATAATATTATAATATATGTTTGGGAGGGGGGTTGACCAGATAATATTATAATTATTTTGGAGGGGTGACGAAGTATATTATGTGACTCCAATTCGTGAGGTCAATGACCTTGGTAATATTATATGTTGGCTTCAATCGCTAATAATATTATTGAGTACGGTCAGCTTCTTTCCCTATTTAATTTTAGCCCTGTGTAGTGTGTGTGTGTGTGTGTGTGTGTGTATGTGTGTGTGTGTACCGGCACGCACGTTTGTTTGATTAGGTGTGTGCGTGGGGGGAGGTGGGGGGGAGGGTCCTGACAAGGTTAAATCCATCCATTCAATACTTTGTTCTCAGACGGCCAGGACCTGTGTGTTCTCTATTATTATTTGACGCCATTCTTAGTCTTTACACAATCTGTACATTTTTACACATTTTATATTTTTAATCATTTGAGTACTTTTGGATTGTCTATTACATTTTCTGTGCAAAGCATGTCATAGTCAATAACAGTAAGTTGATTCCGCTTTTTTATCTCAAATTCCGATTTTTATATATTCTGATTCCTCTACGGGGCTATTGGGGGTAGGAGCCTCTGATGACCGCTACAGAGACTGCGCGATATGAAGGGACATACTTATTCTAGATTGGGTTGCTTTGTTCAAATGCGTTTTTGCTCATTTGGTTACACTCCGGTTAAGTTGATTTTCGGATAAGTCGATTTTTTTCTCGGTTCCCCTGGGCATCGTCTTATCCGGAGTCCACTGTAATAATAATAATAATAATAATAATAATAATAATAATAATAATAATAATAATAATAATAATAAATGGCATTTATATAGCGCTTTACCCCGTTGTTTTTTTTTTGTTTTTTTTTTGTTGCTTTAGGTCTCTTCCAACACAATTGAGTTAAGAAGACCGCTGAAACAAAAAAAAAGCAATCTAACAAAATATACAAATGTAATCAAAATCATAACCTAAAGATACATAAGCTAAATTATAATAACCAAGAACAAACAGACAGAAGTTACAGAAAAAAAAATATCCCTGTCAAAATACATCACAACAAGAAGCAGGTAGGCAGTAAAGAGAAAGAAACTACATCACTATCGATCGAAACACCATGCGACATCATAGTATATGATTCAAGGTGATGCTCCATCAACACCCGCTTCCCGTGTCACAGGCTCTTAGCGCTTTACAGTGATATAAGACAAAACATATTACAGTGAGACAAGTGTGAAGGAACGTGATACGAATTCAATTTAACAACAACAAAATATGAAAATAATATTGCAACATTATGACGTAAAAAGATAAAACTTTAAGCGAGATTTGAACGTTGTCAACGAATCTGAGCATCTCACGTGTGATGGGAGAGTGTTCCAAAAATGGGGGGGGCCGAAAATTGAAAAGATTGTTCACCTATTTTACGCAATGGCTTAGGTTTGACAAGGATTGATTGGTCATTGCTTGACCTCAAGTTTCTATTGGGGACATATACGTTTAGAAGATCTTTAATATAGGACGGACTGTTCGTGCTCAGGGATTTGTAGACAACAGTACAAATCTTATAGGCAACTCTTTTTTTCCACAGGAAGCCAATGTAACTCACGGAGAAGAAAAGTTGCTGACGGGTATTTTTTGTTATTGCGTACAATGAGACTGGCTGCGTTCTTTTGAGCAAGCTGAAGTTTGCTAATTTTGTCTTTAGCTAAATTCGCCCAAAGGGAGTTACAATAGTCCAATTTAGATAAAACCAGGGAAATAATTAAAAGTTCTGCTATATGCTTCGGTAATACATTACAAATTTTGCTTATTTTTTTCATTTCTATGTACATAGATTGTATGGTGTTATTCACGTGGCTTGTCATGGAAAGATCTTTATCAATGATGACGCCAAGGTTTTTTGCTTTATTTTAAAATTCTATTGTGCTATTTCCTAGAGTAATAGGTGATTTATTTGCCTGTTTAGGGATACTCGGCCTTCCACACATTAAAATCTCAGTTTTCCTTTCATTTAATTTTAACTTATTGTGGTACATCCAAGATTTAATCTCATTAAAACAGCTCGTAATTCGTTGTATTAAGAACTGTAAATTACTAAGGGGTGCTGAATCATATATTTGCGTATCATCTGCATAAAAATGATAACTCAGATTGAATCTGGATATCACACTAGAAAGGGGCTGCATATACACAGTAAAAAGGACAGCGCCAAGATATAAGGGGATAGAAGGTATAGTATGTACCCCCTTGCCCACTATGGGAGGTCAGGAACCCCACCCAGGTGTGTGTGTGTGTGTGTGTGTGTGTGTGTGTGTGTGTGTGTGTGTGGGTGTGTGTGTGTGTGTGTGTGCGAATGAGAGAGAGAGAGAGAGAGAGAATGAGAGAGAGAGAGAGAGAGAGAGAGAGAGAGAGAGAGAGACTGCTCAAAGTGAATATAGTGATAGGTACAGAAAGATTAAAGTGAAATACTAAGGTTAAAGTACTGAGAGAACTTAAGTGTGTATGTGCTTTATCTGTGTGTGTGTGTGTGTGTGTGTGTGTGTGTGTGTGTGTGTGTGTATCATTGTTAAGTACATGAAGGTGAAAAGTGAAAACTTATCGAGGCTAAAGAACTGGGTGCACTTTACTGATTTGTGTGTGTGTGTGTGTGTGTGCGCGTGTGTGTGTGTGTGTGTGTGTGTGTGTATATCATTGTTAAGTACATGAAGGTGAAAAGTGAAAACTTATCGAGGCTAAAGAACTGGATTACTGATTTGTGTGTGTGTGAGAGAGAGAGAGAGAGAGAGAGAGAGAGAGAGAGAGAGAGAGAGAGAGAGAGAGAGAGCGAGAGAGAGAGAGGGAGAGAGAGAGGGAGAAAGAGAGAGAGAGAGAGAGAGAGAGAGAAAGAGAGAGAGAGAAAGAGAGAGAGAGGGAGAGAGAGAGAGGGAGAGAGAGAGAGAAAGAAAGAGACAGAGAGAGGGAAAGAGACAGAGAGAGAGAGAGAGAGAGAGAGAGCTCAAAGTGAATGTAGTGATGAGTACAGAAAGATGAAAGTGAAAAATTAACGAGACTTAAGAACTGAGTGATTGGTTCAAATAGGACTCACAAACGGACTCCAAGATCAAACTATCAATGTAGTTAGTTTGAGGTCACCTAAAAGTCTCACCATGACACAAGCACAGAATCCTTGTGAGAGAAATACAAAATTTAGAACAACAAATCTAACGTCACACAAAAGAGAGATGATATACGAGGACAAACATATCATCTCCCAAAAACGACTATACATTTAATTGTTTCCCTCCCTGCCAATGAATCCGGCCAGGAAAAGGATCAAGCCAAGACAAAGGCAGAAAGCAACTCGATCCTACAAGTCAAAAGATCCCACCAGGAAGATGATGTGATAGTGGTGCTTGCACAAGAGGTGGTACTGATTACAGTGAGGGCAGTGATGATGTGGTTATGGAGATGGTGTTACTGATGATTATGTGATAGTTGCTGTCGTAGTGGTGGTAGTTGTGGTAGAGATGGTGATGATGTCATGATGGTTCAGGGGTGAGAATGACTGGTCACAAAAATGGAGTTCAAGACCTATCTATGCGACGATAACGTATAAATTTGAATTTCATTAACAATTTACTGAGATGCAATCAAAAATGTGTCTCGGAATAATTTCTGACATCACTTGGAGGAATTTCAAAAGTTGAAAGTGTAATTACAACATATTGTAGTAGTAGTAAGAAAAGATGGCGGTAGGATGATGATGTGGTGGTGGTTGTAGTAGGGTCTTGATAAGGATGATGATATGGTGGTTGTAGCTGTAGAGGTGTTGAGAATGATGGTGTGGTGGTGGTTGTAATAGTTGTGGTAGGGATGATGTGGGGTGGTTGTAGTAGTGATAGTTGGGATGATGTGGTGGTGGAGGATGTAGTTGTATTGGTAGTAGGAATGATGATGTGGTGGTGGTTGTTGTAGTAGTGGTGGTAGAGATGATGATGTGATGGTAGTTGTAGTAGTAGAAGTTGTAGCTGTAGTGGTGGTGGTGGTAGGGATGATGATGTGGTGGTGGTTGTGGTTAGTAGTAGTGGTGGTGGGGATGATGATGTGGTGGTGGTGGTAGGGATGATGAGGTGGTGGTGGTAGGGATGATGATGTGGTGGTGGTTGTAGTAGTAATGGTGATAGGAACAGTGATGTGATGGTTGTTGTAGTACAGGTGGTGGTTGTAAAAGTAGTGGTGATAGGGATGTTGATGTAGTGGTTGTAGTGAGTCTTTTTAAAAGGCGGAAAAGTGATGGTGATGGGCGGAGATAAACCACCATTTAGGCGGAAATCCGCCTTTAGGCGGAAGATTCTCAGCCCTGGAATGTATAAAAGTCAAAACATGATCATATTTATGATTTCCACCTCTGGATACACTTTTATGCTCATCGGAGAAGTATTTCATAAGGGCGGTGATGGAGATAATGGCAACCGCCATTGTTCCGATAGTTTAGAACCAGTTGCTATACATCATAACGAGGGAAGTGACATCACGACTGTTGAACTTTATTATCAAACGTACCAGGGATGGGTCTTATTGGAGGAATGACAATAGGCATTTTCTTGAATACTTGTTTAAACATTTTCCTTCTTTTCTTTGAATTCAGCTCAGCCAATTCTACCTGTGACAAGGATAATAAAAAAGGGAGATAAATAAAATTGAGACCGATTAGTGTTGCTCTGAGATTTAAACTTGAGTAGTGCTAATGTGTGTGCCTCTTAGTGATGACTGGATCGGAAAACTGGACACAAAAGCAGACACTCTCCCAACTTTCACATTGCCGAGATAGCAAATAATAATGTATCAGAACTATTTGGGCAATATTGCCCAATCAAAGGATGACTCTTAATAATTTTTAAAAAGTTATTAATTAATATGAAAATAAGATAGAAATCCAATTCACTGAAATTGTTGCAAAATTCAAATCTAAATCCTGCTATAGATCCATTTGTGGGACCAGAACACACTGCTGCCAACCCCTTTATATAGGAATCAGATACAACAGTTTGCGGCGCTGCACTGCGGCTGATGGCTGGGTTATTCCAGTCTTCCTTTGGAATAAACCCTAAAGAAAAATTTCTCCTATGGGATGAATAAAGGGAATTTTATTTATTTATCTTCATATCTTTTTTTTTAATTAAAAAAACACCAAAATACCAAACACAGAATAATTCGGGCTTAAAACCCTTCGTCAGCCAAAGACAAAAACAATAAAAACATAAATAAAAAATTATGCCCTTCCGCCACGACATCATAAGACATCGTCACCTAGGCATTCCATGAAGGAATATAGATAATTCATCAAACAAGATGTCTGATGTCAACAGGAATCACCCATGTTGTCCAAGTGAGCAATTCGGGGGTTAATATTCTAGCTCAAGGAAAAAAAAAAAACGAAAGTGCCTGAAGCGGGGCTCGAACCCGGGATCTTCCGGGTCACAGTGCAATGCCTCAACTACTCGGCCATTCCTCCCCCCCCCCCCCCCCCCCCCCCCCCAAAAAAAAAAATATAAATACATCACATAAAAACAAGACTGAAGGCAGAGAAATATTTCAATTTAAAACTGTTTTTGACTTTATGCAGCTTCCATTCTAAATGATAACAACGCCACTAAGATATCATCTCATTCATCTGTAGTGTTTCATTCATCCTGTTTGTTGATAAAGGGGAAACCCGAAACGTCCATTCTATCTGTTTTCGTAATTAAATTGAAGTTTACATTCAATTTCACATTGTTATTTATTTGTGGCTTCCATTGTTATAACAAACAAAGCACATACCGCCAACTTGAAGCAATCCTCCACTCCTGTTTTCTCCTTGCTACTGACTTCATAGTAGCTGGTACCCATCTCTCTAGCCAAGGCCAATCCTTCATCCGTAGAAACAGTCTCATTGCCTTCAACATTGCGCAAGTCTGCAATTCAGAGATAAGAATGAAAAAAATGAGAAAAAAAAATGCATATATGTTCATGACATCTGAAACAATGTAAAATCATAATTTATCAGAGACTAATGTATGTTTTATTATCGTTGTTGCTTTCATGTTTATTTTTCTCAATAATATTTCATTGTACTATGAACTTTGTACATTTATGATTCATTCGATCTTGACCAGTTTTCAATAACCAGTATTCTATGATTGTATTTTTCAATTGATACATTTTTCCTGACATTCAAAGTTGTGTAAAACTGTCTGTAAATGATACAATACAAGCTATATGAGATTCTGTAATTATAAGCTATTGTATAAGGCATTTAAAGGATAATTCCTATTAAGCCTTTAATAAGATAAGATAAGATAAGATGTTACAGTGAATGACATAATCAGTCGGATGGTAAAAAGGTTTGAGATATTGCCAAGTTTAGTTAGAAGGTCAATTTTTATCAAAAGTGAGTTCTTGTCATTAATGATTAAATCAATCCTTTTTGTACATCTTCGGGAAATATAAAAGCTTAATTTCACTTCTAAATATTTTTTACAGCTAGTCAAGTTGAAAAAGTATGAAATTTGAGAAAAGTTGCTGGATACCTTTTCCATACATCTGACCATAACTTCATGAAAAATCACCCGATTTACTTCAAATAAAGATTAAAATGCTTTGGTGAGCATATTCTTTCAGAAAATGCAAAACAAAAAAAAATACGAATCCAAAATTTTCACCTTCCGAGTGATTATGTCATGCACTGACATATATTAGATGTGTATTTGTCTGTTTTCTAAGGAAGGCAGTGAGCCAAAACTTGTTTTTGTTTTGTAATGTTTCATTATATTAGTCATATTTTATGTTACATATTTTTGTTATCTCTTGCCTGACTCACTACAAGGGGGTCCTGATAGCTCAGTTGGTAGAGCACCCGCTTCACACACAAAGGGACCGAGACTGATCTTGGGTGCAGCCAAGACTTTTTTTCTGACTCCCTGTCCACCCCCAGCATTGATTGGGTAGCTGGGTCTGTTAGATCTGGTGGAAAGTACATTGCGATACTTAAACATACTATCCAAAGGGTAGGAAGCAATTGCTAATGTCCACTTTACGCCATTGAAACCAGGATAAACTTCGGCCCCATGGGACTAATGGCTCTGAAGAACTACTGACTGGCTCACTCACGCACCCTCCGTTTTTAGTTTCACAACTCACCGATTTTGTTGCCAACTATAATGATGGGCACTTTAGGACAATATTCTCGCACTTCAGGAATCCAGCGATTTTTGACACTTTCAAGACTCTTCCGAGATGCAACACTGAAGAATGCTATGAAAACGTTGGTGCCAGGATAACTTAGAGGTCTCAATCTGTCGTAATCCTCTCCCTGGGGAAAAACGAAGTAAAAGGAATAAATGTGCAAACATAAAATAAATGAATTTAATAAAATATTCTCGTCACGAGATGCCAAAGGTTATTAATTATTATCAATTTCATAAATATCATTATATATTTATTATCATTATTATTATTATTATTATAATTATTATTATTATTATTATTATTATTATTATTATTATTATTATTATTATTATTATTATTATTATTATTATTATTATCATGATTATTAACAATGTTTATAATTATTAAATAAGGTGTCCAGCAAAATTTAAGAGTCAAAATTACTGCCTTGAAACAAAATTTACGACTTAGGAAATTAAAATTTTCTTCTGAAATCAATGATTTATGCTCATATTACATTTACATAAGCATCAACTTTCTATAAAAACCAATTTCCAATAACTTTAATATTATCATTTTTAAACCGATTTATGAGTTCTTTGAGTGTGTGTGTGTGTGTGTGTGTGTGTGTGTGTGTGTGTGTGTGTGTGTATGTGTGTGTGTGTTTGTGTGTGAGATAGTCAAAGAAGTATTGGTAGTTTTAGTGGTGTTAATAAAGTGGTAGTAGTATTGGGTAGCCGTTGTGGTGGTGGTAGTGGTGGTGGTAGCAGTAGTAGTAGTAGTAGTAGTAGTAGTAGTAGTAGTAGTAGTAGTAGTAGTAGTAGTAGTAGTAGTGGAAGTAGTAGTGGTGATTATTGTAGTAGTAGTAGTAGTAGTAGTAGTAGTAGTAGTGTAGTAGTAGTAGTAGTAGTAGTAGTAGTAGTAGTAGTAGTAGTAGTAGTAGTAGTAGTAGTAGTAGTAGTAGTAGTAGTAGTAGTAGTAGTAGTAGTGTAGTAGTAGTAGTAGTAGTAGTAGTAGTAGTAGTAGTAGTAGTGGTAGTATAGTAGTAGTAGTAGTAGTAGTATGTAGTAGTAGTAGTAGTAGTATGTAGTAGTAGTGTAGTAGTAGTGTAGTAGTAGTAGTAGTAGTAGTAGTAGTAGTAGTAGTAGTAGTAGTAGTAGTCGTAGTAGTAGTCGTAGTAGTAGTGTAGTATAGTAGTAGTAGTAGTAGTAGTAGTAGTAGTAGTAGTATGTAGTAGTAGTAGTAGTAGTAGTAGTAGTAGTAGTAGTAGTAGTAGTGGTAGTAGTAGTAGTAGTGGTATTAGTAGTAGTAGTGGCACTTTACAAGGGGTCCCTGTCCTACTACTATTACTACTACTACCACTACTACTACTACAACTATTACTATTACTACTACTACTACTACTACTTCTACCACTACTACTACTACTACTACTACTACTACCACTACCACTCCTACTCCTACTCCTACTACTACTACTACTACTACTACTACTCCCACTGTCATAATTGCATAGCATTCCATTCTTTATCTAAGACCAACAAAAAAAAAAAACCCACAAAAAAAGTATAGATGTTGGCTGATAATTTTTTAAAAAACAAAAACAAACCTGCCTGTCCTGGGTAGGGCATTGTTTAAAAAGCAAACGGCTTCAGACTAAACCTGCACCTTAAGTCGGTACCTATTATCCACTTAAAACAACATGACAAGAAGCGCCAAAATACCTTCAGGCCATCAGACCATCACATGAAAGTTTGAAAATAATAGAATGTCAGCAATAGCTGCTGATCTAACAAGCATCCACGAAAAGAAGAAGAAAAATAAAAAGATCAAATTTCATACACGCAGTGGCTGTGTCTGCATATGAGGATTGTTGTAGCAAAGCATTTAGGCCTATCTAAGCCCATCTAAAAATCCACATTAATATCTGGCTCAATCATAATCATACTGAAATCAAACTGTTCTTAGGCTCAAAATATATTTGGTTCTTTTTTTTTTTTTTTTTTTTTAAATTTTTACACGGATAAACAATCACCTCTGACTCAAGTAGGCCCACATTCAAGGTAGGAACCCATAAATGACATAACATGTGACCTCCAGTCTCAAAACGGTAAGTCAGGATGAATCAGAAGCAGACACTGAAAAGTGAATCTAGAATAATTAAAATGTTAAGAAAGATGAAAGTTTAGTTTTTGGCAGTTTAAGATATCATACAACTATTCTCCATAATAACGAGCATAAATTAACCGCAAGTTTAATCATTTCTGGCTATAATTCCAATCACTTTGTTCATCCTGTCATAATACCGATTTGAGATGGTGGGTAAAATAATTACAATTTGACGATTATTTTCTTAAAACAGTAAAAGTTAATTGTGCATGATGCAGTCTAGACAAATCAGAAACAAAAATACAAGAAAAAAAAAAATCATCCCTCCAAAATATCAGATTCCTTGACAGATAATATGTTATATTTATTTTTGACCAAATTTTATTTTATTCTCTCACTTACATTTGGAGATTGAGCAATCATATTCCTTCAATTGGAACTTGGACCTAAAATATTGTGTACGGGTACTAATCGTAACTTACAGAACTTGAATCTTCATATGCAGTCACCAACACTGTTCTGTTTTCTCCCATTTTGAGCTCTTTACTACTTCTTTCACTGACAGTGGGTATGTATTGCTCGGGAAATCGTCCATATGTGAATACAATGGTGAAACAAGTTCTACCCGTTGACCAATCACCCACTGTCATGACATTGTAGCGCTCCATTTTTAATCTGAGACTAAAAAGAACAGATAAAAGAATCTTTAAAAATATATATATTCCACAATATTAGAACTAATAATGGTAATTGCCAATGATAACAATAATAATAATAATAATAATAATAATAATAATAATAATAATAATAATAATAATAATAATAATAATAATAATAATAATAATAATAATAATAATAATGATAATCATCATCATTGCCTTTTTCACCCTGGGTCAGGGTATAGGCCACAGACAAACAGTTTCCATCCTTCTCTATCCTGAGCTATCATTTTAATCTCATTCCATGTCTTACCACTTCTCTGTATATCAGCTTCTTTAATTCTTCTCCATGTTCCTCGTGGCCTTCCCCTTGATCTTCTGCCCTGAGGGTTCCAGTCCAATACTTTCTTTGTTATAGTTGAGTCATTCTTTCTAAGCGTGTGTCCAATCCACCTCCATCGTCTTCTTCCTATATCCTCTCCCACTGGTTTCTGCTGTGTTCTTTTCCATACTTCTTCATTTTTTATTCTATCCATCCATTTTATTCTGAGTAGCTTACGAATAATGATAATGATAATGATAATAATAATAATAATAATAATAATAATAATAATAATAATAATAATAATAATAATAATAATAATAATAATAATAATAATAATAATAATAATAATAATAAAATAAATGAATGAATGAACAAATAAATAAATTCACATCATCGTGAAAAGCTCTTGTTTAATCAGATGACAAAAAAGCACCAAACTCACATGCAAACGTGAACCAACATTTCTACAAGATTTAGGGAGAAATTTGAACTAAATCTTGAAGAAACATGTTGGTTCACTTTTACATGTGAGTTGAGGGCTCTTCTATCTACCTAGTACATTTCCACGGATTTACCATGCCCAATGAGCTTTAGAAAGTCAGTTGCCTGTTAGGCGTTCTTTTGTATTAACACTCTTATACAGCCATCCCTGCCTAAAGCCAGTTACTCATTCACACCTGAGCCGAGCGGGGTAATGTTGATTCGAGCCTTGACCAAAGATAAAACATTGAGATAAGAACTTTTCCAAGATCACTGTCACCCATTAGGCCGCTGACCAAGCTTAACATTTTGACTTTTGTGACAAGATGAGACACAAATTTTCATTTAAAAAATTTTTTTTTGGTACACTCACATTGAGCGTGTCATTTGGATTCACAATAATACAACATTAATTTGTCTGCTGGTTTGAATGGTAATACGATTCAATAGTCTGATGTCACGCGCCCGGCAATGGCGGCCATCTTGGTTCTAAACAAAGAAAATCATTACTTTTTATTTTTAATGCTGGCTAGAACTTTTCATATATGCCTTGTGATCAGAATGTGTAAAAATCAAATTTATGTGGGTTTTTTTTCCTCTGGATACCCTTTATGCTCGCCAGAGAAATATTTCATACGGCATCCGCCATTGTTCCAATAGTTTAGAGCCAGTGTTACTAAGTTACCATGCGTCATTAGGAAGGAAGTGACGTTATGACTGTTGAAGAGTATTGGCACCTGACATGTATAACTTTTTAAAAAACCAGTTTTATCTGACCACAGTCCACCCGGCAGTAATTTGGGTAGCTGGGGGTGTTAGATATTGCAGGATATACTTTGCACTAGACTATATCCTATCTAAAGTGAAACATATACCTAAAGGGTAAAAATTCCATACGTCCACCAATTACATTACAAACAGGGGGTGAAGTGGCCAAGTGCTTAATGATTAATGGCATTGCACTGCAATCCGGAAGGTCCCAGATTCAAGCCCTGCTTCAGACACTTTCGCTTTTTACCATGGGCAAGATCATTAACCCCCAATTAGCTCACTTGGACAACATGGATGATTCCTGTTGACATCAGACATCTTGTTTGATGGATTATCTATATTTCTTCATGGAATGCCCAGGTGACGGGATCTTGTGGTGTCGTTGCGAAAGGGCGTAATTTTTTAAAAATTAATATATACACGCACTTGCTCACCTTAAATTAGTTTTATTTATATCCAAAGGATATAAAAATTGATCTCTACAAAAAACGATCATTTCATTTACCATCATTTAATTTTAGCGCTCCGGATGCCAAAATAATTTATTATATTCCATATTGCCAAAACATGGAACAGTCTGAAATTTAAAACTAAAGATGCTCAAGGTATTTATGAATTTAAAAAATAGCCCTGATAAGGAACTGCTTTATAAATATACATTATATGACTGGGCATCATAGTATGTCAGCAAGAAGAAGAATTAATGTTTTCTGTTTGTTTTTATTTTTAATTTTCTTCCATGCTTTTATCTGTTTCTCCCATTTTAAATATTCTTATCTTAAAGAATATGCAATGTGTAATATCCAATATATTGTTACCAACAAGCTCTCAAACTGTTAGTTCCCGATGATTTTTACTTATGTTTTAAGGCAGAAAGGATTAATTGGTCATTTTTAAAAAGTTAACATGTTAATATTACTGATAAGATACATAAACTCCAGAAGGGGACATTTGCCACCCCCCCCCCCCCTTCTTATTTTTTTTTCAACAGATAGCCTTACATTTTTTTAAAAAGGTAGAAGGAGTTGTTCATCAAATCAATTATTGTTTAGCACAAACTCAAGATAGAAGTAGAAGTCTAACAGAAAGTTGGGAATAAAAGACAGAGCGCGCCCAAACACTGGCAAAAGAAAACTCAAAAAATGCATACACATTCATGATTCACACAGACACAAATAACCAAAAAATCTTGAGAACGGTCCTGATAGGGAACTGCTTTATAAATATACATTATACATTATTTTATAGGTATGACTGAGCATCATAGAATGTCAATAATAAGAATTTATGTTTTCTGTTTGTTTTGGGAGGCCTTCCGAAAGCTCCTACATCCCTAGTATTCTTGTTCTAGTAAGGGGTTTGGGAGGGGGGAAACTTTTTTTATAATGTTCTAGTAGAGGGTTGGGGAGGGGGGAGACTTTAAAAAAAAAAAAAGTTTCCCCCCTCCCAAACCCTCTACTAGAATATTAAAAAAACAAAAACAAAACAAGAATACTGGGGATGTAGAAGGCCTCTCTTTGTTTTTTATTAAATCTTCTTTCATGCTTTTACTTGATCAAGAGATCAAGTTTATTTTCCCGAGCATTAGATAGTCATTTCGTTTTAAGTACAGTAAAAGTAAAGAATGTGCAAATTTGCAGAAATGGACAGTTAAAACATTTTATGTAATAATATTCATCGTATTCATCACCTAATTATTAAGGTTGATGGACAATCAAGTAGCTACTACTACTACTAACTAATACTAGACTTCTCGCTATAACTTACACTTCAAATTCGAGTTCGTCTGATACTGATATTTATCCCAATATTTCCGGCACCTAACTTTCACAAATTTTGCGAACCATCCAAGATCTTAAATAGGGAATCTAGGGTATTGTTCTATAAATAACATGAGATCCAAAAATAAGTACCAATCCGAGGCGACCAAAAGAGATAGGCAGAGCCACCGCGCATGACCCACTTTCTCTGCTAGGCTTAGTTCTGCGGCACATCCTACCGCTCAAACCAACTCTTCTCTCTCGTGTCTATTAGTTGTTCGCCCATATCTCTCTCTCTCTCTCTCTCTCTCTCTCTCTCTCTCTCTCTCTCTCTCTCTCTCTCTCTCTCTCTCTCTCTCTCTCTCTCTCTCTCTCTCTCTATATATATATATATATATATATATATATATATATATATATATATTATATCGTTTAGTAATTGTTCGTCTCTCTCTCTCTCTCTCTCTCTCTCTCTCTCTCTCTCTCTCTCTCTCTCTCTCTCTCTCTCTCTCTCTCTCTCCCTCTCTCTCTTCGCAGTCTTTTATAGTTCATCTCCCTCTCTATCTTTCATTTAGTTATGCCGGACCAAAAAAGAAATCAAATGGAAAGAAGAAGAGGGGCGGGGGGGGGGGGGGGGGAGGAGGAGGACGAGGCGGAGAAAGTAAGGAGGCAAGTGATATTTCAATATTTTCACTTCATAACGGTAATACAGTCATTGCCGATTAATTTGATGATGAAAAAATGAATGATGCAACTTTGATTAATACAGTGATTAAATGAATGGTTAGAATTTTGGAGGGGGTATCTGATGATGATGATGATGATGATGATGATGATGATGATGATGATGATGATGATGATGATGATGATGATGATGATGGTGATGAGGTGAAGGGGATGGAGGTTATGAAAAGGAGGAGATGAGGAGTATTGTATTGATGGTGTTAAATATGGTAACTTACAATTTCTAGCAAGATGATGTTGATGTTGATTGAGAGGTGAGCCTTTTTTTTAAGAATTAAGATAAATAGACAGAGACGCCAATTTTAAATTTGGCTCACAGGAGTTTCAGACACCACTCGTAGGAATTTCAATGTCGAAAGAGGAATTTCCGCACACAAGAAAAAGGAATTGGAATGGTATTTGGCATTGTGTTTACGTTTTATATAGTTCTAAATAGATAACTGATTAGAATTATACTATGATACATAAACACATTGCCAAATACAATCCCAAAGTTTCCTTATTTCAAATGAAGTAAAGAACCAAAATCAAATGGTAGAGATTGTAGTACTGGTGGTAGTGAGGATGATGTGGTGTTGGTGGTTGTAGAAATAGTGGTAGTGATGATGAAGATGTGATAGTGGTTGTTGTTGTAGTAGTAGTGGTAGTAATGAGGATGTGGTGGTGGTGGTGGTGGTTGCAGTAGCAGTGGTGGTGATGATGTGGTGGTGGTGGTGGTAGTGATGAAGATGAGGTGGTGGTTGTAGTAGTGGTGGTAGTGATGATGTGGTGGTAGTGGTTGTAGTAGTAGTGTTAGTAATGATGTGGTGGTAGTGGTTGTAGTAGTAGTTGTAATGATGTGGTGGTGGTGCTTGTAGTAGTAGTGGTAACGATGATGTGGTGGTGATGGTTGTAGTAGTAGTGGTAATGATGTGGTGGTGGTGGTTGTGGTAGTAGTGGTAGTGATGATGTGGTGGTGGTGGTTGTAGTAGTAGTGGTAGTGATGATGATGTGCTAGTGGTGGTTGTAATAGTAGTGGTAGTTGCAGTGATGATGATGTAGTGGTGGTTGTTGTTGCAGTAGTAGTGGTACTGATGATGTGGTGGTGGTGGTTGTAGTAGTAGTGGTAATGATGATATGGTGGTGGTGGTGGTTGTAGTAGTAGTGGTAGTGATGATGTGGTGTTGATGGTAGTTGTAGTAGTAGTGGTAGTGATGATGATGTGGTGGTGGTGATTGTAGTAGTAGTGGTAGTGATAATGTGATGTCGTGGTTGTAGTAGTGATGATGATGTGGTGGTGGTGGTTGTAATAGTGATGGTAGTTGTGGTAGTGGTAGTGATGATGATGTGGTGGTGGTTGTAGTAGTAGTGGTAGTGATGATGATGATGTGGTGGTGGTTGCAGTAGTAGTGGTAGTGATGATGGTTATAATTCTAGTGGCAGTGATGATGATGTGGTGGTTGGAAAGGGGGGGGGGGGGGGGGGGGGGTGTTCCTTGGAAGAATTTGACCTCACCGGAATTTGACGGAAGTTGCCCGGAACCCGGAATTTTTTGCTCCAGACCAGAGTTTTTTCAGGTGAAACCGGAGTTTTGGCATCACTGAATAGACTATCAATGACAATTTCATTTTGATGTGTACAAGTACACAATCATCCGGTCTTGTTTTGACTCAAGGCAACAGTTCAAGGTTTCGCTCGACGGCAGATGATGGCTTTGATGACACTATAGTTTTTAAATTACCTTTAAATTATTTTTCAATTGCTAAATTAGATTTTAAAAGATACACACAACAAACATCATGGTGGGATTGGCAATCACAATGAATATATATCCATGAACAGAAATAATAACACACGACGCGATAAATTCATTGTATCAACAGGTAACTGTGGTGTGTAATGTGTAGTGTTGGGTTATTTGATCGCTTTTACTCGATCGACGACCGAGCGCCAAGCCACGAGTCAGTGCTCGATCTCAATGCCGGAAGAGCGAGTTAGTAAAACATCACTCGATCGTAAAACGATCAGGCGGGTTGTGAGCTTGAGACGATCTTGACACGTGAGACGAGCTTGAGACGATCAGGATTCGAGCGAGCGGAGGGGTAACGAGTGTTTCGAATCATTTCAAATTCAAACGATCACAGTTTGCCATCCGATACCAATCGCCAATGTTTGCACACGGTAGTCTGTGGTTCTTCCACAGCCCTCACTCCTTGTCAGATGTTAGTGTGTCTGGGTGGCAGTGGCAGGGAAATTCGTATAGGTGTATCACGCGTGTGTGACAAGACTTCATTAAACCTACTAAAGTTTGACTATCACACACACACACACACACACACATACACACACACACACACACACACACACTAAGGCTATTTCTATGACACACACGCATCCTCTATCAATGAACACTCCTACAGTAGTGCGGCTATGTGGTCTAGTCATGACGTAACTATAGGTAGTACTCTAGTCGACCATGGGTCTCGTGCATTATAATGGTCTAGTGGTATGACACCCGCTTTGGGATCGGAAAGTCCTGGGTTCAAGCCTCGCGCTCGGTGCATAGTTGAGTCTTTGGACAAGGCTCTTTACTCACATTCTCTCACCGTACTCAGGTGTAAAATGAGTACCTGGCCGTTAACAGCGTTGTATTTGTCTGAAAAATTGTAATATCGCCTAACAGGCGGCATGTCCCGTCCTTCATATTAAATGTTGCTGTTGACCGGGGACCCTTTTACAAAGCGCTTTGATCACATTTAGTGGATATTGTAAAGCTCAATTTTTTAAAGTAAAACATTAGCTTTGAATATGGAATGTTTCAATTTTAGATGCCTGTGTATTCTTTGTTAGTTCCCATCATCATCATCATCATCATCATCATCATCATCATCATCATCATCATCATCATCATCAGGGGCAGCGGTACGGTCTTTGGTTGGCACCCGAAAGGTACCGAGTTCGATCACCCGCCGCTGAGTGGTCTTGAGCAAGTCACCTTGCCCTAACTAAATTTGCGGCGCTGCACTGCGGCTATCGCTTGGGTTATTCCAGTCTTCCCTTAGAATAGACCCGAAAGACGAATCTCCCCTATGGGATGAATAAAGGGAATTATGTTTAATTTATTTATCATCACCATCATATCAGCGGGATCATCATCATCACCACCACCACCACCACCACCCTAATAATAATGGATAAAATAAATATCAACACATTTCAATGTAATAATCAATCTAAAATCAATCAGTGCTCCTAAAAGACCCTTTGATTTCTTTGTCTAATTCGTTCCATACTTTTGGAGTCCCGACAAAGAAAGATTTTCAGCTAACTATAGTTTATATATGGGAATATTAATCAGTCGTTTATATTGGAATCGGAGTTGTCTAGCAGGTGTATTAGTTCAAAGCGCATTTCCAAGGATTTACCATGCTCAATGAACTTCACAATATTTAATTTAATTTATTCCTCCGGCACGCCATATCGACCATACATCCATTTCGTACAGTAGGTACCGATCGCTGTTTGGAGTCTTTTTGTATTAAAGCTCTTTACAATACCCGTCATTGCTTATAAGATAAGAATACATTCACACCTGAGTCAAGTGCCTGACACACGGACTTAACGTCTGGATCACAATTTTTAACAATCACTGTCACTCATCCGGCCATTGACAAGGCTTGATTTTGTGACAAGAGACACCGTACCACTGAGCGACCGAACAAATAATCACCATCTGCGCCATCGTCATCATCATCATCATCATCATCATTATCATCATCCTCATCACAGCCGTAACAGCCAGCAAAACCACAATCATCATCTTCGGGTCCGGTCTATCCGTGTGGGGGGTGGGGGTGGAACCTGCTAAAGTATTTCATTTTTTAAACAGAAACACGAGAATCATCATCATCATCATCATCATCGTCATCCATTGTCGTCGGCATCGTTATCATCGTGTCCGGGCAATCCGTGGGTGTCTGGGTGTGGAACCTGCTAAATATTATTATTATCTACCTACCTAATAAAAACACACCATCCTTGTTCATTTATTTTTCAAATAATGAAATGAAAGGCACGACCTTTCCCGCACACACAAGAGGCGATGACGACCAGTGACAAATTATGGGAGGTGGGGGCGGCCGACAACTTTTGGCGCGACATAAATATGAAATGTTAAGGTGACAGCGGGATGATGGTGGTGGGAGGGGGGGGGGGGGGGGGTCTCAACCCTTCACTATCAACAACTGTTTGATGGCGTGTGTGTGTGTGTGTGTGTGTGTGTGTGTGTGTGTGTATGTGTGTGTGATGCGACGAACGATCATAATCAAGGCTGCCAGACAGCCAGATTTCTTCTTGCCCAAGTAGTCAAATAGACCCCAAATAGCCAAACACCACAAGCATTCTGACTCCCTTGAAAAACTCATTTGTTTTGATTAACAAAACAATCGACTACAGTTGGATAAACTTATCTTTTCATTTTTTTTAAATAAAAGATTTTTTTAAAAATGAATAATAATAGAAAAGCGTTTCTTAGTAACCAATTTTGAACTTGGCCATCTGGCAGCCCCCATCATAACGAGCTGCAGACTGCAGTCAAGCCAGCCACAGACATAAGAGAGGGAGGGGTATGTGAAGTTTCCTGTGGCAAACGAGTTACTCGTGTTTTTTTTTTTTCAAACGAATCACTGCTCGATGACGTCACTGACTCGAAACCCGCCCGAAACCGACTCGATTTTAGAGGACTCGATCGAAAACCCGCTCGATTTGATCGTTTCAAACTCGACCCAGCACTAGTAATGTGTACACACTACAACACAAACAGGGTTGCCAGATCATTTTTGAGTAAGAGGCCAAACTAGCTATAGCAGGAGGCCAGATTCCTCGGCAGGAGGCCAAATACCACCAAACCCACCTTAGCCTCGCGAAAACTCTTTAGATTTGTTAAACAATTTATTTTCCCCATTTTTGAAGAAGAAAAAAGAAAATTAATTTAAAGGAACATTCGCTGTACTCACCTTAATCAAAACACCATTTCGCCATTGCATTTTGTCACTAGATTCTGTACATTTCTTTAAAACTTAAACAACATCATAGGTCACATTCTTGAGTTGTAATCAGCGCAACGAGAAAATAATGAATAATTGACTCGAGACTCAGAAAAAATGTCACATACAACCGAATTATCACAATTGAAATAAAAAGTTCATTCTAGAGGTCTACACACCTGGAGAACTCCTCAACAAAAGTAACCTTTTTACAAATTAAAATGAATTCAACAGGCCCGTTTCAACGAACCAAGAATCCATTATTGCTCAGCATTTTCTTCACTACTACCAGTAAATGTGCTCGATCCCGAAGAACACTCTTCGTTCTGGTTGTACATGGCAGCTGTAAACAAATTAATCATTTCTTTCGTAACTTGGAAATCCACACAGCATTGCTTTTTGAAAACAAATATGGGCCTTTTGGGCGCGATTGCGTGATAGCAGAGGTTCTATATATAGAAGCATTAGCAAATGAAATCTGTGGCGTTAGCACGTGTTGCATTTAGATATTTAGATTGCCGGTGAGGCTTTCCGGAAGCCAAATAAAATAAGTTTTACCGGTACCAAAGTAAAACGATATAATGGGGAAATTCAGAGGAAGCCAAAAAGTTGGTTACAGGAGGCCAAGTGGCCAAACCAAATTTTGGGAGGCCAAATGGCTTGGGAAAAGGCCAAATTTCTCAAATTTGGCCACCAGGAGGCCAAACTAGCAACCCTGCCAAACTTTGTTGACAATCAAATATCGCGGGGTTTTAAATTTTAAGCCCAGCAGAGAACTCGCGCAATTCGGTTGGACAGGCCCGATGCTATTTTTAGAAGGCCCTGTACCAATCACATCCAGGGCAGTCAGATTGCCACAAGTGTGGCCATTTTGTCTTAAATTTGACTATAAATATGCCAAATCCTAAAAAAAAAATTACCTTTTATTATTATTATTATTATATATTATTATTATTATTATTATTATTATTATATATTATTATTATTATTATTATTATTATTATTATTATTATTATTATTATTATTATTATTATTTATTATTATTATTTATTATTATTATTATTATTATTATTATTCATTATTATTATTATTATTATTATTATTATTATTATTATTATTATTATTATTATTATTATTATTATTATTATTATTATTATTATTATTATTATCATTCATCAATCATCATCTATATTATTATTATTATTTATTATTATTATTATATTATTATTATTATTATTATTATTATTATTATTATTATTATTATTATTATTATTATTATTATTATTATTTATTATTATTATTATTATATTATTATTATTATTATTAATATTATTATTTATTATTTATTATTATTATATATTATTATTATTATTATTATTATTATTATTATTATTATTATTATTATTATTATTATTATTATTATTATTATTATTATTATATATTATCATCATCATCATCATCATCAATCATCATCATCATTATTATTATTATTATTATTATTACTATTATTATTATTATTATTATTATTATTATTATTATTATTATTATTATTATTATTATTATTATTATTTTTTATTATTATTATTATATTAAATCATCATCATCATCATCATCATCATCATCATCATCATCATCATCATCATCGTCATCATCATCATTATTATCATCATCATCATCATCATCATCATCATCATCATCATCATCATTATTATTTCTCTTTTTAAAATTAAAAAATAATCTTTTTTAAAATTTCATTTAATGTATCGTAGCTTTTTATTATTTTATTTTCTATCATTTGGTTCTTTTCTCGACGGTTCGGATTTAGATTTATGCGTTACCGTCTCGCTGGGTGTTTAAATTTTAGAAAAGGGTATATAATCACTGGTTCTTCAACTAATATCAATTGGATTTGTTTGTTTTTTTTTTTTTTTTTTTTGTTTTTTTTTTTGTTTTTGTTTTTTTTTTTTTTTTTTTGGGGGGGGGGGGGGGTTTGGTAATAAGAAATGTAGTTTGTCTACATTAACGACAGGCCAAACACTTCCTCCCTGATGCTGGAATGTGCAGGTTTTGACCCCTCTCGAGAGCACACTTATTGAGGTCGTTAACAAACTCAAATCCTACTTGACAAGTGGTTCCTGAAGATGAACACTTAAAAAACCATAAATGCAGCATTATATCTATGCAGTGGCTGACACACCCGGAAACTGAACATCCTTGTTGGAGACCAGGTTCTCCCATATGAACCGTATCCAAAGTATCTGGGGCCGCATCCTTACCTTATTGAGTCCATCTCGAAGGTGTTGCCTGGAAGATACAGAAACCCAACAGTCTTCTGATTAAGCTGGCAGAACAACTTGGGGCATCAATCAGGCACTCCTGAGGACTTGTTCCCTGACATTATACTATTCCCCCCATGAGTATTGCGCTCCAGCATGGGGCAGGAGCAAGAATGTTGAGAAGGTAGGTGTAAAACAATGACAATACACATTGGAGAATGAAAGCGTAACTGGTATAAACAGGAGAAATACACATTCTAACATCGTTAGGACGTGTCTTCTCTCAGGCACTGGTCCGTGCTTGCACTGTATGTAGTCACGGGCCTCTCTACGCCCCCTTTTTGCACCATCTTGAAAACCCCTGGATAACAACATAATTGTAGTTTTCCAGTCACGGACAATGTCGTTATCCAGGGGTTGCACTGTAGGTCCCTCAGGAGGCAGGGATGTAGACTCCTTGAAACTGGGAGAGAAGTTGCGAGGCTTTTGTACCAGCAACAGGAGACATTGGGTGGGTTATGGCAAATCGATTGAGATTGAAAAACTGCCTAATGGCATCAGTACTTGGTCAGTTTTTACCTGTCCCACATGTATGCGCTGTGGCAAAGAACCTGGAATAGCAGAGCATCTGGTCTAGCATTGTGTTTGCAAGTGTACACAAATGCAGCAACAAAAACACAAGTCTTCTGAGGAAGCTGGCAGGATCAACTTGGGGTGCTAGTCAAGAGCTCCTGAGGACGTCTGCCTTTGCAAGTCAATGCACATAGTGTTGGGAATGCTGGCAACAACGCCTAGAGAATGGGGCCCAATAATGGCAGCCATCCAGCCCCCCGATGTCTGGCGGGAGATGATTATGAACAACTTGCTTTATAAGATCAAAGATAGGGAATGAGGATACCCCTCTAAAGTGCATAATGGACGTTGCCCCCTTATCGAGCCGAAATAAGTCCCGGCAACCCTTGTACATATAGTTCCTGACCATCGGACAGAGCTGCATATACGAGATGGAAGTCGTTTTGGACAAATTCAATCCCTCGAGGGAGCGGAGACATTGACTCCTTGAAACTGGGGGGAGAAGTTGCCAGTGGGGACTTGCCACCTGTCCAACATGTGAAATCTTTAGAAAAACTTGTTCTTGTTAAAATTAGGAATCAGTTTATGCCATTGAGTGATAGTCATCAATTTGCTTACAAACCAGGACGTGGCGTAGAGGATGCCATTTTGCTGTTTACAAACAACATCTACAGGCATCTAGATCACGCTAGGAGCTATTGCAGATTGCTTTTTGCAGATTTTTCTTCAGCGTTCAATACAATGCAACCTCAGTTGGTTGTTCAAAAATTGACTAGTCTGAATTTAAACAAGTATATAATTGCTTGGGTGCTCGAATTTCTTACGGAGAGAGCACAATATGTTCAATTAGGACAAAACAAATCTTCCTGTATAACTACAAATACTGGTGCTCCTCAGGGTTGTGTATTGTCCCCTGTATTATTCACAATATACACGAATGACTGTAGAAGTCAAAACCTGAGCGTACCTTTAATAAAGTTTGCAGATGACACCGCTCTTCAAGGCCTCATAACAAATGGCAACGAAGTGGCTTATAGGCAAGAAATTGATAGATTTGTGTCTTGGTGTGATGCCCACCACCTAGAGCTTAACATAAGCAAGACAAAGGAGCTAGTGATTGACTTTAGGAGAGTGAAGGAACCGATAGAACCGTTAAAATTAAAGGACCAGTTCGTCCAGCGAGTTCCTCACTACAAATACCTTGGTGTAACGATTGATGACAGGCTCAAGTGGGATGGACACTTGAAAATAATTAGGCATAAGATGTGCAGACGTACATATTTTTTATCAAAACTCTCTCAGTTTAGAATAGATAAAACCCTCTGCACATTATTTTATAGAGCAGTAATCGAAAGTGTTTTGTCATTTTGTATAACAGCTTGGGGAGGCAATTGCTTAGCAGTGGAAAGGAACAAAATAAATTCAAATTAAAAAATCCATTAAACGCTATATAAATGATGTTGACGATGTAGATCTTTTATACGAGAAATTTTGTATAAATAAAATAACTAAAATATTAAATGACCAGTATCATCCACTAAGACCATCAATTATTATGTCAGAAAGAAGTGGTCGCCCTTTCTCTATTTCAACGAAAACAGAGAGACACCGAAAATCTTTTCTCCCGTCCAGTATTAGGCTTTATAACAACAAGCAATAATCATTTTATATAATTATTTCTCATTTTTACTTTTTAGAAATATAAATATTAATTTATTAATTTATTTGTTTTGCAATCTTTTCAATTTTCAATTTATAGTGACAGTTTTAACTATTTTACAGTGTTGAAATTATTCATATTATAAAGCGCAGCTCTGGTTATAGAGCTGCTCCTTTTTTATATATATACATCCTATTTCCATTGTATTTTTATCTTGTGTGTAAATTATAACACGTCTGTACAAAAAATTTCCTTTTTGGGATGCAATAAAGTATTATTATTATTATTATTATTATTATTATTATTATTATTATTATTATTATTATTATTATTATTATTATTATTATTATTATTATTATTATTATTATTATTATTATTATTATTATTTATTATTATTATTATTATTATGTACACATTGTGGTAACGAGCCCGAAACCACAGAGCATCTGGTTGAACAGTGTGTTGTGACTAAGCTTCCAGGCAGGTTTGTGACGATGCATGAGTGCAGTACAGAATTTGCATCCTGGATCGATCGTCATAACATAGTAGTGTGAGACCATTAGAAGCTGCTACCAATGGAGTATTCTTTGGAGTGCTAACTAGGCAAGTATCCAGTAGTGAGAGCTTCAAACAGACTCTTCTCCCCCACATAAGTGAAGACTTAAACAACTGACGCTGAACGGCCATACCAGTCTTCAATTTGTTGAATTTTGGGCCTGAAAGGAAGAAGAGAGAAGAAGAGGAGATATCCAGGGCTGTCTCTATTAAGTTGATGGCTATAACTCCATTGGTCTTCAACGAGTTCACTCGTGGAATTGTAATGGTGGTGCCAAAATTTAATTCTGACAACTTGTGATTGCATTTTTTTTTCAGAAAGGTATTGAAGATAGATTTGTTCATCCTTATTCAATATGGAAGACGCAAATTTAAGCTCGTATTTCATTTATTGACATCATAAAAATATTGCGTGGCACAAAAATTATTGGAGATCACCTGTTGGGAGAGGGTTGTGCAAAACTGTAAAACTGTATGTTGTATTTGTTGCATTACTGTATGCCACTACTTTTAATAAGAGTCTTATGTAGTGTTTGAATTTTACAGGTTAATGGTTCGTTACACACCACGATAACAATGGCTGATAACCAGGGCCTCAATTTTGCTTATCAGTAAGTAATTCCTGTATCCATTCTAAGCACACTTTATAATACAGTGTTATAGTAAAATTATCCCTTGTTTTGCAAGCGAATTTGTTGCTTTTTTAATTATGTTAATTGTTTTTGTTTTTAACGTTTATTACTCTTGGCAATATTTTGTTGTAAAAGCGATACAGATACTTGTGAGTTTTTAGAAAAGTAGGCCCAATATCAATAATGATAAGAAATAGAGAATGAGGAGGTTCTGGAAATAAAATGTAGCAGAGAACAAAGATATATTGGGATGGATAGGACTAGGAGTCACTTGCTTTAACCTAACTAACAGCATCCACAAGTGGAAACGTGTTTGTGTGTGTGTATGTTTGTGAGTGTGTGTGCGTCTCTAGAGCATATTATTTTTTTATTAAATATTATTTTTTAAAAACAACATTGATACTACTATTATCATATTTTATATTTTATCATTATCATTGTCGCAATGTGTTGGAGATGTGGCAAGTAGGTAAAGAAAAGACAAAAATAGAAGTAAAATAGTTTTCCCCAAAGGCAGAAGTCACCTGGTGCCTCTCTCATCCTATTATAGTTGGGTTTGAAGTTCCTGGCAACTGGACAAATAGTTATAAAGTTTTAAGTTTACAGAAATAGGTAATAGTAGAGGTAGATGTATGTGGCACATTATAAAGGGATAGATCAGGTTCATAAGATAAGTATTAAACCCGTTAAAGCAGAAATACTTTAATATAAATCAGAAGAATAGCCTCATCATACAACAACACGTTAACACATAATTAAACAAAAGTGTAATAGTAATAGTAGATTTTAATTAATTAAAGTTAGGCTACGGGTAAGTTAATTTTCATCCTCTTGTTTATACTGTGCTACTCAGTTCATGGTTATTTGGGTCTTAGCTTGTTTAGTTGAGGTCGTCCGTGTGTTGATAAGCTTGCAGGCAGAATGGTCATGAGTATTCAATTGTCTGGTTATGGTAGGTAGGATGGCCTCTTCTTCTTACTCCTTCAAGGGTACCCTCCATCACCGTTCTGCACAAACCATTATGCCTCACATTGTGGCCAAACCATGACAGTTTCCTTCTTCTAACTATGATGATGAGGGATTCCTGTTGTCCCGCACGATCTTGCACCTCTTCCAGCACATTTTTATTGGTTCTCTGCTCTGTATACGGCACCCGTAGGAGTTTTTGATAACTTTTTATCTCGAAAGCAGAGATTCTGGGCTGTAATTCCGCAGTTAATGTCCATAACTCGCAGCCGTAGAGTAAGATGGAAAGTATGAGTGATTTGTACAGTTTAATTTTCATTTCGAAATTGATTGGACTTTTCCATATTTTTGTGTCTCATTGGTGTTGTTGTTGACATTCCTATTCTTGCCTTAATCTCAATTGTACTGGTACCGTCCCTGATAAGCAGAACACTCAAGTATTTTAATGTTGACACTTCCTCCATTTTTTTTATTATCAATTGAAATTTCTGCAGGTCCATCATTTCTGCTGTTTACTAGTATCTGAGACTGTTCTGTACTTATTTCCATGCCGTACTGCCTTGCTTTAAGTGCAAGTGAGTTAGTTATATCTTGTAGTTTTGGTTCGCTTTCAGCCATGAGGTGTATGTCGTCAGCAAAACGCAAATTACACAATTTTCGTCCGCCAATTGATACAGAGGTTTGATAATTTTCGATAGCTTGCTCATAATTGTCTCTAGGAAGACTTTGAAGAGCATTGGGGAGAGTATGTCTGACACCCACATTTGTCCGGAAGAACTCACCAAGCTTGTTGTTGAGAACTGCACTTGTCGCAGTGCTATAGAGTGCTTTTATTATTTGGATTAGACCCTCTTCGAAACCATAAAAGCGTAGTGTATCCCACAAACCGTTACGGTATGCCATACCCTGTCAAATGCTTTCCAGAAGGAATTTCTCTGTCAGAATTCTGTTATTGAAGACTTGTTGTACTGTGTGTGCTCTTTCCGGCTCAAATACCTGCTTGCTCTTCTGCCAGGATATCTTCAGTTTTTTTATTCATTCTGTTTAGTATTATCCAAAGTATTTTACTTGGGTGGCTAATAAGACTTGTGGTCCCATAGTTACTGCACTTTTTCAAATCTCCTTTTTTTGGGAGAGGGATAATCAAGGATTGTGTCCAGTCTTTTGGCCACCTTGTCTCGTTCATTATCTTTTGGCATAGAATTGTCATTGGCTCCACTGTCTCCTCTCCACCAATTTTTAAAAGTTCTGCTGGAATGTTATCTATTCCATGGGTTTTGTTTGACCTTAAACTCTGGATTGCTCCCTCAACCTCATGTTTCATTATTCTTGATGTGTCTGGGATTTGTGTGTTTCGGTTCTCTGTGAAGACTGATGGTCTGGGCTAAAATCGATGTTATACAGCCCTTTGAAGTATTCGGTCCATCTGTTCGTGATATCCTCTTTTTGGGTAAGTAGAGCACCCTTGATGTCAATAACATTAGCTTTTGGTCTACTTGTTTTTGTAATCATTTTTCAAGATATCATAGGCTTTCTTTACATTCCCTTGCTGTATCCCATGATTAATGTCTCTGCATTGTGTCATTACCCAGCTTTCCTTTGCTATGCACATATTTCTCCTGACTTCTGCATTTGCCTGTTGATATTTACTTCATTCTGGATTCTTCATCACAGTTTTTGTCTCTCTTCAGTTCTCTCCTTTTTTCGCATAATTCTAGTATTTCATCCGCCACCCATGGTCTGATTTTTCTTCTTCTTTTGTCCCAAAACCTCTTCTGCAGTTGTATGCAGAAAATTACCGATGCTACTAGTGTTAGTGTCTATGTCGTTGTCAATAAGGTTTAGGGCCGCAAACTTTCCTCCCAATTTGTGCTTGGAACTTGTTTCACAAGTACGAGAAATCAATTTTGATGTTTAGTTACATGACATCAAAGTTGGAACATTTTCTTTCATCAATTGGTAAGCAAAAAAATTCTAAGTTTTTGAAAAATGAATTTGCTCTCATTTTTTTATTTATGTATGGATTTCAAAATTTGAAAAGTGTTTTCCATGACTATCAAAATACTTTATTGATATAGTTAGAAAACTCCATTTTAAATATTTATAAAATGTCTCGTATAGTACCTAAAAACAGTAAAACTAATCACATTTTGCCAACAACCCCAATTTAAAAACATCTCCACAAAAAGGAGCTTTGATCTGCCTGTCTGCCTCTTGGCGAATGCTCTCAGCCATCATCAGGACAAAACAAATGTGTAAGAAGTGAAAGAGACGTGGGAAAAGGGTAAAGATCAGAGGAGCTTATGGCTCAGAGAGACAAAAAAGTTCAGCAATCTTATCCAAAAGGAAGTTCAAAGGCTCTTTTACCCAGGATTACAAGAATCATGCCATCTAAATTAGTGTATCAGAAAACAATAGTTATAGTTGAACTTGAATCTAGATCAGCTCTTTTTTGTCAAAGTTTTACAGGTGAGCTTCAACTTCAATACATAGATTTTATACTCACGTTGACAGAGTGATTTAATGATAATGATTTGAATTTGAGAACTTGAACTTGAGCTTTTGTACTGCGCAATATCCACTAAACGTGCTCAAAGGGTCCCTGACCAACAGCAACACTAACACGCTGGACGAGAAATGATGCATGCTAGGCGATATAACTTTTTTTTCCGACAGAGACAACGCTGTGAACGGCCAGGTACCCATTTTACACCCGAGTACGGCAAAAGAATGTGAGTATAAAGTCTTTTCCAAGGACTCAACTATGCGCAGAACGAGGCTCGAACCCAGGACCTTCGATCCGAAAGTGAATGTCATACCACAAGACCATATAGCTGCATAAGAGCGAGAGTATTGATCTGCCTGTTTTTGCTCCAACTGTTGGTTTTGTACCGGCACCCACTGGACATGTGATTTATATAACATACATTGACTGGTTTCATTCAAATTAGCATGAGAGAAATGCTGTATTCTTCCAGATTGGCCAAAGTACAAACTGGACAAAATTGGATAATGAATAAATTAAAATCAGTACTTAAATTACGTCTAATCATTTACAAAAACAATAAAGCCGTCTTTTTGGATCTGTAATACAGATATTGTTCAAAAGCACCAAAGTTGTGAATTTTGAATTTATCTTTCTATTATAAGAGTCAGTCACATGTTGCATGGTTTAAAAAAAAGTAATTTAAATAAATTGAGCTTTTATAAATTTATCCAAACTAGCACAAAAAAGGTGAAAGATTATTCAACAAAATGATTCACCCAAAACTAAACTTGTAAAATGTGATGACTATTTGATGTATAGACATTAATGTATCAAATGAAAGGTAAATTATTTAAGTTTTGAATGATACGCAGCAATTGTTCCTTACTTTAGAACAAAAAGGGTTTGCTCGCATTCAAAGCGAAATGGAAACTTTACAAGAAACAGTGTTTTGTGTGAAACAATTTTGTATGCACCAAAAAGTGTAATCGCAGTCCAAAAATCATTCCGCAGTGACTTGAGCAAAGGTGCCTACTTTTTAAAGGATTCTGTGATTGTTAAGCAGCTTGTCATCGCAGGGTCTTTGAACAAAGGCAAATTAACAGGTCTGCCTGGTGCATGTAATGAGATAGTTAGTTGATAGGATTGTTCATGCGTTTGAAAAATCCCCCAAAAAGCTCTGTGATGTCAAAAAATTGTGTAGTGAAAAACTCTTTATACCCCAATCAACTGTCTGCAGAGTTTTAAGAATGGTTTCATGCATCCAATATAAAATTTCTGTTGAGAAAAGAGGCATCTTTGTGAAGCACTTTGAGCACGTTTAGTGGATATTGTGCTTTATAAAAAAACACTCAAGTTAAGCACAAATGAAACTGAAAATTAAAATTATGAGAAAACTTTGATCCACATATTCACGCATTCAATCCTATAACTAGCTGATATATTGTTGTTGAGGGTACAAAAGTATGCAGGAGACTCGAGTCCTTTGCTACAATCTTCGCATTGGCTATCTTGTCCATTCCTTGAAGTTAGTTCACATTTTCATGCATGGGAGATTGCAGACCTATCAAGACTGTAAGCAAGGATGGTGATGACACCATCATGTCATATTGTGACAGCCGTGATCACTTGCATGAATTTTGGTGACACTTCTGTTTTTGTGATGTCAGCCTAAGCAGACTGGTGCTGAATGTCAAAAATGACACTAGACCAGTAGTGGTCAGATTAGTTGATTGTCCGAAAAAGAAAAAAAAAAAGGGGGGGGGCGATGAATCTTTTTTTTTTCTATCTGTTATAGTATAGGAGCTTATTGGCTTCCTCCCCCTCTCTCTCTCTCTCTCTCTCTCTCTCTCTCTCTCTCTCTCTCTCTCTCTCTCTCTCTCTCTCTCTCTCTCTCTCTCTCTCTCTCTCTTTCCCTTATCCATGCTTCTTTCTCAATCACCCTTCTATCTTTATGTATGTTAGGGTAGGTTGCCCCAAATCCATGTGTTCCAGAGTGTGCCACATAAAACCTTTTCGTGTATTTACAAAACACTCTTTTTCACAGCTAATTGAATTTTTTTAATATTCAGAAGATCTTAAATTTCACATAAAAATCGACATTCCTACCAGTCATTATGAACCAATGGTTTAGGAATTTGGTTTCTTTTCCAAGTTGAATCCCAGTAGTCTACTCCGATTTGTCACAGAATCTTGTAATTTGCACCACAATAATCACTCGTCTACAATTTTGATTTTAATGATAAGCAGAGATGTTAAAGTTAAATTTGTCCTAAAAATAATAATTTTTAAGGGCATTTTTCTGTCTCTAACGGATTTGGGACCAGCCACCTAACCCCATTCCCCCAAAACGTACATGCCTCGTCCCAAATAATAATAATAATAATAATAATAATAATAATAATAATAATAATAATAATAATAATAATAATAATAATAATAATAATAATAATAATAATAATAATACAATTTATATAGCGCTCATTCTCGTGTATAACACAAGCTCTGGGCACTTTACAATATAAATATCAATTTTAAGTGAAAAAAAAAAATAATAATAAAATTCATAGCCAAATCAAGGTTTCATAGAGTCAATAAAAACAAATAAAGTAAAAATGTGTCTTGAGATTCTTTTTAAAGGTAGGTAAAGACTTGCACTCCCTCAGACCACGTGGTAGTTCATTCCAAATCTTGGGGCCAAAACAAGCAAACGATCTATCACCAAATTTTGTTCTTGATCTTTTTTCCGAAATTTTCATTTGATCATTACATGATCTTAAAGTGTAATTTTCAAATTTACACACGACCACGTGATCTGTGAGATATGCCGGCGCTATACCAGCCAAACACTTATAAACAAGACACGCTGCTTTGTAATATGTGCGCATTTCAATGGGCAGCCTGTGGAGAGAGGCCAACAAGGGGGTTGCATGATCAAATTTTTTTTTGCCAAAAACTAATCTTGCTGCACTGTTTTGCAGTAGTTGTAATTGTTTAATAAAAGCCTGAGGCAAGTTGACAAGCAGGGAGTTACAATAATCTAGTTCCTAAAAAATGAGGGAAACAACCAATGTTTTACATGTTCCAATTGCAATATACTGACGGATCGAACTGATTTTCTTCAATTGAAAATATAAAGATTTACAGAGACCAGAAATGTGAACTGACATTCTCATTTCTGAATCAAAATAGACACCCAAATTTTTCACAGTCTTTGAAACTTTGATCTTTTCACCCCCAATCAACACCTCAAGACCATCATTCACCTTCAACTGCCCTCTATTTCCCACAATCATCACTTCGGTTTTTGACTCATTAATTTTCAACTTGTTTGCATCCATCCACTCTTTAACATCCGTCACACATTCTTCCACAGGTTTCACAATATTTTCGAGATTTTTAGTTTTATCAGTAGCATAAAGTTGCGTATCATCTGCATAGAGATGATAGCGCAGCCCATGACAAGTGATGACATTAGATAATAACAATAATATCCACTAAATAACAGTTCGGATCTGTTGCTGGTAAAAGTACAACGGATGCTATATTTGCTTTAAAAGTGACCGCAGAGAAGTGTAGAGAAAAGAAAAGAGAATTACATTGTGTTCATTGACCTGGAGAAAGCATTTGGGGTATTGGTACTGGACAAAAAAGAAACAACACAATTAATTACGTCATCTCCATAAGAAAAATAAAACGAGGGAAAAGAGGTGGGGTTAAACATAGATTACGGAGAACAGGAAAACCACCCCTACCTACAATTATACTATCAAATGTAAGATCAATAAGAAATATGACGTAAGTGCTCTGTGTCGATTCGATCATGATTACAAGAATGCCAGTATACTGTGTTTTACAGAGACTTGGCTAACAGAAAATGACACAGACAAAAGTGTAAGGTTTGACCACTTTACAATCTATAGGCGTGACAGAGACTGCTCAACATCTGGGAAGGAAAAAGGTGGGGGAGTGTGTTTGTTCATCAATAACAACTGGTGCAACAATAACAACTGTCACATAGTAATAGGAACAATTTGTAACAAAGACATTGAATTACTGGCTTTGTCCCTCAGGCCCCATTACCTAACAAGGGAATTCCCCGTTTTACTTGTTCTCGCAATTTATATTCCACCCGACGCAAACACAAATATATTGCCTCAGAGATAATAGAATATCAGGCATTCGCCTATCTTAGAAAATAAACAGATGCCCCAATCATCATCCTTGGGGATTTCAACCAATGTCCGTCAATCAACCCAGCATTTCACCAACACGTCAATGTACACACTCGACGCCACAAAACTCTTGATTCGTGTTATACTAACATTGCATAAGCCTAAAGATCATTACAAAAGGCAAGGATCGTTATTACTACTATTTTAATTGCTTTTTTTCCCTATTACAAGAGCTGTAATCTAACAATAATTGTCTAGTTGGAAAATCAAGATTGTTATTAATATTATTATTATTATTATATTATAGGTACCAATAGAAGAAATGTGATACTGTCCAAAAGCAAAGGGGGTAACAGAAAAAATATATCAGAGTTATCCAAAATATGTACAAAAGAAACAAAACAGTGGTAAGGACAGCTGTTGCCTCAACTGATCCAGTTAATGTACCGTAATGTAAGAGTTGGATTACACCAGAGACTATCTCTCAGCCCACTGCTGTTTGCAATAGTAATGGATGTTCTAACAGAACCCAATCGGCGAGAGTCACCATGGAACATGATGTATGCGGATGACATAGTACTTATGAATGGTACCAAAGCTGAGGCGGAAAAGGAACTGGAGGGTTGTAGATGGGTGTTTGAAAGGAGAAGATTAAGGGTGAGCAGATCGAAGACAAGAGTATTTGTGCATTGGACAATAGAGAGCAGGACCACCAATAAAGATAGGAGAAGAGGATTGCCAGAGACAAACCAATTCAAATACTTAGGAACAACTGTAAAAGGAGATGGAGAGGTTAAGAAGAGGATACAGGCAGACTGGAATAATTGGAGGAAGGTAACTGGAGTTATGTGCGACAAACGAATTTCCGCAAAACCGAAGGGGAAAATATATCATTATCATCCATTGTGGCTTGTGCTCTTGAGGACGTTTCCTGTCAGCTGTCTCCACGAATCACAATCCTCTGCAGTGCGCATGAAATCAGTGCCGCTTTTTAAGTCACATTTGGCTATTCTTAGGTTATTTAGATAAGTCACTCTTTGTCTTCCTCTAGCTCTCTTTCCTTCGATCATCCCAGATGTTACCAACTTTTCCATTCCGTCTCTTCTCCACACATGTCCCAGAAAGTGTAACTGCCTCTTTCTGATGTTATCGATCTGTATTCTTCCCTTTCTCATCTTCTCCAACACTTCCTCGTTCGTACACCTGTCTGTCCATGATACCCTCAACATTCTACCATACACTCACATCTCAAATGCCTCTAACCTCCTCGTACATTCTTTGTCAAGCGTCCACGTTTCACAACCGTATTAAAGGGTACTTATAGCATATGTTTCTACTACTTTCATTCTGGTCTTCAAGTTTAGGTTGTTGTTTGACACAACTGGTCGCATTTTTGGAACATGTTTTTTGCTATTGCTATTCTTTGTTTTATATCCTCTATGTCACATGCGTAATGGGTGATGATAGTGCCTAAATATTTAAATTTCTTTACTTGTTTGATGGTCTCTACTTTGCTTGACAAGTGGGTCACATTGTTATCATTCTTTGAGACCACCATTCATTCGGTTGTCTTAATATTTAGTTTCAGGCCCATCTCTTCACTTTTGCACACCAGTATATCTAAAATTTTCTGCACGTGTTGTGGAGAGTAGGCCATCAGAGTACCATTGTCTGCGTATCTTATGCTATTCATATTCTGCCCTCCAACGACGAAGCCTTTCATATCTTCAATTTCTTTGAATATTATTTCACTATAAATGTTAAAAAGGTCCGGTGATAAGACGCAACCTTGTCTTACTCCCTTCTCGATGTTAAAAAAGTCTGATGTTTCATTATCCAGTTTGACACATGCTGTTTGATTCCAATATAAGTTTTTCACAAGTCGAAGGTCTTTACTGTCTATACCGATCTTTTCTAAGATTTTGAATAGCGTATCGTGCTGTACTGAATCAAAAGCTTTGGAATAATCAATGAAGCATAGATAAAGTGATTTTTGTTTTTCGATTGACCGTTTGCATTAATGTTTTCAATGTAAAGATTGCATTTACCGTACCCTTTTCTTTAACAAAACCAAACTGCTTGTCATTTATCTCTGGAGAGATCTTGCTCCTCATTCTTTCCATAAGTATTCTTGATATAATTTTTGTGGCCTGGCTCATTATGCTGATTGTTCTGTGTTGGTCACAGTCAATAGTTCCTTGTTTTTTGGGTATCGTAATGAATACCGATTGTCTTAAGACATTAGGCAATTCACCCTTTTCATATAAGACATTAAAGGCTTTTGTCAAAATGTCTATTCCCAGATCGTCGAGGGCGTCAATCAATTCTATTGAGAAGCTATCTTGGCCTACTGCTTTCCCCTTTTTCATCTCTTTGCAAGCAGCTCCTACTCTTCTCGCATAATCTGGGGACCCGTGTTCACAGTAGAGATTTCTTTATCCAACCTCATCCCTCTTTTGTCATCCGCGTATAGATTTTTTATGTATACTGCCCAATGTTCCAAAATTGTAATAACTGTTTGCATCTTTAACGCATTTTCTTGCCATGGCTGGGCGTTTTACACTTAGATCTTGTATTGACTGGTAGAATTATTTGGTGTTAGATTGTTTTAGTCTTTCAATTCTGTGTCATATTCATGTTCAATATAATCTTCTTTTGCTCTCTTACACTCACGTTTTATAATCTTATTAGCTTAGGAAAATATATGTTGTAATACCAGCAATGTTATATGGACTAGAGGCAGCAGCTACAGCAAAGAAATAAGGTAAGGAAGTTGAGGTGGCAGAAATGAGGATGTTGGCTGCACAAGAAAAGATAAAGTGAGAAATGAACAAATTCGAAGGTTGACTGAAGTGAAGAATGTATCAATAAAGATGAGAGAAGATAAATTGAAATGGTTTGGACATGTAAAGAGACGAGAGAGAGAGAACGTGGGAAGGAAAGTATTGGACTTACAATTAGCAGGAAAGAGTAAAAAGGGACGCCCAAAGACTATATGGTCGGATAAGGTAAAGGACGATATGAAAGAACTGGGCTTGGAGGAAGATGATGCTCTGAACCTAGATGCATGGAGATGTGGCATTCATTAAGGTAACCCTGCAAAATGCGGGATAAGCTAAAAGAAGAAGAATTAAGTTACTAATAGAAAAGTCTTTGTGGTCTGAACAATCGGGTCTATCTCCACTATAGTATTATTTGTTTATTTAATCATTATTATTATTATTATTATTACTATTATTATTATTATCATCATCATCATCATCATCATCATCATCATTATTATTATTATTATTATTCTCTTCTTTCCTGCTCATTCCAATGGTATTCTATTTAACCGAAAGAAGAAGGACCTGTGATCTTTCTAAACTGATAAATGATAGGCTAATATGAAATGAAATGAATAATTTTTATTGCAATGTGTTGGATCCTACTTCTTATTTTCTTGGTTGACAGATGTGGTGTCTTAAGCCGAAAGATGGAATGGCAAAGAGCATGTTAAAATATGGGCCTCAAGTAACTCTGGGTCCTAAGTATGTACATTCTCCAACACTTTGTTGCTTTCAATTTCTAGCTCTCCACTTCACCATTATATTTCTTCTTCTTAATTCTCTCTTCTTTCACCGATGCCTACCATAGTGGGAGGAATAAGGTCTAAAAATCCCTTAAATTATGCAAATTAGGGTAGAAAGTATGAAAATTGAAGTTGTGTAAAACAAACCTATATTATAAGTTATATGTATTGTATTATATCCTATATATAATATTACAGAACCACTCTGCGAGATGAGTACTAGCTGGGATAGACTTTTTAAAAAATTGAATAAATTTGAAACAAACTACCAAAACTCTGTTCACTGCCCAGATTAAAAATACCAAAAGAATGTTGTCTTACACCAGACCTTTGTTATCATTGGCTACTATTTTTGGCAATGATACAAATATCTCTTGTTTTTAACTGATCGAGTCATTCAAACTTTTCATTATCTTTTTTTTTTTTCGTCAATCCTGTTTAAATTGAACATTTTGATGAACTCTTGTCATAATGAAGTCTGTAAAACTGACCATTTTGTGCATGTCTTATCCGCAAGCTGTAATATGTAAAAAACAAAAGTGATTGAAAAAACAATGTTACCTTCAATATCAGAGTGATTCTATTCCATGTGTTATTCTTATTCTTATAGGTCTTAGAAACCAGTATACAAAATTCCATGTAGTCTACCCGAAGTGGCAATAATTAGTTTATTAAAGATTAAAAATTAATGTAGGCAGGTTGGTATGTTATTTGTAGTGATAAAAGAAAGAGCAACCAAACTACTACACTGCTGTCCCCTTAAGAGAAATTGCGTTAAGATAAAGTCTTGCTTAAAATAAAATCTGAGGCTGTTCCCAATTTATCTGCTCTAAATCATGAGAAAATTAAAACGTTTGAGATAAACTTCATTCCTCGGCCACTTTGGATAAGATAAACTCATCAAATTGGATTTCCATGACTGGGTGAGATAAACTTCATCCCTCAGCCACTCTGGATAAGATAAAACTCATCAAATTGGATTTCCATGACTGGGTGAGATAAACTTCATCCCTCAGCCACTCTGGATAAGATAAAACTCATCAAATTGGATTTCCATGACTGGGTGAGATAAACTTCATCCCTCAGCCACTCTGGATAAGATAAACTCATCAAATTGGATTTCCATGACTGGGTGGAATGTACAGGGAATCTCTCAATCATCCCTCTCTCTTCTCCCCCCCCCCCCCCCCTCCTCTATGTCCCATCTTTTAGTCGCCTTATCATGCGCTGTGTTGCAATAGATAGCTTATTTTATGATCAGAGGATAATGAGGTGTGGCCCTCGTGTTGTTTCACTACAACAAATCGAAGTGGCTCTGCGGATTAACCCTTAAACTCTGATGAGCACCATTGGGGATTGAACCAGGGACCATTTAAGATGGAAACCCATGGAGATTATATCAAGGATAATAGGAGGCCAATATTAGAGGGGAGGAAACGGTGATACCCTGGGATGTGAACAGCAGTGGAGAATGGATTCGAGGATATGAAGTGTTGACACATGTGGGAAGTGAACCAGGGACTAAAAGATAAAAAGTGGAGGGGAAACCCAGGACTTTGAGATGAGAACACCAATGGGAATTAAACCTGGGGCTATGGGTGGCGGCGCTGATGGAGATTAAAATGGAGGCTGTAAGATGTAGTCACAAGTGGAGAGTCAACCCCGGATGGACACAAGAGATGAATGTAAATGATAATTGAGCTTTTGTATAGCGCAATATCCACTAAATGTGCTCAAGGTGTCCCTGACAAACAGCAACACGTAACATGTAGAACAAGAGCATGACGCCTGTCAGGGGATTTTACAATTTTTTTCCGGACAGAAACAACATTGTTAACAGCCAGGTACTCATTTTACACCTGAGTACGGTGAAAGAATGTGGGTAAAGAGCCTTTTCCAAGGACTCAACTATGCACTGACGAGGCTCAAACTCAACACCTTCCGATCCGAAAGCGAGTGTCATACCACTTGACCACATAGCCGCATTTATCTAAACTACTTTTTGAGATGGACACCAGTAGGGAGTGAACCCAGGACCATGGGAGGTGTATGCCACTGGAGAGGGATCACGGTACCAGCGAGGAATGAACTCTGGACTATAGGAGGTACAAAAAGTGGCAATGAACCCAGGGATATGAGAAGTGAATGACCACTAGTGAGAAAACATAAAACCACTGGATATGGACTCCGGTGGGGATTGAGCTGGGGCTATGAGAGGTGGATACCAGTGGGGAGTGAACATAGGATCACTGGATATGGACACTAGTGGTGAGTGAACCCAGGAATTTGGGAGGTGGACACCAGTGGGGAATGAACCCTGGACTATGGGAGATGGACACCAATGGGGAGTGAGCCTGGAGCAATAGTAGGTAGACATTAACAAGAAATGAAGTGAGTTGGGGAAAGTGCCAGAAGACAACAAAAAATAAAAACTTTGCGGCAGCGATAGGGGCTCGAACCCGCAACCTTACTGGTATGACAACTCTTGTTTGTTTGTTTTTAAGGGTTACGGCACTTGCAACACATTTAGGTTATATCAGCGCCAGTAAAAAGGAAGAAAATGGGATAGTAAAAAGTTCTAGAATTACAATTAAAGCACCCAAGAGAAAGTAAGACATAGGGGAATTGGATCAAATAGGGATCAGATGCAGATTCCAAGAACAAACCATCAATGTACTTAGTTTGAGATCACCTATAAGTCTCATCCGGACACAAGCACAAAATCCAACAAAGATGAATACACTCAAATGCTTACATTATACATTAAAAATAACAAACATAATAATACATAACAGAGAGATGATTTACAAGGAAAAAAATTCATCTCCCAAAACAATAACTACGCATTTGACTGTTTCCCTCCAGCTAGGACTCAGGACAAAACCAAGTAATCTCTCTCCAAGACAAAGACAGAAAGCAAGTTGGAAAACAGATATAGGGGATAGAAGACACAGCAAGTACCTCCCTGCCCACTATGGGAGGTCAGGAACCCCACCCAGTATGACAACTCTGAAACACTGCAGACGAATGAGATAATGAGGTATTGGCCACATTATCTCATTCGTTTGTAGTGTTTCATTCATCCTGTTTTGTTGATAAAGGGGTAACCCGAAACATCAATTTTATGTTTTCGTATATTAAATTGAAGCTTACATTCAATTTCACATTGTTATTTATTTCTTCAAGCTTTGAGCAGCAACATTTACATGCCATGGAATGATCAAGACTTTTCAGCCTACCCTTGAATATCATTTCATTCAGAAATATTTTTTTCTCACCAATCGTTTTTCTTTTGTATTTTAGAATTGTTTTACTTTTGAATAATTTCATTTTTAAACGTGGTGATTTGGAGCTGTTGCTCAGTATTTCTGATTCTTTTATATATTCCAGAATCAATGGCATGGTGCAAAATATGAAAGAATTTGCAACTGCTTTCAATTGCCCAGCCCATTCCAAAATGAATCCTTCCAAGAAGTGTCAAGTGTGGGATTATTGATGGATTACCATAGGACAAAGTTGTGATTGATTGTCCCACAGCATCTAAGAATCAACTGGATATAGTCTTTTTGTAGTTTGAAAAAGAAATAAAATTCTGTCGTTATTTTTATTGGAGCATGTCACGCATATTTAGTCAAAACAATTTTTTTTTCAAAATCACAATTTATGTAAGCGTTTAAATTTTACTTTTTGATTCAAGGATCAAAACCAAAAACTAAACAAAAATTATACTGTATTATGTCAAAATGAAGCATTAGAAATAAAATACGTAAAAATATTGCTGTCTTCGTTAAATCATTTTTCTATTTATTTCTGACTCCGTTGTCAAATAGGATGGGAGAAATCTGTCGACATAAAACATAATTTAGCCAAGTATGGAGAAACCATATATTATGTGAGAACAAAAGTTATAGGAAATTACTTGTTCTATAGTGTACATGTTTAAAAATCAAAATTTATTTTCAAGTAGTAATCAAAGTTCAAAATAACAAATTCACAGCATAATAGTAATAGAGAGAGAGAAAAAGGTAAATTGGCCACACAGCATGGAGAGCCATTTGTTTGTTTTATGTTTTTGAAAGTTTTATGGCGATTGTAACACATTAAGATCATATCAGCGCCAGTAAAAAAGAAGTTTGTTTTTAAGGGTTTTACAGCACTTGCAACACATTTAGGTTATATCAGCACCAGTAAAAAGGAAGAAAATGGGATAGTAAAAAGTTCTAGAATTACAATTAAAGCAGCCAAGAGAAAGTAAGACAAAGGGGAACTGAGAACAAATAGGGATCAGATGTAGATTCCAAGAGCATACCACCAATGTACTTAGTTTGAGATCACCTATGTCTCATCCGGACGCAAGCACAAAATCCAACAAAGAGGAATACACTCAAATGCTTACATTATACATTTAAAATAGCAAATATAACAATACATAACAGAGAGATATCATCTCCCAAAACTATAACTATACATTCGACTGTTTCCCTCCCAGCCAAGGACTCCGGCCAGGGTCAGGACAAAACCAAGTAATCTCATTCCAGGACAAAGACAGAAAGCAATTGAAAAACAGGTACAGGGGGATAGAAGACACAGCAAGTACCGCCCTGCCCACTATGGGAGGTCAGGAACCCCACCCAGTTTAGGGTTTTACAGCGCTTGCAACACATTAAGGTCATATTAGCGCCAGTAAAATGAACTAAATGGGATATTAAAAAGTTCCAGAATTACAATTAAAGCACCAAAGAAAGGTGAAACAAAGGGGAATTGGTTCAAACAGGAAACGGATGTAGATTGCACGAGCACACTATCAAAGTACTTTGAGATCACCTAAAAGTCTCATCCAGACAAGCACAGGTCCCCACTAAGAAGACCACACTCAAATGTTTACGAATCATATAATATAATATTGAAACAAAATATAATACTGCAGTACAGGGAGATGATTTACAAGGCAGAAAATATCATCTCCCAAAACTATACATTTGACTTTCTCTCCCAGCCAGGGTATCCGGCCAGTGCCAGGACAAAACCAAATTTCATTCCAAGTCAAAGACAGAAATCATGTTGGAAAACAATAATAGGGGGATAGAAAACATAGTAAGTGCTTCCCTGCCCAATATGGGAGGCCAGGAACCCCACCCAGCAGTAAAGATTAAGTGACTCGTTTCAGTTAGCCAATAATTCTTTTAGAACAGAGTATTTCTTCATTGTAACTTTATTTTTTGCAAGACAATAATTGTATTATGTAAATATGAAGACGATATAAATATTCATAATTCTATAAAATGTAAATTAATATTATCATGAGTTAATATGTACATAATGTGTCATTTATGAAAATGAAACAATTAGTAATTGAATGAGATTTGTCAGAAGAAATGGAACAACATAGCTACGTCAGGCCACAAGATAACGAACTATGTCTGAATTTATCAACTTGTTTCTTTGTCTTTTCAAAATTTATCTGTTCAAATGCCCAACCTACAAATTTTACCCCGTCTCCACTAAACCCATTGAAAAACACAAGGTAATCTTATTCTCCACTACAAATTTAAAAAAAAAATCAATAATCACAAAATTATTGCCTCTGTACATAGGATGTGCACATTATAGTTATAGATGATAGCTTAATTACATTAGTTGATGTGGAGAAATATAATACAGAGGAAACCATTTATAACAGGCCTGGTTATAACAGGGGTCGGGTATAACGGATTTTTCACCCAGAAACCAGCACAAGATTCCACTAAGAGGAATACACTCAAATGTTCACAAATCATATGTTAAAAATGAAAAAAATAACAATACATAACAGAAAGACGATTTACAAGGAAAAAAAATATCATCTCCCACAACTATAACTATACATTCAAATGTTTCACTCCATCCAAGGACTCCAACCAGGGTCAGGACAAAACCAAGTAATCTCATTCCAAGACAAAGACAGAAAGTAATTGTAAAACATACAGGGGGACTGAAGACACAGCAAGTGCCTCCCTGCCCACTATCACTATGGGAGAAATTGAGCAAGGGTGAGGTGACACCTGCCCAATGCCACAAAGCGCAGCGGCTGATGATCAAACTTGGTACCTTTCGGGTATGAAGCAAAGACCGTACTGGGCTACGCTGCACCTAATTTTTACCATTATTATTATTATTATAACCATCATCATCATTATTATTATTATTATTAATATTAACATTTTCAATACCATCATCCTCATCAGTATCATTTTCAATAAAGTTTACACAGGATGTGTAGTAAGCAGCTAAGATTAAAAAAACGTTATGCATCAGAAGGAGATTCGTAAAGTAAGTATTGGCATAGGTAATGTATGGGTTAAATACATGTATTTTCCTCTCTTTCTCTTGAATGTCACCCTTTACCTGAGAGATGGTTCAAATATAATCATAAAATCTTTCTCATATTCTTTCCACTTAGTTTTTTAAAGTTGCCCAATGCAACCCTTTTTCTTTCTTTCTGGTAATCCTTTTCACCCTAATGAGAGAATTCCTTTGATTCACAAGAATCAGTTTTGGCTTCTGAAAGAACAGTGCACTAAAAAAAAAAAACAAAAAAAAAAACAACTAGATGAGCATTAACTCTTTAGTTGCCAAGCATTCTGGCAGTAAAAGAAATCCCAGTTGTCAAGCCTTTTGGCCAAAATGGACAAAAATTGAGTGCTTTCCGAAAAAAAATCACTAAAAAAAACACCTAATAATCACACATACTTCATTTTGTCATAGGTATATAAGAATAGATGTAGGTACAGTTTGACGTAATGTGATATGCAAATTAGGTCACATGACCTTGGCGGCCATCTTGGATATCTAATTAATATTCATTTCTCATGCATTTGTCTGTTTATGTAGGCAGTTTAGCGAGAGCGCGAGCCGCTGGCTCCATCGGCGATCATTGAGTTTTTGTGATGGTCATGTCGTATGATGACCGTCCTTTTCTCGGTAAATTTTAACTTTCAACAGCCACTTTTGGTCCACCAGTCAGTCATTTAAAACGTTTTAACGTTCGGTTTGTTTACAGTTCTTTGAGAGTCCCATTTATGTTATTTTTAAAAAATAAAATAATTAAAACGGATTTATCTACAGTTTGTTTAATTATAGTGTGTTGACTTCCTTCAAGCCCTCACTTTTCATACTTAGGCAACAAGGAATTGATCCAATATATATCTTTTTCACTCCAAAATATTATTCCTTTTCATATTTTGCTTCATTTAACTTTGTTTTGATTCAGATGAATACTTTCAAATGTTTAAAGGATGTCAACGAGAAGATTGCTGCTATTGCTGAGTCTCAAGGTCAAACTCTCACGTACTTAGTAGTAGTTCATAAGTTATGCCTATTCATGACCACCAAAGGAAGAAAGAAGACAATAAAAGCAAAATCCAGTTTATAATGAAAGAATAAAATTCTACCTATATTTTGATTTATAATTCATGAAAATCCGTCCATGTTTGACGAAGTTACGTCTTCATAGGCAGTTGTTATTACTTGTGTTGTCATGAACTCGTCACAACTTTGCAATGGTAAAATTGGCCGTTTTGAACCCCGAAAAATATTCATTTAAAAATTAATTACTCTTGAACCAATTAAGATATCTCAAAAGTTTAAAAAGCATTGGAATAAGCACAACAAGCTGCTTCTGTTAATACCAATTTAAAGAAGTTCTTTATAATCTGAAATTTTCACTAAACTGCCTAGTTTATGGGCCTGTATCTTCGCCATATACGAATAAAAATGTATTTTTATTGTTGTATGTTGTTGAGTAATGATTGAATAACAAGTACAGAAAATATCATATTGATATCTCTTCATTTACTGTGTCTTTTTCTTCTTTGTGTGGGGGGATGGGAGGGAGAAAAAATAAGTAACATATTTTCTCTTTCAAAATATCAGGAAATAAAAGCTGAAAATACTTCACAGGCATAAGCTTTTCTTCGCTAAACCCTACATCCCTTGCTCCAGAATTGTTTTCAACCCCAATGAGCCCTTCAGCTGGATTATGAGTCTCTTATGTGTCAATACATTCCAAATCCATTGGTTACCATCACCTACAGCATTTGTGCCACGCCCCCTTCTGTTTACATTCTGTAAATTGTCCCCACGATCCCCTGGAACATCACTAAAATCACAGTCTGACCCTCCCTCGTCACTCCTCGAACTAGATTCAATGTCCGTAATCTCCAATTCTGATAAAAATTTATCTCCTGAGTCACTATCATATCTATACACATCAATCTCTTCATCTGATTCCCTCGTGAAATACAAACAAAGCCTTGGCAACGGAAAATTACGAAAAAAAACAATGTAAAAATCGAATTTAAATCATGAATGCACGAGAAAATGCTATCAATAGCCGTCAGTGAGATGGATGGCAGTTCAGCAGTATAATTACTGCTCGTAGAACTAATTATTCGCCTCGATAATAGCGGTCATTGACTCGTCGCCGTAGAGCGACCGTGGCAAATCAGCGACCTTTTTTTTTGGTCGCCGTGCGGCGACCGTGGCAACTAAAAAGTTAATATCCGTTAAACAAGCTCAGAACGTTTAAAAGGGTACCCTATTTGTTTTTTTTTGTTTTTTTTAAAAAGGGTTTTACGGCGCTTGCAACACATTTAGGTTATATCAGCGCCAGTTAAAAGGAAGAAAATGGGATAGTAAAAAGTTCTGGAATTACAATTAAAGCACCCAAGAAAAAGGGGAACTAGGAATAAATAGGAATCAGATGTAGATTCCAAGAGCTACCACCAATGTACTTTGTGATCACCTACAAGGCTCATCCGGACACAAGCACGAAATCCAACAAAGAGGAATACACTCAAATGCTTACATTATACATTAAAAATAACAAATATAATAATACATAACAGAGAGATGATTTACATAGAAAAAAAATATCATCTCCCAAAACAGTAACTATGCATTTGACTGTTTCCCTCCCAGCCAGGACTCCGAACAGGGCCAGGACAAAACCAAGTAATCTCATTCCAAGAAAAAGACAGAAAGCATGTTGGAAAACAGACATAGGGGATAGAAGACACAGTATGTACCCCCTGCCCGCTATGGGAGGTCAGAAAAGGGTACCCTAGCCAACAGCAACAATTAACAAGTAGGACGAGACATGACGCTTGTATTGTAAGGCAATATTACAATTTTATTATTCGACAGAGACAACGTTGTTAATGGCTAGATACTCATTCTACACCCAAGTACAGTGAAAGAATATGAGTGAAGAGCCTTTTCCAAGGCTCATCTTCGCATCGCAGAGCGGGACTTAAACCAAGGATCTAAACAAAAATTGAGCTCTTATATAGTGCAATATCCACTAAATGTGCTCAAAGCGCTTTACAAAGGGGTCCCTGACCAACAGCAACACGTAACAGACGTAACACCTGTCAGGCGATATTATAATTTTTTCCGGACAGAGACAATGCTATTAACGACCAGGTACTCATTTTACACCTGAGTACGGTGAGAGAATGTGAGTAAAGAACCTTTTCCAAGGACTTAACTATGCGCTGAACGAGGCTCGAACTTACGATCAGAAAATGACTGTCATACCACTTGAACACATAGACTGTCTGAAGGCGAGTGACATACCACAAAACCTGACAGGGCTGCATGTGCGAAATGACCCCATCACTTTTCAATTGCTAGGCCTTCGGATAGCTATTTTATTTACATGACGATATTTCACTCACAAGTGAAAAAGTGCCGGATAAAAGTCTGTGAATGAAAGACACTGCAACAAACGTTTCCTTTCAGGGAATAGCTCAGATAGCTTTTTCCATCACAAGGTGAAATGGAGTTTGAGATACAATCCAATATTTACAGCAACTTGGAGACTGGTAAACACAAACCTTATATATTTCAGAACAGAAAGGCAGTTTTCCAAAAGCTGGATAAAAATAAAGCCACACATAAAAACAAGTTTTGAAAAAAAAAAAAAAAAGAAAGAAAAAGAATGTTATCCTCAATACATATTTAACAAAATATTAAACAAAGAACATGTGGAGCGTAAAATCCTTCTTAAACCACAAACAACAAAAATTGAATTAATTTCAATTGAACTGTTCACTTTCGAAGACTAAGAAGGAATTTGAGCCTAAAATGTTCCATGTTTAGTACAGTAGAACATGAAAGTAACGTACTCGGAAATAGCGAGTAAAATCTAAATCCCCGTTTTTTTCCCTTATTTGAGTCAATAAAATTAGCATGAAAGTAGCGAGTACGAAAAAGAGGTCAACTCGGAAATAACGAGCATTTCCTGCCCCAGCCTAGGACTGCGAACGAAGTAAAGCAAAACAAGAGACAATGGCAATTTAAATATTTTTAGCCTAGCCTCTTTTCTTTTCTTATTTTTCGTTACGAGTAATATTACATAGTAGCCTAGTCTGTAGTAGTACATAATAGGCGAAACAAATTTGGGTGGGGGTTGGGTTTGTGTGCGTGTGTGTGTATTGGGGGTGGGGGTCAATTATTCACCTAATGTGGTGCCACGCGACGGCGAGGTAAGCACATGTCAACATGCTTCACTTCGCAGCATCGGTAAGCGAGTAGCATCGTTAACGAACGACACGATCAGCGAGAGAGGGGAGTGTGGAACCATTATTTCAATGGGTCAGTGATTGAGTGATGCGCTTGCTTACCTCATCAAACATGCCGAGTGCATACAAACACTCGCGCGTACACGCACACGCACACACACACTTCTATGTTCTTGTTTTTTTTCTAGTCATGATTTTACTTGAAAATAAAAACAAAAAACAACAAAAAACCAAGCATTCTGCCACTTCTGTGAAGAAATTGAAAAAGGGGCGACGGCTTTTACTCGAATTACACACTGAGGGGAATAACCAGCAATATTATAACCTTTCCTGGCAACTCGGGAATAGCGAGAACTCGGAAATAGCGAGTAATCAGGAGTGGACCCGTCGAACTCGCCATTTCCGAGTTCTACTGTATTATTTTCTTTCTTTTTTTTTTTTTTCAACCATTTTTGTCCCGATTCTTTTCACACTCCCTAGTCTCCAGCAGCTTTATATTCATACAAAACCAAGATAAAACTTGATGCAGATATATATATATATATATATATAGATTATGATGGGGTGAAGGGTGTCTACACACAGATCTCTATTGGTAAAAGTTTGATCTTCGACTTCTCAGATCGTCTAAGTCTGGATAGAGCCCTGAAAAAAAATAATTTCAAAAATTAAAAAATAATATTAATCAATAAATCAATCAACTTCATCCATAAGGAAATTGAAATTGTGTCTACAAACGTGAATTACACGAATAAATAAATGAGGGTTATAAAATATTTTTACATAGTTTTATAAAGTACTGTGAGCACTTTTAGTGGATATTGCGCTATACAAAAGTTCAAGCATTTTATTAGAATTTTTTATTATGAAGCATAAAAGTAAATAACCTAAAAGTAACAGTAATAATCATTAGTTCCAATATAAAGTAATAGTAACAATCATTAATTTTCATATATTACAACACATAATCACACTAAAGGATATCAATAAAGTTATGCAAATTAGGGAAAACTATAGACCTGAGATAACACACACATATTTGCAGGTCTGACAACCAAACACAATTATGGGCTTGATATAACATTGTTGTAATGGACAATAGTTTGCGATGGTTTGAGAGTATTTCCATCACAACAATTTGCAGGCCTGACAACCACACGCAATTATGGGCTAGATTTGACATTGTTGTAATGGGCAATATTTTGCAATGGTTTGGGTTTGAGAGTTTTTCCATTACAACAATGAGCCCATGACAATTCGGGTTATCAGACCTGCAAATAAGTACATATTAGCCCGAGACTTTGCATCGGGATATCATGAAATTTACTATACTGACTGCTGTGCATCATACCACAAGAAGTCATCTATCTAAAACTAAAGTCCTTACATTTCTAATTGTCTTATTCTTTATTGTAGTTAGCTACTTAACTATTTATGAACCCCATCAAGAATTCTTGTTTAACAATAAACCAATACCAGACTAGCGTTTTGAAAGTGGACAAATTTAGTTTTCAATGTAAGGTGTGTGTTGATTACAAAGATGTTAGAAAATAAAATTCCCATAGGTGAACTTTGTCTTTATGGTCTATTCCAAGGGAAGACTGGAATAATCCAGGGGTCAGCCGCAGTGCAGCACAGCATAGCAAACTGAGCTAGGGTGAGGTGACTTGCTCAAGGCCACATAGTGCAGTGGGTATTTGAACTCTGTACTTTTTGGGTACAAAGCAAAGACCGTATAGCTGAGCCACGCTGCCCTACTTATGAGGATACCCTATTATCCTTTGTAAAAAATATTTAATAAAAAAAACAAAAAACAACAAAACAAGTGTGCAATAATTAAATATCCTTATCTGCATGCATTTGGTTTGATAGTAGAAGGATCTGGTTAAATTTTGTGTTAAAAATCATATTTTAAGCAAGAAGTTCATCTTGAAATAACACAGTTTAGTAGAGACAATAATGTTGACTAAGTGTAAAAAAATCATCTTCATACTAAACCACCTCTTCTATTTTCGGGAGTGTATCAAAAGTGTATACACCTTAAACCTTTTATCATTGTTCGATAAGCCCTTACTAGAATGACTGTGACTTTGGCTACTCGTCCTACTACTACCACTGCTGTGCATCGAGTCCGATCCTTGACTTTGTTTCATGCTTTCCTCCAAGGCTCTCTGATACTGCTGCTCTTCAGTCAAACCACCTGGATTGAAAGAATAGAAAATTAAAATACCACTTAAGTCTTTTAAAAAAAACAAAAAAACAACAACAAAAAAAAAAAATAATAATAAAAAGAATAATAATAAAAATACACTTTATTCATCCAAACAATGGAAATTAGTTTACAGATATGGCATGCATAAAAATGTATAAATATAAAGTTAAGAATTTATGGCGACAATCTATATCTATATATATAATGAAAATTTTCACTCACATTTTTGTGGCCGAGACGACTCGTTTCTGTGTTTTTTACACTTCTTCAGTCGGCGTAATCCATTGTAATGTCCGTAGAAAAGTTCTTACTCCAAACTAAAGTTGTTTCGTTGTGTAGCGGTGATTGGTGTTGATGTGTATTGTGATGTGCTCTTGTGATGTGTGAGAGCACATCAACACTAATCACCACTACACAACGAAACAACTTTAGTTTGGAGTAAGAACTTTTCTACGGACATTACAATGGATTACGCCGACTGAAGAAGTGTAAAAAACACAGAAACGAGTCGTATCGGCCACAAAAATGTGAGTGAAAATTTGCATTATATATTAGCTCTAACCACCATTATCGAGCACTTTCGTACCTACAAGTACCCACCAACACTCATAAATATATATATATATAAATATAAATATGTTTTTGTTTTTTTCAAAGGCTATTTTTGCACACAACTTTTAATGTGAAAGCTGATTTGGTATCTACTACATCCAAGTGTACACAAAACAGTACTAGCTGGATTCTAGCATGCTCTGCAATACAACACGCTGGAGCTGAGTGACCGAATTGTATCTATATATAATAAGTCCTTACCTCTCATGGGCATTGGATTTTGGCACGCTTGGATTCCAGAACACTTTTTAGCTTCCCCCAAGAACATGCTAGAATTCAGCGAGTACTGCATTTAATTTATTCCTCCAGTGGGCCATCTGGAGCCATTAATTCTGTCTTAGAACTCTTGAATGAGTTCCCAATGAATGCATGCATTTGGGAATGATTTTGAAATTTCCAATGCAGGATTTCAAGAATTTGATTATTATACCCCTCTAATGACCTCACCTCTATTATTTATTATCAAAATGCATTATTTTACATTGACTGATTCTTCAATTTAAATTTAACGATGTGACATTAAAAATTATCATTGTGGTTACGATATCATTATAAGACAACATCAATTATTTGTAAAACGGAATGAATGCAGCAAAAATTAATTATTGAACTGCTAAACTTTTATATAAAAGAATATAGTGACATTTAGTGATATTTTTTGCTATTAATATTAATTACGTTTTGGTAAAATCAGGTTTTCCCCAAACCCAAAGGGGTGTAATACTATTATATCGTCCACCTATTATGAGTGTGACCATTATAAGAAAGGAAAGAAGTAATTAATCTCACTGACACAGCCTAAGCACCACAATTATTTATGATCTTCAATTCCGCATGCAAAAAGACGCTTGTTGAACATCTTGTATAAATCAGCCGTACATTCTTTGCTTCGTACCCATAAGGTACGGTACCGAGTTCGAATACCCGCTGCGCAGTGTGGCCTTGAGCAAGTCACCTTGCCCTAGCTCAATTTGCGGCGATGCACTGCAGATGATGCCTGGGTTATTCCAGTTGTCCCTTGGAATAGACCCTAGAGAAAAATTTCCCCTATGGGATGAATTAAGAGAATTTTATTTATTCATGACCAAACCCTATGTAAGGTTCAAATCACCTATCCACCTCTACGCCAGCAATTAAAAAAAAAAAGATCAATAACAAAAATTCAAGTGCAAAACAAGCAAAAAAAAAAATAATTTTTTTTTTAAATACTGGATTCCAGGAATATCTTGACAATTTGTACCCCTTTTAGGATAACATTTAAAAAAAATAAATAAATAAATAAATTCCCTTTATTCATCCCTAAGGGGAAATTTTTCTTTAGTGTCTATTCCAAGGGAAGACTGGAATAACCCAGGCGTCAGCCGCAGTGCAGCGCCGCAAAGTGAGCTAAGGCTAGGTGACTTGCTCAAGGCCACACAACGTGGCGGGTAGTCGAACTCGGTACCTTTCAGGTATGAAGCAAAGACCATACCGCTGAGCCACGCTGTCCCATAACGTTTTTTGACTTTACCTGTGTAATCATTGTACTGATCACCGTACGAGTTGCCATAGTCTCTCCTTTCCTCACTCGGGGCACTAGGCTCTGCTCGACCACTTCCTGTAAAAGGGCCTGCTGATGGCTGATGGGCAGGATATGCACCAGGATGATGGGGAAAGTTTTGGCCATTTCCTCGTCCAAAGAGTCGATTTCCAAAAGGGAAAAAAGATGGCTGACCTCTATGACCTGATCTGTTTGGCTGTGTAAAATCCATGGCTACTCCTATATGTATTATAAAAAAAAAAAGAAGAAAAATCAGTCAAAAAAAAGAAAGAAAAATCAGTCCCCCCAAAAAATAATGGCTTAATCAAATTTTTAAAAATCTTGGACTTGGACCAAAAGTAAATTAAAATGTTAATCACAATTGGATTCAATAGTCTGATGTCACGCCGCCCAGCAATGGCAGCCATCTTGGTTCTAAACAAAGAAAATCATTACTTTTTATTCTTCATGCTGGCTAGAACTTTTCATATGCCTTGTGATCAGAATGTGTAAAAGTCAAAACATGATCAAATTTATGTTTTTTTCCTCTGGATACGCTTTAATGCTCGCAGGGGAAATATTTCATACGGGCATCTGCCATTTTTCCGATAGTTTAGAGCCAGTGTTACTAAGTTACCGTGCGTCATTAGGAAGGAAGTGACGTTACGCGATATGACTGTTGAAGAGTATTGTCAAGTCAACATGATTGTGTTAACAAAATATTGAATCAATCAACAGATTGCCTCCCTTTAACACAGGTATGTGCGGTTTTGTGGTCTTTTTGTATGACACTCGGCTTCAGATCAGATGCAAAGTTCAGTCCTTGGAAAAGGCTCTTCTTTACCCAGTAGATTGGACAAAAAAATAACAAAATACCAAATAAGAAACGATTCAGGCTTAAAACAATTCTTCAGCCAAAGACAATAAGAGCTTCAAACAAAAAGAATAAAATATAAAAAATTTTAATTGAGCTTTTGTATAGCGCAATATCTACTAAGCGTACTCAAAGCACTTTACACGGTTAGCAGCAACATTTAACATTAAGGACAGGACATGATGCCTGTTAGACGATATTACATTTTTTTTTCAGACAGAAAAAGCTGTTAACAACCATGTACTCATTTTACACCTGAGTATGGTGAGAGAATGTGAGTAAAGAACCGTCTCCAAGGACTCAAAATCCTTCCTCAGTCAACAACTGCAGGATAAGGAATGGTTTTGAGTCTGAAACGTTCCTTGCTCGGGTACTTTATTCCCTTTTTGAAGCTGATACATAATTTTTTTATTTTTTATTTTTTTTTTTGTTTTTTGTTTTTTTTTTGTACCTGGTTCCATGAAAGAGTCCATCAAAGGCTTAAGAGGTCCTTTGGTATACATCAAACCTACCAGGATACCTGCCAGGTGACCTGTCAAGTAGATAAAGAAGAGTAGAACCATTGATTTATTATACAAAAAAAATGGAGTTTGACAGGGGGGAAAAATAATAAATCCTTCGGTAAGTCAGACATAATGGTTGATGATTAATGAGCCTGACATATCATTATATTAAGACAAAAATCAGCGTTCAATAGTAAACAATAATAATACAAAATAACAATAAGAACAATTATCATCATCATCATCAATTATTATTATTATTATTATTATTATTATCATCATCATCATCATCATTATTATTATTATCATTATTATTATTATTATTATTATTATTATTATTATTATTATTATTATTATTATTATTATTATTATTATTATTATTATTATTATTATTATTATCATTATTACTATTATTATAATTATTATTATCATTATTATTATTATTATTATTTATTATTATTATTATTATTATTATTATTATTATTATTATTATTATTATTATTATTATTATTTTATGTCATCTTCAGTTGTACCAAATCATCACCGTCATCATCATCATCATTACATTGAGACAACTACTAACCAACAAAAGAGGCATTGGGAGTGACTAGTTGTATTAGGATGAGTTCAGCCCAAAAGATGTACTTGGATGGGACAGGAATGAATCCCATGGCATATTGCATTCCTTGTGGGGAATATTCCGTTGTCAGAACTTTCAACGCAAACAAAACACCTGAGAGAGAAACATACACAAAAAAAAAAGAAAGAAGAGACTTTAAGTGATGCATTAAGGTCAGACTGAAGCAATTTTTACATATTTAGCACACTGTTTCAAATTGATTTGAAAACTTGATAACAAATAAACACATATAGAGTAGATTCAGGTCAAACCGGACACGGGTCAAACCGGACGCTACCCGACTCGATGTCTAATTTCCTTTTGTTTTGTTTTTTCCCCGGTGCATATTTCTAGTAACTAAGCACACGTCTCTTGTGACGTTTTTCCTGCCGTTTCAATGAGTGCAATCAAGGAGAAGTCAAAGAATCCTGTTTTCATCGAGATATTTCTCACAAAACGTAAGTATCCCGTTCTTTGTTATGGGTTGCAAGGTGTGCAAGGAAGTTGCTATTTAAGCTATTTATACGTTTTTATTAAGGAGTTTCAGCTCAACCACTGCACTACATGCTATTTTAGGATCGTTTGATTGTGGTTAGATCGTCTGACGATGTCCGGTTTTCATTTTAGCTCCAGTGGGGGGGTGTCCGGTTTGACCAAAGAAAATTTAAACGATTCAGGTGAAACCGGACGGGTTGATTAAGTTGTTTATTATTATTATAGACGTCTATAATATTATTTGTTGCAATGCTTTCCTAGTATTTCTGTTGACCGGCCTATGTTTATCATGATTATTATTATTATTAGAAAATTAGGGAGGCCTTCCGAAAGCGTCTACACCTACATCCCCAGTATTATAATGTTTTGGGAGGGGGGAAACATTTTTTTATAATGTTCTGGTAGGGGGTTTGGGAGGGGGGAGACTTTAAAAATAAAACTTTTCCCCCTCCCAAACCCCCTACTAGAACATTATAAAAAAATATTGGGGATGTAGGAGCTTTTGGAAGGCCTCCCTAAAATTATATTATGTTCACCAATGTAAAGGAAAATTTACATTATTAGACTAGCCAGTCTATGAAAATGAAGTTCAAATATCTAAATAAAGTTAATTTTTTCACATTGTTACAGGCACCAAGATGCCGCGATCAAAGTACACTGACAAGAGTGTGGATGCTGCACTTGATGCCATCCGCACCAAAAATCTTTCATTCCGCCAGGCCGCTGCGACCTACTCTATCCCGAAATCAACCCTGATAGACAAGATGGCCTGAAAATACCCCGTCCATAGGGTATCTCATACAGTGTTGGCCACAGAGGAGGAGAAAAAACTTGTCAAATGGATGGTGGCCTGTGCCAGGGCAGGTGAAGGGAAGGACAGGGAGCAGCTGTGCCTGGAGGTGCAAAGAATAATGAATGCTGAAGGCAGAGAGACCCCCTTCAAAAACAACAAGCCAGGATATTACTGGTACAAAGCATTCATGGAGAGACACAAGGGGGAGGTGCGGGAGAGAAAAGCGATGTCCCTTGGGGAACAACGCGCCCAGGTATCAGAAGGAAAGATACGTGGGTGGTTCCACACCATGCTGACATCGCTAATGTCAAATGGCATCGACATTACCAAGATCCCCCCCCCCAGCAACGTCTTCAATTGCGACGAGACTGGCTTCCCTTTCTACCTGGGAGGTTCAGTCATCATTGCAGACATTTCTTCCAAGCACCCCTATCAAGTCGGCTCCGATAACAAAACCCAAGTGACGGTGCTCGGAAGGGGAAGGGCAAGAAGAGGAGAGTGGAAGAAAGTGTGGAGTCTAGTGCAGAGGATGATGATACGATGGTTGTGTATGATGACAGGTCGGACGTTGAGATGGATATGGATGAGTTATGTGGTGTGAATGACAAAGATGAACGTTTATGTGATTTTTGTGGAAGTGATAGGAACCTGGATGGATGGATTTGGTGCAAGTGTGGGGGTTGGTACCACAGAGGATGTACTGGCAGAGAGAGAGAGAGAGAGAGAGAGAGAGAGAGAGAGAGAGAGAGAGAGAGAGAGGAGAGAGAGAGAGAGAGAGAGAGAGAGAGAGAAGATACTGGGGATGAGTGAGGAGGAGATCAGTGTTTTCACGTTTGTTTGTACATTGTGCAAGTGACATGTTGCGTTATGATTATGTACCCTATTAATTGTTTTGAATAAATTATTTTTGTCTTTCTCTGTTGAAAATGAACATAAACGGGTTTATTTATCTATCTAGACGTCTAGATCTAGTCTAGCTATTTATGAAAATATATGGCAGTCGTTTTGGGGGAAGGAAACATTCTGCCAATTTATGGAAAGAGTCCTTCAAAGTCCTTGGAATGCTGGAATCGAACCCTAAATTGACCAATGACCCGGCAGATATTTTACAAACTGAGCCTATGGATCTGTTGTAACTGTTTATGAATTGAAAACTATTAAAAAAACAAAAGGAAACAGTGTTTTTCAACATCCGTGAAGGGTGTCCGGTTTGCCCAAGTTGGGTGTCCGGTTGGACCTTAACGTTCCATAAGTGTCCGGTAGTACCAAAATGTCACGAATAACATTTTGCGTCGAGAACATGGAAAAGACTGCTTAGGGTGCAAAATCGGCTTGTTCACCTGAAACCGGCCTCTTGAGCGTTACATTTTACGACATCACTATACAGCATTGGTCTTATTTCTGGCCAGCAGTCTTCCATTCTCTGAGACGACCACAGATAAGGCTTGTGTGTCCGGTAAGCCTGAATCTACTCTATATAATATAAATTTTATATTCATATAGCGGACAGTTAGGAATCTTTCTTTTTTATTTTCCAAACATCTGCAGTGAAATATTGGAGATTGTGATACTATATTATTATTATTATTATTATTATTATTATATTATCATTATTATTATTATTATTATTATTATTATTATTTATTATTATTATTATCATTATTATTATTATTATTATTATTATTATTATTATTATTATTATTATTATTATTATTATTATTATTATTATTATCATTATCATTATTATTATTATTATTATCATTATTATTATTATTAATATTATTATTATTATTATTATTAATAATTGCAAAAGAAGAAAATTGCAACCATTCTTCTACATTCAATCATTATCACCACCATGCTCTTGCTGCCAAATGAATTAATAAAATTCAGAAGATGTTTTTGATGCAGATTGGATGAAATCTCTTCGGAAAATGTCAGTGATTAGAAGTAGATTTTGATTTTGTTTGTGTGTGAAAAATTGAACTGCTTTTGTTTGTTTTAAAGGGTTATACGGCACCTGCAACACATTAAGGTCATATTGGCGCCAGTAAAAAGGAAGGAAATGGGATAGTAAAATGTTATAGAATTACAATTAAAGCACCCAAGAAAAGGTAAGAAAAGGGGGAATTGGTTCAAATAGGAAATAGATGTAGATTCAAAGTCCTTAGTTTGAGATTACCTATGTCTCATCCAGACACAAGCACAGGTCCCCACTAAAAGGAATACAATCAAATGTTTACAAATGATCTATCATATGTAAACAAAGCATAATACAGTGCATAACAGAGAGATGATTTACAAGACAAAAAATTTCATCTCTCAAAACTAACTGTTTCCATCCCAGCTAGGGTATCCGGCCAGGGTCAGGACAAGACCAAGTAATCTCAATCCAAGACAAAGAAAGAAAGCATGCTGGAAAACAGAAATAGGGAGAAAGTAAGTGCCTCCCTGCCCACCATGGGAGATCAGGAACCCTACCCAGAAAGATTGAACTGAATTAGAGCTTATCATTGAAAATCATGCAGAAATTTTAGCCGATCAAAACTAGCAATTAGAAAAGAAAAGCTGTTTTAATGGACATTAATTATTGAAATGACCAAGAGTAAAACATTGTAATTTGTGAATGTATTATTATACGTGAAAATTTGTTGTTTTATCTATTTTCAATTTTGCCTTACAATAATAGAATGACAAATTGAAACACGAGCCACTTTTACTATGTACTATGTATGTATATATATATATATATATATATATATATATATATATATATATATATATATATATATATATATATATTCAAAATCTATATATATTTCGTGTTTACTTGAAAAAGGCCAAAAGGCGAAACGTCATTTGTTTGTGTTGTTCCCTTCTTTATGAGTCACATTTACTCCCTTTATCTTTCCCTCCATTTTATTGACTTATTTAGGCACCTCTAGGTTTTGTTTTTTCTATGTACTAACTTACTATTTACACTATTAATCCTCTCCTCAGCCACGACAGGAATATCGTCACATCTGTTACAATTTACAATACAATATACAGTTTTCTTTTTCAGATTTGTTTTGTATTAAAAAATTTGAAGAAAAATCTCTGTTATAAATATAAGAACTTTTGATACGTTTTGTAAAGTTCATTTTGTTGCACAAAATTATGTATAGTATGTACTTATTGCTTCTGGGTTTGGGTGAAAAAAAAATCAAGTAAGGAGAGGAAGTGAAGCGATATCTTTGTGTGATTTCCTCACTTACCTGAAAATCCAACAGCACAAGACAAGTAATAACTTTGATCTGACAAGACTGAGTCCAGCACAAATCCTAAGCCAACATACGTTATGCTGGTTAATCCTGTGAAAAGGGCTACTAAGTAGGCAAAATACACATTGCCAAATTTTCGTTCCAGCATGGAGCCTTTATAGAGCAATGAGACCATATTGAAGTAGAGATGCATGTCGTGGGCGTGGAAGAAGTTGGCAAGCAGCATCCGCTTCCAATCTCTATGCTCTATGACTGTAAAATAAAAAATAAAATAGTTATGGGTAAGGACAGAGAGTTTTGTATCAAACATGAAATGATTGAAATAAAACATTTTTATTAAAAACTTGAGCTTTTTTATATAGCGCACAAGGGGTCCCTGACCAACAGCAACACGTAACAAGTAGTACGAGGCATAATGTCTGTTAGGCAATATTACAATTTTTTCGGACAGACAACCCTGTTAACGGCCAAGTACTCATTTTAAACCCAAGTACAGTGAGAGATTGTGAGTAAAGAGCCTTTTCCAAGGACTCAACTATGCGCCAAGCGAGGCTCAAACCCGGGCCTTCCGAACCAAAAGCGAGTGTCATACCACAATACCACATATCACATCAGTATCAAATGACACATGTGCAATCCATTGCCTTAATCTGGTCTGTCTGGGCAAAGCAGACGGGGAATAATGAATATTAACTAAAATTGATTAAAATTACAAAACTTCCTTCTTCTGGTTTGTTTTAGCAGATCAATAATTTCTTTAATGAGAGAATTGCAATTTAACCCAATTATCATAATTATAGGCATCTGGTTTACTATGTTCAACAATAAACTCTGTAATAAATAATAAAATAATAAATAAAATAAAATGTATTCATTCATAAGGAAATTGTTTCTAAAAGTAAACTTTAGTTATCCATAATAATACCAAATTAAGGAGGAGAGTCATTCAGCTTTTTCAGAAAATCAATATGAAGTTCAGTTCATTAAAAAAATATATATATTGTTTTAGAATAGGCTTTCATTCATTGTGATATGTGGCTTAAATTTAAAATAATATGAACAGGGATCTTGAATGTATTGATTCATGTTATATGCTATCTAATTGACTACTCAGCATAGGGTCCAAAAAAGATTCATAATGGATAGATAATAAGGACATTCTGATGTCATTCTGTCCCTTTCATAGCCTGAAACGAGAAATTATCTTTAGCATGAATAGATGTTGAATACATGTCAATTTTGTCTTAGTTTTCAATAATTTACAAAAATGTTAGCTATCTAGATTTCCCGTTAAAGGAATAAAACTATTCTCTCATAACAACAAATTTTAAAGGCTTTATAAATAGACGTCTAGTCAGAGGCAAAATTCGACTAAGAATCTAAGAACATTGAGTCATTGAGTGGCATGATATTGAACGTCACATTGACAAAAATCATTAAAATTAAACAATACCCCAACTATTTGCAAATGTTTTCAATTTGACCCTTAAATCTCTACAGTTTTTACCAAGGGAGGAGTAGCAGTCAAAGACTTCAATGAAGTCTGAATCGCATTGCTGCTGTAAATTGTAAACTGCTCTCCTCTGTAGATTGGTTGGTTGGTAAGAGTTGGTGTAAATAAAAAAGGAAACAAGAAAAAGAAATCTGGAGCTTACCTAGATATGAACTCATGCAAACTGCATTGGGTGATGGAAAGTGCTTTGGTAACAAACCGAGAAAAATGGCAACTTGGCTGGCGAGAAGCCCAAGAGTCACAGGGGGGATATTTTGAAGACCAAAATTCATAATCTGAGTTCCTAATAAAAGGAGTCCTAGATTTCCTCCTCTCCTACGCTGCAACACCATCATGGAAGGAAACCCCAAAAAACGTCGGGAATCTGAATTTACCTGATGGATTTCAATGTATTTTTAACTCTATGTTTAAAAGATAAAATGGTCAACACGTCACGTTTTCATAAGTCGTCTGCTAGAGTCTTGTTAGCACTGGCAAGAGTCAGTTGTTTTGAAAACATTGTAGGAAGCTGACATTTTGTGACGTCACACATATTGACCAATAGTTTCTCTCATCCTTACGTGGCTCTCAAGTTCTACTTTCGATTTCTACAATTTCTATGTTATTATCAGCTGATGCAAGCCTCAGATTCGTAAGATTCTAAATTTATTGCAATTATTTTGAGACTGAGACGTAACGATTAACGTTTTGTTTTTGCGTATAGAAAGAAATACAAAAAAAGTTTTCTTTCAAAAATCTGAATTGAAAGTCGGTGTCTGTCAACACACTCGAGGCAAATAAGTACACGGACACGTCTCTTACTCTTGCCGAGTCTTTTCGAGTTTGTTGGGTTCCCTGGACGCTAAAAAAATTGCCATTACGCCAACACCGTCAAACTAAACTACAAACATCTACTCTTATACGACTAGGTCTCGGCTAACTAAAGCCTAGACACCGAAACGACGCAGCTTGACAATTCTGATAGTTTCTATCCCTGCAGAAATCTCTCTCTCTCTCTCTCTCTCTCTCTCTCTCTCTCTCTCTCTCTCTCTCTCTCTCTCTCTCTCTCTCTCTCTCTCTCTCTAGGTACTTTGGTAAAAAAATCAAATTGGATTGAGCTCAATGAAACCTATATCATTTTAAAGTGCTTTTCAACACGATTCTAATGATACCAAAATTGTGAAAATCAGATAAACAGAAAAAAAGTTATGTTAGTTTAAACTTTAAACTAACATAACTTTAAATTAAAGGCTGAAAAATGGTCTTCTATTTGCCTTTGTTATTTACTGACGGACTTTGTGACCTGAAAATTGTTGCATTTCCGGTAGTAACCACCATTTGGTAGTGTTGGGTTATTTGATCGCTTTTACTCGATCGACGACCGAGCGCCAAGCCACGTGTCAGTGCTCGATCTCAATGCCGGAAGAGCGAGTTAGTAAAACGATCACTCGATCGTAAAACGATCAAGCGGGTTGTGAGCTTGAGACGATCTTGACACGTGAGACGAGCTTGAGACGATCAGGATTCGAGCGAGCGGAGGGGTAACGAGTGTTTCGAATCATTTCAAATTAAAACGATCACAGTTTGCCATCCGATACCAATCGCCAATGTTTGCACACGGTAGTCTGTGGTTCTTCCACAGCCCTCACTCCTTGTCAGATGTTAGTGTGTCTGGGTGGCAGTGGCAGGGAAATTCGTATAGGTGTATCACGCGTGTGTGACAAGACTTCATTAAACCTACTAAAGTTTGACTATCACACACACACACACACACACACACATACACACACACACACACTAAGGCTATTTCTATGACACACACGCATCCCTCTATCAATGAACACTCCTACAGTAGTGCGGCTATGTGGTCTAGTCATGACGTAACTATAGGTAGTACTCTAGTCGACCATGGCTCTCGTGCATTATAATGGTCTAGTGGTATGACACCCGCTTTGGGATCGGAAAGTCCTGGGTTCGAGCCTCGCGCTCGGTGCATAGTTGAGTCTTTGGACAAGGCTCTTTACTCACATTCTCTCACCGTACTCAGGTGTAAAATGAGTACCTGGCCGTTAACAGCGTTGTCTTTGTCTGAAAAATTGTAATATCGCCTAACAGGCGGCATGTCCCGTCCTACATATTAAATGTTGCTGTTGACCGGGGACCCCTTTACAAAGCGCTTTGATCACATTTAGTGGATATTGTAAAGCTCAATTTTTTAAAGTAAAACATTAGCTTTGAATATGGAATGTTTCAATTTTAGATGCCTGTGTATTCTTTGTTAGTTCCCATCATCATCATCATCATCATCATCATCATCATCATCATCATCATCATCATCATCATCATCGGGGCAGCGGTACGGTCTTTGGTTGGCACCCGAAAGGTACCGAGTTCGATCACCCGCCGCTGAGTGGTCTTGAGCAAGTCACCTTGCCCTAACTAAATTTGCGGCGCTGCACTGCGGCTATCGCTTCCCCCTCGTGGATCTTTACCTTGCAGTTGGTGAGGGGGCTTGAGGCACACGGGAGGGCAAAGGTGTAAATCCTGGTCGACCGTCACGAGACCATCCCGGGTATCGAGCCAACGAGCCACATGAGCTGCTCGCCCCGGTGTGTGACTAAATTTGATCCAAACCCGGTGCCCGAATAGCAGCCCTATCCCGGGCGCCACACTATTGTCCTTATGTCGAGTCCCAATCAGTCCCGTCAATGGCGAAGCGGTCTGCCGCCTAGCCAAATAATACCGCGTTCGTGTCGCCCGGGTCGTCGGCACGTCCGAGAAAAAAGCAAACGTCCCATGCATCAATCGATTCGCGGCCTGCCGATTCGAAAATGCGACGGCGGGGATGGCGAACTGACGCGTATATTGTCCCTGAACGTCGAGAGCCAGAGTATGGCAAAAAATGAGCTTTTATCAAAGCTATTGGCCGTTCATTGCGTTGATATCCTCCTTCTACAGGAGACCCACCTTTATTCAGGCGCGCAATCTTCCCGATTCCAGATCCCAGGCTATACGGTGGTCCAACGCGAGGACACTTCGAGGCTCAAAGGAGGGGTTAGCGTTTACGCTAAAGAGCCATCGAAGGTAAGGGTCATTGAGAGCGTAACGGACAGCAATGGGGTGAACCGAATTTCCGTGGAAGTAGGTGGACTGTGTTTGCATAATATCTACAAACCACCTAGAGCGACTTGGACTACACCACCGGTACCGGTGGTCAGCCATCCTTCCATCTGTCTGGGAGATTTTAATAGCCACCACCACGAATGGGGCTACCGAGACTGCAACGAGGCAGGAAGACAACTCCGCTCATGGATGGACTGTAATGATCTACACCTAGTGTACGATCCTACAGCCAAGGGTACCTTCCGGGGTACCCGCCATAAGAAGGAGTATACTCCAGACCTCACCCTCGTAACGAAAGGCGCGAACGGTGAACCGCTGCAGGTGAAGCGGACAGTCCTCGGGGACTTTCCGCATAGCCAGCACAGGCCGGTTCTTGTCACAGCTGGGGTGACAATACCGAGGGTGCAGTCTCTCCCACTTTGCAGATGGAATTTCAGGAAGGCTGACTGGGAGGAATTCAGTTCCTATATCGAGCAGGTCTGCCCTGCCATTCCTCCCAAGTCCAAGAATATAACCAGATTTAGTAGGCTACTGGTTAAGAGCGCTCAACGCTCTATTCCACGGGGCAAGCGGAAATTCTACACCCCTTGCTGGACAGCAGAGTCGGAAGAGCTGTACCGAGAGTACCAGCAGACCCAGTCCCAGGACACAGCCGATAGACTACTCCAGTCTCTGGCAGAGGGAAGGAAGCAACGGTGGCAGGAGACCGTGGAAAGTCTCGACTTTACACACTCCAGCCGCCACGCTTGGCGTTTGATAAAGAAATTGGACCCAGATCGGAATTTCGCGAAGGCTGCACCGGAATGCGAGGCAGACACAATTGCCAAGAATATTAAGAACCGTAGTAAGCGGGTCCCTAATCAGGCTTTTGAGCGCGGTGTCCGCAAGGCGTACCGTACGATTTTGGACTCGCTACCTGCGGAGGAGTTGGACTGGACGGCCCCGTTCAGTCCCCGAGAAGTGGGTGCAGCCATTAGCGAAGTAAAGAACGGCAAAGCAGCAGGGATAGATGGTGTATATCCCGATATGGTGACGCATCTGGGCCCCAGGGCACGGGCCTGGCTAGCAGAGGCAATGTCTGACGTCCTTGCAAAAGGAAAGCTTCCACAAGTGTGGAAGCACGCGAAGATAGTTGCCATCCTGAAGCCAGGGAAGCCGGCGAAGGAGGCAGACAGTTACAGACCCATATCGCTGCTGAGCTGTCTTTACAAACTGTTGGAGCGTGTTCTATTAAACCGATGGGGGCCGGTCCTAGACGCTGCCCTGCCACCCGAGCAGGCAGGCTTCAGGGAAGGGAGGTGCACCACGGAGCAGGTCATTGCCCTTACAGAGCATATTGAGCACGGGTTCGAGAGAAAACAGCAAACAGGTGCTGTGTTTATAGACCTATCAGCGGCGTACGATACGGTCTGGTGCGATGGGTTAATGCTCAAACTTGCAAAAATCATAAGGTGCAAAAAGACCTTGAAGTTGTTCTCTTCGATCTTAGGGGAAAGGCAATTCCACGTCGCGCTGGGAGACGTCACGAGCAAAGTTAGGAAATTGAAGAATGGGGTCCCTCAGGGGTCGGTACTTGCGCCAATGTTGTTTAACGTTTACATTGGCGATATGCCGAACACTTCCTCCCTGAGGCTGGGATACGCAGACGACTGGGCACTCGTTACTCAGAGTAAAGTGTGGACCCGTCTCGAGAGCGTACTCAGCGAGGACGTCACCAGACTCAAATCCTACTTTGACAAGTGGTACCTGAAGATGAACACTTCAAAAACCGTGGCCACTGCATTTCACTTATGCAGTGGTTGGCACACCCGTAAACTGAATGTCCTAGTCGGGGACCAGCCACTCCCATATGAGCCGCGTCCAAAATACTTAGGGGTGACGTTGGATCGCAGCCTTACCTATCGGGTTCATCTCGAAGGGGTTGCCCGGAAGATAGAGAAGCGGAATAGTCTTCTGAGGAAGCTGGCGGGATCGACCTGGGGCGCTAGCCAAGCGCTCCTGAGAACATCCGCCCTGGCACTATGCTATTCCACCGCGGAGTATTGCGCTCCAGTGTGGGGTAGAAGCAGAAACGTTGAGAAGGTGGATGTAAAACTTCGCAAGTCGATGCACATAGTGTCGGGAACGCTAGCAACAACCCCTAGAGAATGGGGCCCGGTGATGGCAGCGATCCAGCCCCCCAATGTCCGGAGGGAGACCATTACGGGAAACTGGCTGAGTAAGATCAAAGAGAGAGGGAATGGGGATACCCCTCTCACGCGCATAATGAACGGTGCCCCCGTTTCGAGCCGAAATAAGTCCCGGCAACCCTTGTACGCAGAATCCCTGACTACGGACAGAGCTGCACATACGAGATGGAAGTCGGTTTGGACGAATTCAATCCCTCGTGGGGGCGGGGACCTACACTCCTCTAAGCTTGGTGAGAAGTTGCCAGGCTTTGATACCAGTAAGAGGAGACACTGGGTAGCTGCGAATCGGTTTCGGTCGAGGAGCTGCCTAACGGCCGGTGCGTTACATCAGTGGGGTCTAACTTCCTGTCCTTTATGTCCACGCTGTGGGCAAGAACCCGAAACGGCAGAGCATCTAGTCGAAAGGTGTGTTGTGACGATGCTACCAGGCGGGTTCGCGACGGTGCACGAATGCGGACCGGACTTTGCTGATTGGGTCGATCGTCATAACATAATAGTGTGAACCATAAGAAGCTGCTGCTGCTGCTATCGCTTGGGTTATTCCAGTCTTCCCTTAGAATAGACCCGAAAGACGAATCTCCCCTATGGGATGAATAAAGGGAATTATGTTTAATTTATTTATCATCACCATCATATCAGCGGGATCATCATCATCACCACCACCACCACCACCCTAATAATAATGGATAAAATAAATATCAACACATTTCAATGTAATAATCAATCTAAAATCAATCAGTGCTCCTAAAAGACCCTTTGATTTCTTTGTCTAATTCGTTCCATACTTTTGGAGTCCCGACAAAGAAAGATTTTCAGCTAACTATAGTTTATATATGGGAATATTAATCAGTCGTTTATATTGGAATCGGAGTTGTCTAGCAGGTGTATTAGTTCAAAGCGCATTTCCAAGGATTTACCATGCTCAATGAACTTCACAATATTTTATTTAATTTATTCCTCCGGCACGCCATATCGACCATACATCCATTTCGTACAGTAGGTACCGATCGCTGTTTGGAGTCTTTTTGTATTAAAGCTCTTTACAATACCCGTCATTGCTTATAAGATAAGAATACATTCACACCTGAGTCAAGTGCCTGACACACGGACTTAACGTCTGGATCACAATTTTCAACAATCACTGTCACTCATCCGGCCATTGACAAGGCTTGATTTTGTGACAAGAGACACCGTACCACTGAGCGACCGAACAAATAATCACCATCTGCGCCATCGTCATCATCATCATCATCATCATTATCATCATCCTCATCACAGCCGTAACAGCCAGCAAAACCACAATCATCATCTTCGGGTCCGGTCTATCCGTGTGGGGGTGGGGGTGGAACCTGCTAAAGTATTTCATTTTTTAAACAGAAACACGATAATCATCATCATCATCATCATCGTCATCCATTGTCGTCGGCATCGTTATCATCGTGTCCGGGCAATCCGTGTGTGTCTGGGTGTGGAACCTGCTAAATATTATTATTATCTACCTACCTAATAAAAACACACCATTCTTGTTCATTTATTTTTCAAATAATGAAATGAAAGGCACGACCTTTCCCGCACACACAAGAGGCGATGACGACCAGTGACAAATTATGGGAGGTGGGGGCGGCCGACAACTTTTGGCGCGACATAAATATGAAATGTTAAGGTGACAGCGGGATGATGGTGGGGGGGGGGGGGGGGGGGGGGGGGGGGGGGGGGTCTCACCCCTTCACTATCAACAACTGTTTGATGGCGTGTGTGTGTGTGTGTGTGTGTGTGTGTGTGTGTGTATGTGTGTGTGATGCGACGAACGATCATAATCAAGGCTGCCAGACAGCCAGATTTCTTCTTGCCCAAGTAGTCAAATAGACCCCAAATAGCCCAACACCACAAGCATTCTGACTCCCTTGAAAAACTCATTTGTTTTGATTAACAAAACAATCGACTACAGTTGGATAAACTTATCTTTTCATTTTTTTTAAATAAAAGATTTTTTTTTTAAATGAATAATAATAGAAAAGCGTTTCTTAGTAACCAATTTTGAACTTGGCCATCTGGCAGCCCCCATCATAACCAGCTGCAGTCAAGCCAGCCACAGACATAAGAGAGGGAGGGGTATGTGAAGTTTCCTGTGGCAAACGAGTTGCTCGTGTTTTTTTTTTTTCAAACGAATCACTGCTCGATGACGTCACTGACTCGAAACCCGCCCGAAACCGACTCGATTTTAGAGGACTCGATCGAAAACCCGCTCGATTTGATCGTTTCAAACTCGACCCAGCACTACCATTTGGATTTCAAAACTGGTCTAAAATGGCCGCTAAGATTTGAGTAAGGATTTTACTGGAACGAATTTCATGGATGCGGTATACAACTTTGCCCTGAATTTAATTTTATAAAAAAGTTAAGATGTTAAATAAACGTGCCAGCATGAAATTTTGATTTACCAAGTTCTAATCTTTTAATTATCCAAAGCTAAATTATACCCTATTTTATCCATAATCAAAAGTTATACTAAATTGTCATTGATTTTAAAATAAACTACACCAAACGATAGAGTAATTTCTCCTGAAGAAAATAAGACATCAATCATTAAAATCCATCCATAAACAAAAAATCTATGGAACTTTTTCTGAGACCCATCACTCAAAAGTCCAAAAAATCGGGTCACAGCCACTAGGCCATTTATCGGCTCCCTGCTGGAGGGCCAAATGGACGTTTACCAAAGTACCTACTCTCTCTCTCTCTGCTTACCCTTCTCTCTCTCTCTCCCTCACTCTCTCTCTCTCTCTCCCTCACTCTCTCTCTCTCTCTCTCTCTCTCTCTCTCTCTCTCTCTCTCACTCTCTCTCTCTCTCTCTTCTCTTTAATCTTTCTCTCTGACTAATAAAAATATTCCTAAAAATATAGCCTACTACAATTACAAGTCACGAAGCGCTTCGACTTTGAAATGCTTTATTATTATTATTATTATTATTATTATTATTATTATTATTATTATTATTATTATTATTATTATTATTATTATTATTATTATTATCGTCCACTCCGGATAATCGCAACACCTTGGGATCAGCGAAAATGTTGCGATTAACCGATGTTGCAATTAACCGAAGTTGAGCTTCCTGTCCACTATTGCAACATTTTACACATTGTTCTTTTAGTCCATCACAGACTGATCTATTTGATTGAAACAAAAACCACATGGCAGCCTTGTAAAGATGTTAGCAAGCAAAATCCGTTTTGATGCAAACCGACATTTTATTAGGTTTGGATTAACTTTCACTCTTTTGTTCTCAATATTTGTAGGAATCAAAGAGATTAGCCATGATGAGAGACAATAAGCTCTCACTAAACCCATAGGTCACAATGCACAGTTGTCAATCCCAAACCAAGGGATATCATTCAGTTTCCCTTTACAACTGTCATTGTCTACATGTTGTCTAGACTATGCCCAGCCCCTGGCCTTCTATCTAATGGTCATATTCCTCACAAACCCATACTTCAAAGCCCTGCCCTCTTTTGTCTCTATTAGGATGATGACACATTACTGTAGCATTAAACCCCACCAATTCTATATTCTTCAACTGATCTGATTTCACCGATGATGAAAAGTAATCATAAGATTTTGTTTGTTTGATTTCTTGAATTTGCCACATATTGAGTCGAAAATTTGTTGCGATTAACAGAAGCTTGTTGCAATTAACCAGTGACTTTTATATAGAATTAATTCCGTTTCTTGGGAAATGTTGCGATTAACCGAAAGTTGCGATAAACCGAGTTGCGATTATCCGGACTGGACTATTATTATTATTATTATTATCATTATTATTATTGTCACAACTAGTTATTTATTATTATTATTATTATTATTATTATTATTATTATTATTATTATTATTATTATTATTATTATTATTATTGTTCTTATTGTGTATTATTGTTATTATTATTATTATTGTTTTTACCACTACTACTACTACTACTATAATATATATATATATATATATATATATATATATATAATATATATAATATATATATATATATATATATATATATATATATATATATATATATATATATATTGCAAAGTTCTTTCTGATAAGCATAACAGTCCCAGTGTTACCCTCCCGCTGCAGGGTGTAAGGTGAGGTCATAAAAACCCCAACTCTACATGGATTCAATACTGGTATGTTTATTTATGAGTTGAATGCTCTATCAATTGAACTATAAAAACCTCTTTCTTCTTTATAAATCATGTTTATATTTTTTATCTTTTTTCAGTTCAAATCATCCTAATCATGAGGCAGCTGAAGGGCAAAGTAAAAGAAACAAAGAAGCAAAAAAGAGAGAGGAAAGCTGAGTTTTTGGACAACAAAAGAAATCTCTGGACCATCACTCTCCCCATTTTTATCGGCATTGCATTGATCATTGGGCTTTTTGTCTATGTGAATTCCCGGCCGAAAGCAAAGAGCATTGTGGACGACTTATATTAATGATCTCCTCCGAGGAGATGTAAAATGACGTAAAAATATATCTTGTCACTATGGATGGTACTGTGTTATGTTAAGCAACTACTCTTGTTGTCCTTTGTAGTTTTTTAACCCCTCCCCCCTCTCCACCTTCATCCCACCCTCCCTCGCCCCCAATGCAGATTTTTTATATTTATGATTTTAGTGCAGCCAAAGTATCATATTTTCTCTCCTTTGCATTACACTCGAAAAAGAAGAAAAAATTCAAAGGAGATCAAATGTAAGCATTTATAAAGCGCACACTTCCACTCAAAGAGTCTCAGTGCGTTATGAAGATGAGATCTCAATGAAGAGGTTTGTGCCTGGCAATTTTTTAAAAACTTTATATATATTGACTGAATTTGAATTAGCAATAATTTTGAAAAGCTATCTATTAGTGATAAATAGCTCCGTTTTTACTTTGATGGGAAAATAGGGACAATGTAGTTTTGTAGATAATGTAGTACAATAATAAATACAATAATTGATGATTTTATAACTTCGATGTCTCAATAGCATTAGCTTCCATAAATTAAATCTTTCAAACCAACGGTAAATGACTCGTCGTTAATGTCGTGATTATCAACTGTGCAAAGTCTTGACAAGTTGGACAGGTGGGCTTTTCCATAATTGTTAAATACTCAAATCATGTTCACGCTCTCTGTCACACTTTTAAAATGCCCAAGCTGAGTTTCGTTCATTAAGTACTAGATGTCATTGTTTTCATGTTAATCCCTTTAATCACCAAATTATCCCAAAATAAAAGTCTAATAGAACAAAAAAATTGCATCAAACTAGAGTAATTTAGTCAAAGCTTTTTATAGTACAGGATATCCGACTTCGACGTTGAATTCACATGCTATCGTTAGTGACATTTGGTTACTTAAATTAAATATAAAATATATATTATGTTATATATTTTGTATGTATACAGCAACTAGAAATAGCTAGTTGTTTTGGGATAAATCAAATATAGCATATACAACACTAAAATATAATCTTATACAGATATGCTCTGTATCAATACTGTTTTTTTTGCTGATATGATCAAATGTGAACCTTGTGGCTTACAAAAATATGTGAATTCAACGACGCTTTGTCAGTAAAACTGACCATATATATATATATATATATATATATATATATATAAAACATTTTCTGGTCAAAATGATATATATATATTGAAGTTGAAGACAATAGTCTTGGATTTTTAAAGTGACTAAAATTAAAATGTCCCATATCTCGTCTTTTCTTCTATAAGACCTTTTTTGTACCTGTTTGACTCCCACGTATTACTGTTTTGAGACAATCTGTCTCAATTGTGCAGTGCTGATGGTTTTCCTCGGATTCATGGAAATCCACGTTTTTGAGGCAGGAGGAATCTCCTCCTTTTATCAAAAACGACATTTCCACCAATAAAATGTACTTGCAGTTGGAGTCTTGATATGTGATGGAACGAAGAGGTGCAGTTTTCCACTCTCCAGAAGTTAGCTAGAGTATCAATGCTAATTTATTATCTCGATTGTTCTAAAAGTGAGGGGTTAGTGCATTAAAAATGGGGCTTAAAGGCAATCATTGAAAATATTCTTCCTATTTCACTTTTTGTCACTATCTACACTGATTGTAGCGTTGAAGAATGCAGTCAGTCAGTATTCCATACCTACCACCATTCCCATAGTACATCTTGGTTTTGCTTTGCTGCAAACATCATTCCAGCAAACTTCCCATTGCAGTTTTTTTTATCAACCAAGTTCTGCCTTCAAGGGAATAAGTAAACCATTTTTATACAGTATACCTTATATAAATGTAATCTGTATAATTCATTTCCATTGGCGAATTGAGATTTTCCACATATTGATTAATTAACACCAATAAATGTGTTGCAGCTTTTTAAAACTTTATTTTTGTTGAAAGCTGTTTCTACTAGCATTGTGATGCTTCCTAATCAAATGAGTTTATAATGATTGGTTGAAGGTAATTATAGATTTTATGGTGGGTTGTATTTTTTTTAGATATCTCTCATGCTTCAGTAAACCTTCATTTTAATGTCATCTTGATGATATTACATTGCTGTAGCGTAAAGTTTTACCATTGAAATGATTTAGTCTGTGCTTGACGTTTAGTTGGTGCCTGGTGAGGAGAAGTTAATATTATAAAGCAGAGGTAGGTTTGTGACATTATCTTTAAATTATATGTACTATTAAATAATTATGAACGGGGATTGATTTAGAGCCAGGATTATCACAATGGGATATTTATACAATTGTACTGCCTCTTGATATGTCAAGTGTTTTGGGTGATCCTTGACTTAATGAAGATAGACACAACCATTTTTGTTCATGGAATTGAGGTATCGTATCATAGATAAGCTAAAGTTTAACATTTACTACTACCGTCTCTTGAATAAAACATGTTTAATCTCAATAATACTGTCACAAACTTGTTATATATGTCAGACAATACTGTTTTATTTATTATTTTTCCATAATCTTTTCATCATTTTGCTCTTTACGTAGTAAGCATTCTGGCTTGAAATATAAGTGCCGTATGTTCTGTAAGAAGTTTTCAGAAAATTTTGTTGGATGCCACTTGACTTTATGGTCTGTTACTGCTATAATATAAATGGATTTGTAGATGACCTCCCCGATCTTGAAGTTGAAGTCAATACAAGTGTATAAATATCCCATACTAACCATACCAACTTTAGATGCCATTTTTTCCACTTTCATATTTCCAAACCTTCCTACCTCAAGTGCATCTTTGTTGTAATTAAGTCTTATTCAATCAACATGAATGGAAATTGAACAAATTTGTTTAATTGCTCATTCATGTTAAACTGAGAGTAATATAATGAAATTAAAGTAAAGGCAAAATATTCCGATTATATATCAGTAAACCGCTATTGGTGACTGACCATTGATATGTTCGTATATTGGTCCCTAATTGACACTTGAGATATATATATATTTCTTATCCAGTGTGACTCTTTTTTTTTCTTTTTTTTTTGTAAATCAGTGCCAGTAATAAATTTCCTCTTTTTGCTTTTTGTGGTATTTACGGTATACATTTAAGTAAAATACTCAACATTTTTGTCTGCTAAAACATAATAATAATAATAATAATAATAATAATAATAATAATAATTATAATAATAATAATAATAACAATAATAA
>NC_088369.1:20780571-20808071 GCF_034508935.2 Berghia stephanieae
TTTTGACATTGGGTGGGGTTCCTGGCCTCCCATAGTGGGCAGGGTGGCACTTACTGTGTCTTCTATCACCCTATATCTGTTTTCCAATTTGCTTTGTCTTTGTCTTGGAATGAGATTACTTGGTTTTTTCCTGGCCCTGGTCGGAGTCCTGGCTGGGAGGGAAACAGTCGAATGCATAGTTATTGTTTTGGGAGATGATATTTTTTTCCTTGTAAATCATCTCTCTGTTATGCACTGTATTATGCTTTCTTTATATTATATATGATTTGTAAAACATTCGAGTGTGTTCTTCTTAGCAGGGACTTGTGCTTGTGTCTGGATGAGACTTTTAGTGATCTCAAACTAAGTACTTTGATAGAGTGCTTTTGGAATCTACACCTGTTTCTTATTTGAACCAATTCCCCTTTGTCTTCCCCTTTCTTGGGTGCTTTATTGTAATTCTAGAACTTTTTACTATCCCATTTTCTTCCTTTTTACTGGCGCTGATATGACCATAATGAGTTGCAAGCGCCGTAAAACCCTTAAAAACAAACAAACAATGTTTTAACATTGACAGTTTAAGAAAAAAATATCTGAATTTCTCGATTAAATCAGCTCCATTCGAATCTCAATATCACAATTGCTTTCCAGCCGAATTTCAAGGAAAACAACCCTAATGGCAAATCACCACTTTTTAAAATCGTTAGTAATCTCTCTCTGTTATATTTTTTTTCTCCCCCCCCCCCTCTCTCTCTCTCTCTCTCTCTCTCTCTCTCTCTCTCTCTCTCTCTCTCACTTTCAAGCTGATCGTTGTGTGTGTGTGCGTGTGTTTTGTGCTACACATTGTCTGCCTGCAGCAAGGCCAATGTTATTCTGAAAATGATGCAGTACAGTAGTAAGTACCCTATACACAAACTAGGCCTAGCCTAGCTTTTCGTTGCCTTCAGCTATAGAAATCTCTGGGCTAGTTCATTGTATTTGGAGATATTAAATGGGTTTTGGACCCCTTGTTATATCCGATTAGATTCCTAAAAGTCCCTGCAATAGCCGATAAATTTGACTGATGGCAAAGAGTTCCAAGAGGGAGAGAAAACAAAAATGGGGATTTTAAAATTCCCTTGTATTACCAGTGCCTATTATATCCAGACCCGTTATACTGAGGTTCCTCCCATAGTGGGCAGGGGGGTACATACTGTGTCTTCTATCCCCTTAGGGAGCGTTCACATATTATGTCAACACTTTAGGGGGGAGGGGGGTTCATACCCAAGATTATGTCATCAAAAATTTGGTCATACAAATAGAATAAAAACACACCCAAGAAAAACACTGTAAAAGTTGAAGCGGATTAGTAACATATATGTTATTATTCGGATAGGATATCAGTCTTCACAAATTATTTTTTACCAGATCAGGTGATCCACCTACACCTATTCACTGCTGGATGGACAGGGGGCCCCCGAAAAAAAAATGAGGCTGCGATGGGAATCAACTTGAGTTGTCAGGTCTTCAGCCACGCTCTAACAACTGAACTACCCTAAACATGTCTACATCTTCAAAATGGACTTTTTTTTTTTGTTAACATCGTGTAATGCTGGCTACCAGTATTGAACAGAGACAAAGAGGTATAGACGTCTATATCAAATTTCACACCTTTTGGCACTCAGTTGTTTTTACCTCTTTTCCTCTGTTCAATAGCCACCATCACATGTCTTTCACGAAAAATAGTCCATTTTGATGATGTCATCATATTGGGGGGGGGGGGGGGGGTCAAGTCAATGATGACAATTGATGACATGAGGGGGGGGGGGGGGTCTAAAAATGCCAATTTTTTGTTGACATAATATGTGAACGCTCCCTTATATCTGTTTTCCAACATGCTTTCTGTCTTTGTCTCGGAATGAGATTACTTGGTTTTGTCATGGCACTGGCCGGAATCCTAGCTGGGAGGGAAACAGTCAAATGCATAGTTATTGTTTTGGGAGATGATATGTTTTTCCTTGTAAATCATCTCTCTGTTATGTATAATTATTTTTATTTTGAATGTATAATGTAAGCATTTGAGTGTGTTCCTCTTTGTTGGATTTTGTGCTTGTGTCTGGATGAGACTTGTAGGTGATTTCAAACTAAGTACCTACATTGGTGGTATGCTCTTAGAATCTACATCTGATCCCTATTTGTTCTCAGTTCCCCTTTGCCTTACTTTTTCTTGGGTGCTTTAATTGTAATTCTAGAACTTTTTACTAGATCATTTTCTTCCTTTTTACTGGCGCTGATATAACCTATGTGTTGCAAGCGCCGTAAAACCCTTAAAAACAAAAACAAAAACAATACTGAGGTTCCACTGTATTCTTGTGAGGTTGAATGTCAGTTCGAATAATACTCAGTGTGGATGAAATATGAATGGAGGATGCATCACTTTTAACTTGAATTTCTTTTTATGTCAAAGCATTCATTACAAATATTAATTTTAATACTCCACTCATATTTGTGCGGCTTTTTGGTCTTGTGGTATGGCACTTACCTCTGGACTGGTAGATGTTATGCACTGTATTACTTTTTGATATGATTTGTATACATTTGGGTGTATTTCTCTTAGTGGGGATCTGCTTGTGTCTGGATGAGACATTTAGGTGATTTCAAACTAAGTACACTGATACTGATAATGTGCTCTTGGAATCTACATGTTCCCTATTTGAACTAATTCCCCATTTGTCTTACTTACTCTTTAGTGCTTTAATTGTAATTCCTTTACTCTTTACTATTCCATTTTCTTCCTTTTTATTGGCTCTGATATGACCTAAATGTGTTGCAAGCGCCGTAAAACCCTTAAAAACAATTAAACAAACAAGGTTTCATTTTACTGGCGCTGAAATGACCTGCAAAGTGTAGCAAGCCCTGTAAAATCCATAAAAACAATTTGCTTGGCCTTTTCTTGTACCCACATGACATGTTTTTGTGTGCGTGTGTGTGTGTGTTTGTGTTTTGCAGCTTACTCATTTACCTAAGACTGCATTTATATATAGCATTGAGGCCTTCAATGTAAAACAAAGATATGAAACATAGTTATAAATGGAAACACTTTTGTTTCAAAATTGATGTAATGTGTTATTCTGGCGTTGTTTCTTTAATAAATCAATGAACATTTTTTTTATGAACAACAGAATACCAAGGAATGGCTTTCCTATCATTGTTATGAAATAAAATTATTCGAGTTTTAATTGCTTCAGCCCTGGCAGGGATCCTTAGCCAAGAGGGGAAAAGTTAAACGCCCTGTTTTGGAAGATTATAATTTTATATGCAATCCATACTAATACTATTACATTTTTAAAGAGAATTTTATATTAAATTTTGTAAGCATTTGAATTTATTGCTCTTGGGACTATTGGATGAAGTGTGGCTGAATGGCTTAGCAGTACGCTGTCTCATCTTGTCACAAAAGTCAAACAGCTTTAAGCATGGTCATTGGCCATATGGGTGACAGGAAAATTCTGATCCGCACATTTTGCCCTTGGGTAAAGCACTTTACATACATTATTACCCCACTTGACTCCGGTGTGAATGCGTACCTGGCTATAGGCAGTGGCGGATATTGTAATAGTATTAGTACAAAAGGCTCTTTATAGCCAATATGTACTGTATGAAATGGAAATAAAGTTCTACATGACGTCCTGGGGAAATAAATGAATCATATTGTATTTCATTGGCCAGTACCCGCTCTCTTTCTTCTTTTTATATTCAACCCCATATCAGAGCTATTCCATGAGTGTTTCTATATAGTGCATGGGCCAGTGGGCGAAACCCTCCCCCCCCCCCTGGGTGCAATTTTTTGTGAAATCGTTTTTGTGCATAAAATGGTTGTTTATCACCTTAAAATTGTTTCACATACAATCAATAATGGAATTTTATTGTAATTTCTCATTTTTTGCCTCATATCATAAAATATTTTACAAAGCTATATAGCGTTTTTAAATCTTTGATAGCCATTTTCTCTATAATTTAAAAAAAAATCTATTACAGTGTACTTGTTTCCCTTCAGGATGAATAAACAAGAGGGATTTTGCACTGGCACAATTCAGGCATGCTTCAGGGACATATAAACACAAATTAATCCGGGTGTTACAGTTTTTTCAAGTATCATTTACAGGAGTTATGGCCCTTGAAAGGTCATCGGGTGCAATTTTTCGTGAACTCATTTTTGTGCATAAAATGATTGTTTATCACCCTAAAATTGCTTCAAATGCAATAAATAGTGGAGTTCTATTGTCATTTCTCATTTTTTGCCTCATATCATAAAATATTTTACAAAGCCATATAGGGTTTTTAAATCTTTGATAGCCATTTTCTCTATAATAATGAAGTCCCCAAAGGCTGTGCAATTGAAGCTGCATTTGAGAGTGCCTCATCAGAGGAAAGAAAACTGCAAGAAGCTGCTGTAACCTTGAGACATTTGATTCTGGATTCTTTCAAAGATCATTCACAAATGCCTTGCCCCCCCCCCCCCCCCCCCCCCCCCACATCAGAGTATTTGCTATCTGCTCAAGACGAACTTCCTTCTGCTCTGATCAAATTTTTTACTACACTCCTATCCAAGCAAGGTGCAGGACATATGAGTAGTAGGTCTGAAAGACTTGTACGTTCCATGGCCCAAGATGTTTGATATAATGTCACTTGTGGACAATGGAAAATGCCTAAACATTTACTTCTGGGGATGACTGTGAGGTATTTGACTGGAAGTTTTCAGATTATAAACATCCTTAACCGCTTTGGACATTGCGCATCCCACTCTACTCTTTTGGAACTGGAGACTGCAATGTGCGACAGTGTTGTTGAATGCTCCACAAATCTTCCTTCTGCAGCATTGGCACATCCAAAAATCACCCATTTTTGCTGGGATAATTTCGATCTCACAGAGGAGACCACTGATGGGTCTGGCACCACACATTCTACTCATGGCATCATGATCCAAGAAATAAAAGAAGGAAACTTGGAAAGAAAAATAGAGCAACAAAATGTCACGACTGGAAAAACAAAGAAAAGGTCATCAACTTTCAAACCCATCCAAATTCAGCCTTGCTTTGCAACTGGAAGAGCAGAACCTTCTCTGACTATTTCCACAACAACAGTAGAAAACAATCAAGAAAGACAGCTGTACCAAGATAATTTTCTGTGGGTGTTCTGTAGGATGAAGTTGAATTCAGACGGAGAACGTTTCCCTGGCTGGAAAGGTTGGCTTTCATCAACAACTCCAAACCCCCAAAATGAAAATGAAACCAACATGCCTTCAATTGTTGAATATATGCCTGTCATCAATGCTCCCATAACTGAAGCAGCTACAGTACAGAAGGTGCTACAACTATCTTTGGAGGCAACACAAGAGCTTGGTCAGCCATATACATTTGTAACATTTGACCTTGCTGTAGCAAAGAAAGCTTACGATATTGTCTGGCAAAACCCACAGCTTTACAAAACAGTCATTATTCACCTGGGTGTCTTTCACACCATAATGTCATATCTTGGTGCCCTGGGAAAGCTCCAAAGTGGATCTGGTTTTGAAGAAATTGTGACTGAAGCAGGGCTATGTGCACATGGTTCTATGGATAGGGTTATGAGTGGAAAGAACTACAACAGGGCTATACGAGTGCATGTGTCTGTTTTGTAGGCTCTAGAGAGACTTCTGCTTGCAAAATTTGAGCAGGACACGGATTCAAAACTCAGTAAAGACCTCATGTCTTACATAAAGGAATTCACCGAAGGAATTTCAAGCCATACAGCTAATAAAATTCTCCAGTCAACTGTGTATGCTGAGTTATTTTCCCAGTATGAAGCCTTCAAAGAGAGTGTCCGCTCAGGAAAGTACGGAAAAACTGCACAATACTGGATCCAATACATGGACAGAGTTTGGCTTCTCCTCCAGTTTCTGCGAGCTACAAAGACAAACAACTTTCTTCTTCATATATCTTGTTTAAAAGAACTGTGCCCACTGCTTTTTACCATGAATCACCACAATTATGCCAAGTATCTCAGTGTATATTTTGTGTCACTAGCCAACCTGATTCATTCCCACCCAGGGGGCAGAAGAAATGTTACAAGATAATGGATTTAGTGTCTCCAGATCAAGGACGCCTGCTAGAAGAATAGCAGTTGATATGACCATTGAACAAAGAATAAACAAACATGCAAAGACAAAAGGAGGTATTGTTGGGTTCAGCAAGAGTCTTCCAAGCTATTACCGTTGGAGTGTAACAAGACACAATCGAGCAGAATATGTATCAGCAACCAAAGAATGATCAGCAACAACAACTGTATGGATATAGACACCCACAAAGAATTGAGCCTTGCAGAAAAAAAGACAAAGTGAAAAGCGAGTGCAAAAGATCCTCCAGGCATTTTCAGCATTTATCAATCCCTTTGAAGTTGAAGATGGTCTGGTCAGTCTAGCTTCATGAATGAAAGTGCAAGAGGATGTTGCTGATGACCTGCTAGCCGTGGAAAAAACAGGAAAAAGATTGTTTGAAAGTTTTGTTGAAAACAGACTGAAGGAAAAGACTGTAGAATTTCACAAGCCATTAGAAAGGAACAAGACCAAGACATTTGCATCATTGAGGAAAGTGGTAATAGTGAAAAAAGACATGAACGTGGTCAAAATCAAGGCACAAAGAAATTTATTTGGCCAGCTTCTTGTTTTGTCCCAAGAGCACAGTGTTGATCTTCAAAAAGTTCTTCAATATCCTCTAACACCTACTCCATGGTCGCTGGCTTCATCAGATGGTTTACCTCTGAAGACCAACAAAGCAACTCTGTTGCACAAGCTCACGCCTGACAATTCATTAATGTTCGAGGATTATGCAAAAAAACAAAAAACAAACACCGTTTACATTGTTGATGGCAATGCACTGTTACAAACTCTGTCAGCAATCCCAAATACATTTGGTGAAGTAGCCAAACTTACATTTTCCTCCTTACCACAAGCAGCTTGTGTACACTTTGTGACTGATACTTACATAGAAGATTCAATCAAAGGTTGTGAGAGATTGAGGAGATGATCTTCTGAAGATAATGCATACTTGTTAAGAGGATCTGAAACAACAGTGCCCAGACGTTGGAAATCATTTCTCAGCTGCGTTGATAACAAAAGATCCCTTATCAGGTTTCTCCTCAAGGAATGGGAAAGTAACGAATATGCAAAGAAATTGAGAAACAGGGAAATCTTCTTTGTCTGTGAAGAGAGATGCACCTTACTTTACAGTGACACGGATGAATTTACCACAGCTGTACCTTGTCTAGATCTCTACTCATCACAGGAAGAGGCAGACACACGAATTATACTGCACTGTCAATATGCTTCCCGCCAACCAAACTGTGAAACAATTGTTGTCAGATCACCAGACACGGATGTCTTCTTACTTCTCCTTTCATTCTCAGAGACAATTGGAAAGACCCTGATTTTTGATACTGGCTGTAGCAACAACAGGCGACAAATCAATGTCTCTCAGATTGCAAAGACTTTGTCTAAACAGATGTGTGATGCATTACTTGGTGTCCATGCATTCACAGGCTGTGACACAACAAGTTGCTTTGCTGGGCAAGGAAAGCTGAAAGCTCTAAAATTTCTTCAAAAGGAGGAAGATCTTAGAATTCTGTTCTCCAGATTTGGAACATCAGCAGCTGTTTCGAGTAATTACTGTCTCATGTTAGAGTCATTTGTGTGCAAGCTGTATGGCAAAACCTCATGCACAAAGTGAGGTATGACATAATTCGCCAGCGTTTCAAAGGAAAGAAAGGTACAATCTCATGCAGTGGTGGAATTGATCTGTGTCAGATGCCTCCTTGTAGTCAAGTATTGTCACTGCACATATCAAGAGCCAACATTCAAACTCTCATTTGGAGGAATGCAGTGTGCCAGAATCCTAGCATTCCAAAACCAGAGGATAACGGTTGGCAGAGAAATTCTGCAACTGAATTGGAAGTACAGTGGTTCAAAGATGCTTTCATTCCAGATGAGTTGCAGGAAATTGTGTAACGAAGAAAGCTGCACCAGTACTGACGAAGATACATATGCCGAGGATGGTAGTGATAGCTTTGACAGTGATTTCCTTGACGACACTTCAGAGGACGAAGAGGATTTTGCTACTGATGATGAGGATATGTAATAAATTGGTGAGCAGTGCAAACTGTTAAGGAGTAAAGCATGTTTGCAAAACACATAAGGATATTGTTTTTATGTACTTACTGCATCTTGAATCAAGAATCCCTTTTGAGTATCAATTATTCTTCATAATAATTGATACTCAAAAGTCTTCGGTAATGATGCTTCACTTGGGTTGTGAACAAATTAGTCTTTTTTCATGATATATCTATTGTTTTTACCACACCTTCAACTTACTTTTAAATGTGACAACTGGACATCAATACCATGTTTAAAAAGAATGAAAATTATGATGAATTTGGCATCCCACAAAGTGGAGAAAAATTAAAGGGTTGCGTACACTTTTAGTTTTTCCTGTGACGGAGAAATATGAAGGTTGTTGTTGAGGCTTGGGCCATAGCTTTCTTCAGTGCTACATTTTTAATGAACATGCTGTTTTTGGCCATATTTAAAATAATTTTTGTGTAAAACACTGAAATAGCCCATAAGTTTAGATATGACACTTCATGAGATTACTGACAAATTGTTTCAACTTTCTGTGAATCTATATAATATTTACAAATTGAAAGCTTGTGCACATAGTTTGATAGTATATTCAATTTCCTTCAGTTTGATACCCAATTTGCATATATTTGAATTAATATTGTAGTCTCCAGAGCCTTTGAAAGAAATGCTGTCTCTTTTTTGCAAGGGGACACAACTTACTTTTTTCAAAGGGCCATAACTCTCTTAAAATGACACTTATTTTTACGGTAACAGTGGAATTTGTATGGCCAATAAGTTCTATTATTTGAAAAACATAGTGGCATAAACTCCCAAAGGGGGGGGGGGGGGAGGGGGGGTCCCAGTGGCCTAAGCACTAATATGTTTACATTAAAAAGTAATAAAACTGAATATAACATAATAACAGCTTCAAGAAAGAACTACATACCAAACATATGTTATGGGCTCAAAACCCTTCTTCAGCCAACAAAAAAAACCCAATGAAAACATATGTAAATACATTACTAAAAAAAAAAACAGATTGACGACATTTTAGTAGTGTATATTTATGTTTTGATTTTTTCTTGTTGGTTGAAGAAGGGTTAGTCATACAGCAGAGTCACGATCTCCCCGGCCAGGCGGAGTTGTCATACTAGTAAGGTCATGGGTTCGAGCCCCCATCGCCGCCGCAAAGTTTTCATTCTCTGTTGTCCTCTGGCACTTTCCTAGTCACTTCATTTCTTATTATTATCAACATAAGTGCCTGCTCTACTCACTTTTCTGAATTAAAAAATTCACACCATAATATGTATAGTGTCTTAGAAGGATCCTGTGCTGGTATCTGGATGAGACCAAGGTGATCTCAAACTAAGTGTGCTCTTCAGGTCTACATCTGATTCCCATTTGAACCAATTCTCCTTTGTTTTACTTTTTTTTTTGGGGTGCTTTAATTGTACTTCTAGAATTTTTTACTTCCATTTTCTTCTTTTTGACTGGTGCTGATATATCCTAAATGTTGTCGCAAGCACCGTAAGGCTACTACTTCACTATCAACAAAACAGTCTTCGGGTCGCCTGTGGATAGTGAAAATTAGAAGAGCCTTCTGCATTACAAAAACCCAATTGTTTTGTTCGGAAAGTCTATGCCACAAACCGTGCTCAACACAACTGTCTAAGTCTAAGTCTAAGGCATCAAATTAAGGAGCAGGCACCGACCTCGACTCATTTTTTGGGATGTTTTTTTTCTTGTATTTTTCTTTCTTGCGTTGTCTGGCACCTTACATATACACTTGTTCAGTTCTCTGTCTAAGGCTGTTCTGTGATAGAGGAAAAATATAGAAGCTTTCTGCACTAGCCAAACTTGTTTTGACAGGACAAGTTCTCACCATTGGCTGTGAAGGTATGGGCTGGAGGAAAGGGACTGGCTAGCCAAAGTTTGGCCATTTTTGTATGATGACCATAACTCGGTTGGAGTTGGACATTGTCATAGAGAAAATCTGACTACACATTTGAATTGAGCGACCTCCAATTATTGAAGTCTTCACATGCAGAATTTCATATTGTAATGAATAATGCAGTTAAAAATTTTAATGTTCTTTAAAATTATAAGATTAATAGTAAGAAAAGTGTGTGCATGTCAGTATACTGTACACCATTTGTTTATGATGTGTGCGGCAGTGTGCTTGTTTTATCAAGCACACCAATGCATCCCTTGTCAAAGCGTAAATCTAAGTCCATTGCGTGTCATATGGCCAAGTACATGTGTTGGTATCACATTCACTTCATAAACTGTACACCAACAAGAATGGGCGAAGATCATCGAAACTTCCTTTACTCATTCGATATTACCTGAAGAATTTTTGCGGGTAACATCCCCAGGCCTCATATAAACAATCTCAGGCCCTCCTATGAACAATGAAAAGCTTCTTTAACTCACTCAATCCTAGAGATTTTTGTTACTTTTCAAAATAGGAAAAAAAATGTATTAAAAATGAGAATGTTATAGTAATTTTACTTCAACTACCATTAACATGCAAAAACTAAAAACATTAGCTTTAATACTAAGCCTATAATTTGTCTCATAAAAAATGTAATAAATAGGCATGGGGTGAAAGTAACCTGGGTAAAATATGGATTTAGTCTGTGTTAGGGTTGAGTGAGTTAACAATCTTGCACTAATTATGGAGTGAACCCAGAAACGCTTTTTCTACATCTATACTCAAATCAATAATACACATCTTGCAGTAAAAGTTTAGTCATGGGTGGGGATCCTGACCTCCCATAGCGGGCAGGGGGGTCCATACTGTGTCTTCTATCCTCTGATATCTGTTTTCCAACATGCTTTCTGTCTTTGTCTTGGAATGAGGTTACTTGGTTTTGTCCTGGCCCTGATTGGGGTCCTGGCTGGGAGGGAAACAGTCAAATGCATAGTTATTGTTTTGGGAGATGATATTTTTTTTCCTTGTAAATCATCTCTCTGTTATGTATTATTATGTTATTTTAATGTATAGTGTAAGCATTTGAGTGTATTCCTCTTCGTTGGATCCTGTGCTTGTGTCCAGATGAGACTTATAGGTGATTCTCAAACTGAGTACATTGGTGGTATGCTCTTGGAATCTACATCTGATCCCTATTTGTTCACAGTTCCCCTTTGTCTTACTTTTTCTTGCAGTAGTTTACATGGTAATTGCCTCATAACTTTTTTCTATCCCAGTCTTTAATCTTCTGTTTTTGGGTCCTTGAATGAGATTACATTGGTTTTGTCAGCCGGCCGAGTGACCTGGAAAAAACAAAGAACATCAGTATATTATAAAATATATGTAAGCATCTGAGTGTATTCCTCTTTGTTGGATTTTGTGCTTGTGTCCGGATGAGACTTATAGGTGATCTCAAACTAAGTACATTGGTGGTATGTTTCTTGGATTCTACATCTGATCCCTATTTGTTCCCAGTTCCCCTTTGTCTTACTTTCTCTTGGGTGCTTTAATTGTAATTCGAGAACTTTTTACTATCCCATTTTCTTCCTTTTTACTGGCGCTGATATAACCTAAATGTGTTGCTAGCGCCGTAAAACCCTTAAAAACAAACAGTTTAGTCGTAGTGCAGTAGGGAACATGTGCAACGACTCGACATTGACTAAACTGTTTTGTGATAATACAGTAGTACATGTGTAGTAGGAGCTTAAAACCCTTAAAAACAAAAACAAAAACAAAAACACCAATGACATTTTCATATATTATATTCTTTCCTCTTTTTCCTTTTCTTTTCTGTGAATGTATTGACGTGGTAATAATAATTCAAAACAGAGAGTTAATTCAATACCTGGCTTATTTTAGCACTGAACGATACACATACACTATTCATCATACCATAAAAAACACACATCGCTGAACACACTAAATAAGTACAGTATCAACATGGATTAGAAACTTTTATGACCAGAGAAGCAACAATAACCTTTTTATTTATTTTTTCTTCTCCTCTCTTTTCGTTTTAAACCAATGACATGAATACAATGAAAACCAGTTAAACCAATCTCCAAGGGACTTAGTTAAGTCTTTCTATTTAGACATGTTTGTATAATAAGCAGATTTTGCAAATATAAAGAGGGAATAGGTAAATGTTTTCAGTCTCTCTCTCTCTCTCTCTCTCTCTCTCTCTCTCTCTCTCTCTCTCTCTCTCTCTCTCTCTCTCTCTCTCTCTCTCTCTCTCTCTCTCTCTTTCCCTCTCTCTCTTCTGTTTGGTTCAGCTATTTTTAGTTTAGCAGGTTTTCACTGTAGGAGGACTTCTGTAGTTTCTCAACACTTTTATAATATTGCTAGACACTTCAAGAATTTCAAAGATTGACATAACTACAATATCCAATCAAGTTTAATATTTAAGACTGGTTTTATTATGTTATGTGCTGTAACTAACTACCTCAAAGTTCAAAATCAATTTGCTGAGACATGACCACTAGGTAAAAAGCACTAAGATTCTAGTGCCTGGGCTGGGTATAAGAGGGGGGGGGGGGGGGGGAAAGTTGCCTCCTCCCTCCAACCCACACACCCACCCGATTATAAGACAGGGGGGTTGGGATATGGAAGTCCTTCCTTCAGTGTATATTTTCTTGTTAGCAGCAGAGTCATTTTAGCTCATTATTAAATTTCATGGACACACAGCAAATTCATGTAAAATTATCCTATTGTTATCTTAGTCTCTTCAAATTGTTTATAAATAAAAAAAAAAAAGAATCACATAAATAGTCAAATGTAATCAATCATACCTATTTAGCTAAATTATAATAACCAGGACAAAAGGCAGAGATTTAGGATAAAAATTCCCCTCAAAAAATAAAGAGGATAGGCTAGTAACGTATCCTATTCGATCGTAATCATGCGAAATATAGTATACAGTTCATATCCTACTGTTATCAAGCATTTAATCTTTAAAATAAGAAAAGAAAAGAAAAAACCCCATGAAAACCGCCCGAAATCTATGTCATCCTGGGCCTTTTTTGGTCGTACCTTCCAGTCTACATAGAGTAGGTTCCTGGATCAGATAGTCATTGAGCAAGACATAATGAGAGTTTTCTACCATTTCATTTAATAGTGGTATATATCAGTTTCCTGATTCTAGTTCACCCAATTCAGAAGCTTTGCAACACAGCACGCGGAGATGGACGATGTATATATAATAAGTCGTTAACTGAGCACGGATTCGCACGCTTGATTAGACATTTTGCTTCCCAAGAGCAGTTATATCACGAGACTGATATAAACAATGGGATAATAATAAAAGTAAACGAATAACATTTCAATGGCACTCTTTCCATTATAAATACTTTAATTTAAGCACTTTTACAATATCACAGAAATTTGCATCTACACCATACCGTCATACACAGTTATTGTTTTATGTACGGTATTAGAAGGCCAAGGTCATCAAGCTTCTTCTGACACCAAAAATGGCGAATCCAATGAAAACCATCAGCACTGGAAAAACTTCTTGTCACTTCAGTATGAAAATCACTTTTTGACAAGTTTTTCACCCCAAGCCTAATACAAGTTTGAAGGGTCAAATATGATTTTGCTATATTTCTTCCAAATATTGATCAGGTTGTGATGTCTTGTCACATCTATTCTTCACCTGCATATCAATTTAAAGACATGAAGCTTAAAAACAAAAAAGAAAACCACACATATACACATTCAACAACTACAATTCACATTACCAAAATCCAAAGGCACCCCCCCCCCATTCTTCCCTTGCTCCTATATTAATTCTAATGAAATTTACAGACTACTGCTCCACGACTTTTTTTTTTCCTGTGGCAAGGGATGCTTTTGGGATACTTTCAAAATGGCGCTCTTGAAGACATTGGAATCTTGCGCTCCAGAGAAAGATGGTACTCCATTCATGATGAAATAAGGCACACCTGAAATATTGGGATATCGAATTTGTTGAATTGAGAGGAATTCAAACCCATATGTTTCTACAGTATTATTACTGAACATCCACTGGAAATAAAAAAAAGATAAAGTATAGTAGTAGTAGTAGTAGTAAGTAGCCTTACACACACAAAAAAGTATTCACAAACTTAAACTAGGCCTAGCTTAACTCTGTTGTCTTTCGCTGTAAACATACCTGAGCGTAACATGGGCTAATTCATTGTATTTGGAGATATTAAATAGGTTTCGGCACCCCTGTTGCTATATCCTTTCAGCTCTAAAAGCCCCTGCTGATAAATTTTACTACAGGCAAAGATGGAGAAAAAAAAAATGGGGAAGTTTAAAAAACTCTGTTATAACCGTGTGCCTGTTATATCCAGACGCGTTATACTGAAGTTCCACTGTAAAGTGATAATAATAAATTTAAACGTTCAAATGAAAATTTGTGGGCCACATCCTAAAATTATTACTATTTTTAATGATTTTTATTTCGAGCAATTTCAACGGTATGATATGAGCAATTTTAAAAAGTGTTTCTATATCATAAATTTTGCTTATGTAAAGCACACTTAAGTCATTGGTTTTAGTTTATTTTTTACATTAGCAGAATTTATACCAGAGTGAAATCAGAGATAGAAAAGAATCAAACGAATGCCAGTGAATGTATAACAGACTGTAGTGACAACACTACTAATAAATAAAATAACAATATAAATAAATAATCATGACCGAGGGCGGAGGAAGAAGATGAGCAGGAGGTGGGAGGAGAAACAAGAGGAAATGAACAATCGTGATGCAGTATGGGAAAAACATGACAAAGTCAAACATTCTGATCAGAGAAACCTGTGAAATTTGAGATGAAGGTGGAATTTTATGAAAAATGAATTCTTAACTTTTAATTTTCAATCAGCTTTTTACTTGCAGATACATAAAGACATTTTAATAAATATGATAAGAGCTTTATTATGAAACCAATAGCTTAACACTTTGAAAAAAGTCATATAATTACGTAGTCATGTTTTTTTTCTGTCCCACATCACAATTTAATTATTGTCTGTAATAGAGTGAATCCGAGGAACATATACCCTTAACAGACATTCATATCTAGGATCTTAACATACTCAAGTATAGCTCAATGACTCAGCAGTATGGTTTCGTTCTATCACAAAAGCCAAGCAATATTAAGCATGGTCAATGGCCAGATATGTCACAGATCACGGAAAATTTTGGTCCCGCAGTTGTGCCAAAGGGTACCCTAAGGCACTTTGTACTACACATTATCCTAATTTAACTCTGGTGAGAATTAGTATCTGGCTACAGGCAGTGACAAATATTGTAAGAGTGTTAGTACAAAAGGATGTGTGACAGGCAACTGGTACTGTATGAAATGTAAATATGGTTCCATAAGGCCTGTTGGCAAAATAAATAAAACATTGGGAAATGCATTGAGCATGGTAAATCAAGGGGAATGCGCTATATAAATGTCCATATCTATTTTGTCCTTTTTAAAAAAATGTGACACAAATGATGATGATATTAATAATAACAACAACAAAAAAACAACAAATAAACCACACACCACACCGCCGCCGCCGCAGCCGTCGCCGCGCACGCCGACACTCACAACCACCACACCACACCAAACACATCAACACCAACAACAACACAAATAATAATAATAATAATAATAATAATAATAATAATAGTCATTGTAGTCGTCATCAGCACCATCAATTATTAATACTACTACTAATAATAAAAATTATTATTATCATTATTATTATTATTATTATTATTATTATTATTATTATTATAACAATAATAATAAGCGCTTGGAGTCTGCTGTCTCAGAGTTATAGCGCAATATACGTTTTCAGAATATTATTATTATTATTATTTATATTATTTTATTATTATTATTATTATTATTATTTATTATTATTTATTATTATTATTATTATTATTATTATTATTATTATTTATTATTATTATTATTATATTACTACTATTATATTATTATATTATTATTATATTATTATTATTATATTATATTATTATTATTATTATTATTATTATTATTATTGTGTGGTTATGTGGCCTTGTGGTATGACACTCGTTTAAGGATAAGAAGGTCCTGAGTTTGAGCATCGCTCAGCGCATATTTGAGTCCTTGGAAAAGCTCTTTACTCATATTTTCTCATCATACTCAGTTGTGAAATGAGTACCTGGCCGTTAACAACATTGTCACTGTCGGAAATCTTTTTAGTATTTATGCATATCGGGAGTCGTGTCTCGCTCTATATGTTACGTGTTGCTGTTGGTCAGGGACCCTTTGTAAAGTGCTCTGAGCACGTTTAGTGGATATTGCACTATATAAAAGCTCAAGTTTTTTTTTGTTTTTAAATTATCATTATTATTATTATTATTATTATTATTATTATTATTATTATTATTATTATTATTATTATTATTATTATCATTATTGTTAAGACGACTGTTTTGTGTTAAGTTAGTTACTTAAAGAACTCTGTCCGAGCTAGTCGTATTATATATTTATTTTAAATTTATCAAATGATTGATAATAATTTAAACTGAATTATGCAGTCTGAGCTGAGTTGTTACAATATGTTTCCTAAAATAAAATATTTTTATCCTGCTTTTGAATACAGCCCAGGGATTCTGAATTTCTAATTCAGTGATGACAAATGATGAGGAAGATGAAAACGGCATTGAGAATACCAGCAACAATGCGAATGAGAAACTTTAAAAAATAACTCACTACTTATTCCTTTTTCTGACCATGACATTGCCTTTTTCCTCATCAATTTTTGATTTTCAACGTTTGTAATATATCTGGCCACATCCTGAGTATCCATCCCAACATCAGAGGCCACTCGAAGCAGATACTCCTCATCCATTTTGGCATTGTCACTAAAATATCCCTGGTCAGACATCAAATGTATATATAAAATACAATAAAAGATATATGTACATTGGAAAAGCTCCTTCCCATGATAAAAAAAAAAATATAACATAGAAATTAGAAAAATAATAAAATGTAATTCAATTGAGGAAAAGCTCCTTCCCATGGTTTTAGCTTGCCCAATACCATTTCACAAAGTTTCAATTATTACCAGTGAAGAATATTATAGAACAAAAATGGACTCATGCAAGTAAAGTGCCTTGGCGAAGAATACAACGACAGGGCAGGAATTATCCCCATTTAATGTCACTCATCCAGCCACTGACTGCACTTGACGCCGCTTGCCTTTTGTGACAAGCGGAAACAACTTACCATTGGACCACAGATCTCAAATAAATTCATCAGAAAATGTCACAACTTTGAGGTTGGATCAGGATAGCAGGATGGCACGAACGAGAATGTCAGCGCCCATCTCAAGATTCGAAATCTATCATTTCTCATTTCCTGAATGTCAGTGTCAGTACCGGACTCAAGACTTATTCTCATCGCCTGAACGTTAGTGTCAATGCCCATCTCAAGACGCGAAATCTATCATTTCTCATTTTCTGAATGTAACTGTCAATGCCCTAATCAAGACTCAAAATATATCATTTCTCATCCCCTGAATGAGTTGAAATCTATGAAAACCAAACAATTCCATTAGTTTTGGCCACTTTTCACTCTAACTTTAAATATCTTTCATTGACATCAAATTTGGACAAATTATTCATATCATGCATCTCAAATCAGAATTTTCATAAAGGATGAACATTTCACAGCTTTCGCAAACGTGCATTTTATCAGAAATATAGTGGAGCAATATGCAAAACAATTTTTTTTTACTTCTTCATCTTCTTCTTCAAGCTGAAACTTCCTTGTGGAAGACTCATCAGTTCCGCATCCACAATTGTTTTACCGGGAGCCATCCAAGTTGTTCCACAGTCTTATAGTTGAGAGCAGAAACAAGTGAAGATGGCATTCCACTCTAGATTGTGGCAACATAAGTTTGCCAGGTTTCTTCTTGATTGGCTCGAGACCCTGTAATGGCATCCTGAGCTGGGTTTTTTTTTTTGGCCTTTGTAAAATACATTTAGTTTATTCTTCTCTCTCCTTTCCTTCAATGGTTCCAAATGGGGTGTCATATTATAATTATATGGCTTTGATTTGTTTCTAGAATTTTGTTAAATGAACTATCTAGCTCTTTGTTGGATGGATTCTATTTCCTTTTTATTAGAGGTAGGACATTTTTATAAAAGATTATAAGAAGCCTCAGGTTGTTTTTCCTTCCTTTTTCTTCTTCCTCAGTTCTACAATCTTTTCATTTTTCACAATTGGGGCAGATGTCTCGCTTTTTAAAATGGTTTTCAAAGTCAGGTCTTAATGAACAAAAAATAAGAGAGAAAATAAAAAAGAAGATCAGATAGGCATCATACGTGCTCCAAAAGTTAGAAAATACACCATAGGCAGAGAGAGGCATCTGTAAAGCACACATCTGACGGGCTTTGTGAATTTTGTCTTTAAAATGTCACTTATCTATTTTGTGGATGACATCAGATGAGTATTTTAAGAAATAGTGGAAGACTTGAAATAGCTAAATTGTGAAAATCTAAGATCTATGAAAAATACAAAATATCATATAGTAAGGAAAGCCTGCTAATTATGGCATACGTGACTCTCATTGAATAAAACGATCAGGTAGTCTGTTTTAGTGGTGCACATTGCACATGAAATAAAAACACTGTGAAATCCTGACAAAGTCAACTCAGCCAGACCAGAAGATTGGTTGGCTTTAACTCTCTCTTTACCGATCATTTTCAGTATTTTCCCCAAAAATGGCAGCCTTACCCAGCAGAAAAATTGCTTTTTTAAACTCAAAAAAATCTCTTTAAAACAACTTAATGTTCTTATTAATTAAACAAAGACCATTTTGATGTACTAAATAAATCTGAATTTAAAAAAATGTATATTGTGTCATAACAAATGTGACGATTTTGCTGTAGGTGTTAAGGGGAGGGTTGAGAAAGGTTACTTTATCCATTAATAATAATAATAATAATAATAGTAATAATAATAATAATAATAATAAATAATAATAATAATAATAATAATAATAATAATAATAATAATAATAATAATAATAATAATAATATCTTTATTGTCCATGAAGGCAATTTTCATTTGGTTACAGCATTTACATAATATATGCAAACAGACATAAATGAAACAAAGAGTGCAAACACACACACACACACACACACATATGATACACATTCAGATAAAGAGCAGAAAATTTGGGACCAAGTGGATTTGACTTTAAGCAGAAGTTGCCTGTAAGAGTATTGACTTTATGCGGATGCCACAATATTAAAGATAAAAACAAAAAAAAAAGTGAACAACCTTTAGCAAGCGATCAGCGATTTCATTTTGTTTGGCTAACCCAATGAAGGTCTCTGCATATTCTGTCAGAAGGTGTGACATGATTGTATTGGCTGCAAACTCTCTCCCGTCAGAAAATTTTAAACCAAGCGGATTGGCAGCTTCTTGCAAGCGTTTCATCATTTGTTTTTGTCTGAAATCAGAGTTTAAAAATGTCATCAAGTGATACTGGGTGTTAATTGAAGCCATTGTGCACATGTGCCATGACCATATATATATAAATAACAATGTGAAATTGAATGTGAGCTTCAATTTAATATATAAAAACAGATAAAATGGACGTTTCAGGTTTCCCCTTTATCAACAAAACAGGATGAATGAAACACTACAGGCGAATGAGATAATGTGGTACCACAAAAAAATCTCGGCTTTATCCAGGATCGATCCCGTTTCCTTTACATGTGAAACGACTGACCGACCAACGTTCTAGTTCTAGCAGGACTCCCAACTATACTAATGGCTTATACTTCCTGGTGTCTAATTCCAATTGAGTATTATTATGATCATATCAGCTCTGTCAATGCCATTTGACTCTAATAAACGCCTGCATTTGATCTAAAATAGCCCGAGGTCTTTGATTTGTGAAATGACAAAAGGATTTTGCAACACAATAAGTACAGGTGTGTTATTTACCAACTCAATGTACTGGCTTGTCATTTAGCCTAACGGACACGATCGTCTGGACAAGCATGCAGTAAACTTTTAATTGGGGATAAAGATATGATACTGGAGTCAGATTCTCATTGTGGAGATAAGATGACTTAAAAAAGAGGGACAATCCACTGAGCTGGCCATAAAATGTTTGTTTTCTGGTTTATACTCAAGATAGCCGTCTTGTTCAATTGGTCTTTTGTTATTATACATAGAACAAAGATGACATCACACAGGTATTTTTTAAATTGTTTTTTGCCATCCACGTTTATGAGTACTTCTCACTAAAATGTATTAACCAGATTATAAAAGTTCATGGTTACACATAGTTTAGTGTGTTGGTCCATTTTACTTCCGGGTGTCAATGTTGTGAGCTTCTTAGCCAAGTGCATACTATCTATATGACAAAATAGACAGTCCTTGATTACCTGATTTTTGACAAAATATCTTTGGCAAGACAATAAGACACAATTTATCATCACATTTTCTTTTCACGCATAATGATTAGTAATCAAAAAGCATGTTTGTCTGAAAAGGGGATATTGTACATACCTACCCGCCATGAAATTTTTCATTTTAAGATAAATTGATAGCAACTGACCATTGCAAAAACAAGCTGGTAGCACGAAGAAGAGTTTTATTTGCTTGGGAGAGTTTCACGGATCTAGTAACACTCCTGGATCCTGTAATCATCAGTAAGATTAGGTTTAATTTTGTCAATTAGAGATATCATCTGGTCACCTTACACAAGTCCAAGGGCCTTTTGTCCCAGAAAGCACAAATTGGACTGTACAGTAATTGTTCCAAATGAAATCAATTTTTATCTTTAATTTCTTATAAACAATGTTTTGATATGAAGTAACAAATGTGCATCTTTTTAGCTGCGACAATACAGCTAAAAAATAAGGAGAAAATGAATAAATATCTGATATTTAAACGCACACGAACTAAAATCATAAGCACAATCAGTGTGATTACTTTCATAAAAAATCGAATAAAGTTCATGCCTACTAATTGCGTCTGTAGCAAATACATAGACAATATTAAACATAAAGTAAGAGTATGAATTTCTATCATTTTAAAGTACCGAGTCGGAGCATTTCTGGAGTGGTCTATCAATCAATTGAGCAATCCCCCCCCCCCCCCCCCCTCCCCCGCCCCCCCCCCCCCCCCCCCCCCCTCTCCAGAAATTAACATTATTATCATATTGTTTGTTTTTGTTTATTTTTTACGGCGCTTGCAACACATTAAGGTCATATCAGCACCAATAAAAAGGAAGAAAATGGGATAGCAAAAAGTTCAAGTATAACAATTACTGCACCCAAGAAAAAGTAAGACAAATGGGAATTGATTTAAATAGGAAACATGTCGATTCCAAGGGCACACTATTAATGTACTTAGTTTGAGATCACCTAAAATCTCATCCAGAGACAAGCACAGGTCCCCACTAAGAGGAATACCCTCAAATTGTTATATATAAAACACAAAATATTAATACAATACATAACAGATAGATGATTTACAAGACAGAAAATATCATCTCCCAAAACTCTTAACTATACATTTTACTATTTCCCTCCCAGCCAGGGTATCCGGCCAGGGCCAGAACAAAACCAAGTAATCTCATTCCAAGATAAAGACAGAAAGCATGTTGGAAAACAGATATAGGAGGATAGAAGACACAGCAAGTGTCTCCCTGCCCACTATGGGAGGTCATGAACCCCACCCAGGTTATCACATTGGTTATCACTGCCTTCTCAATAGTTATCTCACATCAATCCCTGTAATATATTAATACATAAGGTAATTCTCACCTAATAGGATCAAATCCCATTTTTTCATATGTCATGCCTTCCATTGGCATATCGGGTCGTAACAGGTAGGGCAGCCATCTCACACGGAACGTAAATTGTGAATCCAATTCGCTCAACGCGTAATCCAGTTTCCTCTTCCCGATCCAGCACCAAGGTCACATGAAATCACTGACGATGTCAATGGTGAAAACTGGTTTTTCCATAATTTGTGTAGATTTTGAGGCAAGCTCTTCTTCACTGTTGGATGCTATAGAAGTCATGAAATAGTAGAATTGTGACAGATGAAAAAAAAAATCATTAAACGATTTCTGAAACGTTTTCATTTCATGATTTAAAAAAAAATAGGAATATTCTTTCTCATTCATTGCTTGCTACCCTTTGGATACGGCACTAGAATCAGCTATCCAATCACCGCTGAAAAGACAAAGAAGCCATAAAAAATCTAGACTGTACCAAGGATTGATACCAGTCCCTTTGCGTGTGAAGGGAGTGTTCTACCAACTGAGCTATTGGACCTCCCCTGATTCTCTCTGATAAATGATGAGTAAATATATTTTATCAAGCAGGTCAGTATGAACCATATTTTCAAAACAATTCACACCCCATAGAACCAAAAGTCTTACAATAACACCAAGGCTGGCACTAAATCATATATTCTTATCACCCGAGTTGTGCCTACTTCACAGAGAGAAAGAAGTTCCACCAATATCACGTAGTATTAACTCTTTCAGCGCTGAGGCTATATTCATGTCCTTCACAAAATGGCTGATACCTGATTGAGGCAACATGAGAATGACAAGCTAAGACAAAGCAACATTCAAATTCGGTGCAAAATCTCAATTAAAATACCCCCATAGGGTCAATTGAATGTTCTGATGAAAGAAATGATACCATTGCTTCAATTTATAGTACTTTTTGTTGAAAGTAGGATTAGTTTTGCCTTTCAATACCAGCCGCACTGTGCGGCCATTAGCCATTAGAACATTCTGCTCTGCCCGCACAGTGCAGCCAATGGTGCTAAAAAAGTTAATGCAAATGTGTGAAGAGGCAATAAGAGTGCTTTTCAATAACTCCCTAACTCGGTTTTTCCCATTTTGAGATATTAAGGATTATTTCCCCTAAAATCTATCATTCGGTCTATTTATTCTATCATATTCAAACTTCAAATTCACACAAATCTAAGGGAATTCTTGTGTAATTTGATGCTTAAAATATAATTTACATTTCAATTTATCTCGTGGATGGAAAATCTCAAAAAGTAGAAAAATACACTTAAGGAGTTTTGGAAAACCAGCTTTCAATTCATCCTGACATGGTTCTGAGATGGTGGGTAAAAAGTAGCCATTTCCTTATAATGTATTGAATCAAAGCGACAAGGAATGGTTATGATAATGGATTGAAAATATTGAAATGATTACCTCAGGAGCTTCTGATAGATCAGTGATTAGAACACTTGTTCAAGAATAAAGGACTGGTATTGGTCCCGGGTGCATCAGAGTTTGTTGGAGTTTGTTTTGTTGTTTTTATGTTGGATGGATGATGTAAAAGAATGGACTAGGATGGCAGTGGGTGGTGTAATGGCATCTCTCTGTTCTCTTCTTCGGCCACCTTTGTCAGGAGAATGGGGCAACGAGGAGGTTTGGTTTTTTCTGACCACCCTGTCCGCTTAGTAGTAATTCAGTAGCTGGATTTGATAGATCTGGAATAAGGTACTTTGTAACACACTATTATCTTATCCAAAGGGTTACAGGCATTTGCTTGTTTGCTTAACATTACAGCAACTGAAAAAAAATCTCCAGCTCTATAATATGCCTTATGTCATATAAGACTTCTTATATACCTCATCTCATCTAACAGCAATCAGTGGAAAATTGTAATAACCTAAGAACACTTCAATCAAACAATCACTGAAAATTCAATGTATAACAGAACCTGTTACAACATTGTTCTAGTGTCAACAGGCGAGTAGTTTGGTGTTTAGCAAATGTTACAGTGAATGACATAATCAGTGGTGAAAAGGTTTGAACTGAGATAATGCCAAGTTTAGTTAGAAGGTCAATTTTTATCAAAAATGAGTTCTTGTCATAAATGATTAAATCAACCCTTTTTGTACATCTTCGGGAAATATCCAAGCTTAGTTTTACTTCTAAATATGTTTTATAGCTAGTCAAGTTGAAAAAGTATGAAATTTGAGATTTACTTCAAATAAAGATTAAAATGCTCTGGGGAGCATATTCTTTCAGAAAATGCAAAAAATGCAAATCCAAAATTTTCACCTTCCGACTGATTATGTCATGCACTGACACATATTGACAAGCATTGTTGAGTGTGGTAAATGAATGTATGGGCCGCAGTGTGTTTGGACATCCTGGTCCTGTCAGGTATTGTGTCCTTAGGGAAGGCCTATTACTATTACGCATATTACTATACTCAACTCGGGTAGGAATGAGTACCTGGCCAGGGTGCTTAACAGGCAAATGTGTTACGATGAAAGAAAGTTTGATTCCCAACAGCCAGCTTAGGGAACAAATGATGCAATATCAAAGAATTTGACATTGTGAAAAATTACCTATCTTTAAAATATGAATTTTAAAAAACCTTAAAATTGGAATTGAATCATGTAAAGTATGAGCATTCTACAAACCTGTTTGGATGGAAGGACTTCCATAGTTTCACAGTTCGCCTGAAGAGTGATTTAAAAATAAAATTATTGGGGATAGACCCCGGAATCCCCCTTTTATGAGGAGGAACCCCCCCCCCCCCTCAAAGCTATCTAAAGATACAATAGATACAAAAGATACCCGATGAAACATAATATTTGCCATCACTAGCAATATCAAAACTGGTGGGAAACGCGTAAGTAATAATGGCATCGGCAGGAGTCGTAAACGAAAACCAACTCAGCAAATTGTTTTTGAAATTAGAAAAATCACACCACTTATAAAAATGATTAAATAGTTATATTTATTGGACATTGCAACTAACTGAAAGTCCATAATGGCTGAAAAGATTAAGTTTAAGTAATATTATAAATCTTCTGGGAAACAGCGGAAGTTCTCCCGTTTAGACAAACAACTGGCATTGGAAAAGGAGAGAGGCCCCTGTCGCCATCTTACTTTGTTTACACAAAAGTAGAAAACGGTAAGGGCTGCCTGAAGTGGGTGATCGTAAAATACTAACGAAAGAGTGAAAATGGAAAGGCACAAATAAACGTGGAAAACAAATAAAATATAATGAAGGATAATTTGTATCATCTATTTTTCATTATATTTTATTTGTGTATTGTTGTGCTGAAAAAGGGTTTGTACCCGAAACGTCCATTGTCTGTTTTGTTCCCATACGAAGCTTTTCCATTTTCACTCTTTCGTTAGTTTGTTTACACAGTGACATAGGCCAGATGTTTTCAAGTGTTCCAAGGCTAAAAATTAGCAAATTTTTTTCTCTGTACCTGAATTATTTCTAGTAACCAAAAAATATAGCCAATTATTTTTTAATGTTTCCATTTATCATTTTTAAACCTAACATGTCACTGATTAAAAAAAAAATTTAAATCTTACCTTTAAACCGATACCACTGTGGCAGATAAAGAAGAAGATTGTCCAAAAAAAAAAAATGAATAAAAAAGGAAAAAAAAAAAAGAAAGAGAGAAGAAGAAGAAAAAAAATCTTCCATTTACCTTAAACACGATTCCACTGCGTCAGATTGATAAAGAAGATGATTGTTAACAACCCCCCCCCCCCCCCCCCCAAAGAAAAACAACCCTCCCCCACCCCCCGTTCTCTCTCTCTCTCTCTCTCTCCCTCATTTTCCTCTCTTTGGTAAGAAGTTTCTCTGCTGAGCCATGCCATGCCTTCCCCTTCCCTCTTCCCACCCCCGATTCCAATACTGCTATTTACAGCCAAGGTGGCAACTCAATCTCTGTGTAAACAAAACAAGATGGCGTTTGGGACCTCTCTCCTTTACCAATGCCAGCAGTTCAACATAGACTTATTTGAAAAAAGTGTTTTGATACTTTTGACAAGACAGGACATGGAAAAGGAAACAGGATTGGACTGAAGTAAGCTGAGGCTGAACTGATATAAACTGCCCAATGATTCAGCAAGTCAGCAGAGTTTGTCAAATTTCGTTGGTCTGTCACTGTCACTCTTTCATTTCACTTTCAGTTCAAATTGATGTGAATCACAAGGCAAAAACAACTCTTCACTCCTCCCGAAGAACAAAAACAACTTAGCCCCAAGGTTCAGTCCATGATAATGAAGTGAATATTTTTTTTCAATCGCAAGATTGTTCATGTCCTTTAAAGTCCTTAGGATATTACCATTACCTCCTACAGTTCATCTAGGATTTGGGAATACCGGCCGGCGGGGCACTCTGAATCTGAGCTTACTACTTACTTGTACTTGTTGACTCACACACACACAAAAAAAAATAAAAATCTATGGACTGTCAGAGTGACTCTATGCACTATGCACCTTGAGTCTAGAGTCTTGAATTTGTTTGTTTACGTTGAATGAACTTCGACCTTACTTAATATAGAAGTGTTTACATAGATTAAAGGAAAGGGGGGAAAATCATAGAGTGCGTAAATCTACCTTCGGTGTGATTTAAAAGGGGTCGTAAGTGAGTGGGCTACCAGACAAATTAGCAGGATTGACGACCCAAATTGTCATGGGCGCATGTTATAAATATATACTCCAGTTTCCGTTATATATGCTTTCTCTTTGTATGAACGGCTTAGGCATGTTTTGTGTATGACCTTTAATTGCAGCATTGATATAATTTGTATTGAAAAGGCGCCTGGAGCTGTTTGTATATATAATAGGCGGAGTATAAGGGAGCGTTCACATATTACGTCATCAAAAATTTGCCCTTTTTAGACCCCCCCCCCTCCCCCAAGTCATCACTTGTCATCATTGACCTGACCCCCCCCCCCTCCCCCAACAGATGATGACGTCATCTAATTTAATAAAAACTAAAAGATAACTTTAATTTCACAATATTTATTATTATTCATTTTTCAAACCATAAACATTGATTATCAACGTTTGATAAAACACATTCAGACATTTTATTAATTTCAGAAACTGTTGATAATTTATGTTTTACGATACAATGGGGACATAAAATTTAAATTTGCAAAGATAAAATCTAACAAACATATTTTAAATTAGGCTACTTGGTGCAGGTGCTATTAAAAAAATTTCAGAAAGTGTAATGTAAAATAGTATAGGAGGCAAATTATTTTATAGCATATTAGTCTTTTAGTGGAATGAATTTCTGTTTCAATTTCCAAACATAAAATTAATTGATTCAAAAATGTTTCTGCCTTGGACCTCTGGCAATGTACTATAAATAGTATCATCAATTTCATCTTCATCGTCATCACTTTCTCCCATTTGCTGTTCTTCTTTTTGCTAATTTATTTGGAATGCCATTTTTGAAGCTCTTGCATTTAATAAAATAGGCCTAATTTGCCTATGTTTTGATGACATCATCTTGGGTCTGACCCCCCTCCCCCTCCCCCATGTCAACACATGTCAACATTTGGTAGACCCCCCTCCCCCCCTAGCTGATGACGTAATATGTGAACGCTCCCTAAAA
>NC_088369.1:20813071-20828071 GCF_034508935.2 Berghia stephanieae
GAATTTATAGCCAGAAATATCAGACTTGTGTTGAGTTTGTATGTTTTATTGAGGAGAATGGATACCGTAGTTTAGGGTGCTAATGCCAACAATTCATAGTTTTGACCAGTTTAACATTTAATTCGGCTTTTAAGCATATGGTTCGTTCCGACATAATACCGTTTTGAGACGACGGGTCACTAATTCTGTTGAATAAACCAAACAAGAAAAAAGGACCACTAGAAAATCTAAGACCAACGTCAAATGACAGGTCATAATGCCCTAGCAAATTTTGTAAATAATCATTTGGGTCAACATGAGGCTATGTGGTCTAGTGGTATGACACTCGCTTTCGGATCGGAAGGTCCCGGGTTCGAGCCTCGCGCTCGGCGCATAGTTGAGTCCTTGGAAAAGGCTCTTTACTCACATTCTCTCACCGTACTCAGGTGTAAAATGAGTACCTGGCCGTTAACAGCGTTGTGTTTGTCCGAAAAATTGTTATATCGCCTAACAGGCGTCATGTCCCGTCCTACTTGTTAAATGTTGCTGTTGACCAGGGACCCCTTGTAAAGCGCTTTGAGCACATTTAGTGGATATTGCGCTATATAAAGCTCAATATTCAACAGATGATAGCATTATCCTCAAAAACTCAAGTTTCTGTACCTTTCGGGAATCAAAGACCACGCCTCTGAACCACGGCTCCTTAGCAGGTTTACGGCTCCTTTAGCAGGTTTACGGCTCCTTTAGCAGATTTACGACTCCTTTAGCAGGTTTACGGCTCCTTTAGCAGTGTAACGAAATGCTTCCGTGTAGGCGTCAGTTTACGACAGGATGTACGTCGTCGTAGTATTAGTTGTTGTTGTTATTGTAATCCCTCCGGAACAACCCTTCTTTTGTTGATACAGGTCGTATCAGATCATGCACCTATGGCCCGGAAGTTTCAATTAAACTACGTAGTGTGGGTGTTATTGTGAGAAAGGCATCAATCTTGTTTTCTCCGTAAACTTATAAGCAAAGTAGGATCCCTGTATTCTACGGGAGTGACTTTGTTATGGTATGGCTTGATTGATATCTCGTAACTATGGGGCTGACGAATTTATTTATCCTTGATATGAGGATGTCCGGTATCAGGATGGGTTGTTGTTGTCCATGATTATGGAATCTGGGGGAGTTTTAAGGAATTTCAGATGTTTACGGATATGACTAACATCCGGTTGTGTGGGTAGAATTTTGCTTCGTTTGCTTGATTTTTGCCTATAAATGCCAGAGTTTTGAGCAGTTTCTTCAGACCACTCAGCGGAGTCTTTTAGGCTCATTGTCTCAAAAGAGACCAGACAGCGGAGTCTTTTAGGCTCATAGTCTCTAAGCGATAACCACAGCGGAGTCTTTTAGGCTCATTTGTTTAACTCTTGTGTAGAGTTGGATTAAAGTCTTGTGTAGACTTTGTAGTGCTCAAAGTTCGAGCTGAAACACGTTTTGTGTTAACTCTTGTGTAGAGTGTGATTTAAGTCTTGTGTAGACTTTGTGGTGCTCAAAGTTTGAGCTGAATCAAGTTGTGTTATAACTCTTGTATAGAGTTTGATTAAAGTCTTGTGTAGACTTAATTTGTGATTACAATAATCTGTTCGGCTCTGGTGAGATTTTTGAATAATATGTTTGTGATTACAATTACGATATGTGTTTTGATATCAATATCATAATATCACTTTAAATTTTGATTCTCAATTAATTAATCAGATAATGAAATTAATTGTGTAATATATTCTTGTTGTAAAGAAAATAAGCTTTTCTTGCTATAAAGCATTATTATTTCATATCTACAAGTAAAGCAATATTAATCAACATTAATAAATTGATTTGTTAAAGTAAAATAATATTTACTCATTTAAAGTAAACATATTGAGTGAGTTCGAATATAGATAGAGTTATATTCGTATGATTATCATATTATAACAAAATCATTTTCTTTCTTTAAAGTGAATGAGCCGTTGGAGGCTGGGCTTTAACAAGCCAACTTTAGGCTATACACTCATAGCTTGACCCTAATAGAAACTGAACATTTGCCTGTTTTATAAGTTACCTGTGAAGAACCATTTGCTTATTTTAATATCAGAACATTGAGAAACAATTGATCTGTTTATGAATACTGTGAAACCAGAACAATTTCAAGAAGAGACAAATTAACATTATTAGAACAACCTTACAGTTTTGTTGAATATCAAGAACACTCTTTTGGCTTCCTTTCACACGTCTGGATTGTGATTAGTTAGCTAGTTAATTATTAGTTGCCTGTATGACTGTGATGGTTGCAACCTATCAGTGAGATTGTCTGATGTGGTAGCGGTTTGGTAAAGTATTGATAATTAATTGATTTAATTATATATTTTCATATCGCTTTCATATCATATTCATCATTACACATCTCCATCAATTTGTCATCCATCTATTTGATTTCATACTTATTACATCTATCATTTCATCTTCATATCTCATAATATCTTTGTTATATTGTAATAAAATATATCTTCATTTAGCTTCAAAACCTTTATCAACGTATTGTGTTTGGTTATTGATCGGTGTCGTAGCTTGAATATAGCACACATAAACAAGGTTGCAAACTGCGCTACATAAGCATACGGTTTACGTGCGCACTTTGTGACTAGCAGGTTTACGGCTCCTTTAGCAGGTTTACGACTCCTTTAGCAGGTTTACGGCTCCTTTAGCAGGTTTACGACTCCTTTAGCAGGTTTACGGCTCCTTTAGCAGGTTTACGGCTCTAGCTGGTTTACGGCTCCTTCAGCAGGTTTTGAAAGACACCTGAAATATCTGGTGAAAATGGAGAAAAGACGGTAAGTGAGTGAACACCAGATACGAGGTCAAGTGTGTCCATATCTCAGCTGATAATAAAAAATATGTGTTACGTCATTGATGTCATATTATTATTATACCAGTACTACTGATTACATGTACGTATCATGTCACTGATTAACTCTTTACTGGCGACACTGAATTATTGTAAATATATTATTATGTGACCCTTCGCCTCAAAACGGTATTAAGTCGGGATGGTTAAGATTTTGAAAATTGAATTTATAGCCAGAAATATCAGACTTGTGTTGGGTTTGTATGTTTTATTGAGGAGAATGGATACCGCAGTTTAGGGTGCTAATGCCAACAATTCATAGTTTTGACCAGTTTAACATTTATTTCGGCTTTTAAGCATATGGTTCGTTCCGACATAATACCGTTTTGAGACGACGGGTCACATATTACAATTATCTCTCAGATTTTACTGACATATTTCCGTTTCTCAATTCGACCTGAATGCTTTTACATGTGCTTCACACACACACACACACACACACACACACACACACACACACAAAGACATACAAAACACACACACACACACACACACACACACTCCTATTCTTTTAAACAACAGGGTTGGAGGTCAAAACATTTCCGTAAAGCCAATGATATTTTTTGCCAACGAACACAAAATCACTGGTAAATCTAGACATTATTTACAGATTGATATACGAGTAACTTACAAACCTTTTTATAAGGAAAAATTCTTCTATCATCCATTGACTCAAATGATTATTTACAAAATCTGCTAGGGCATTATGACCTGTGATGTGACGTTGGGAATCGCCCTCTGGCCGTCTTGTTGCCAGATTCATTTGCACGCACCTACTGACTTTATTAACCTGACCGATTTTGATCGTTGATGATTCAAAAGATTCATCTCGGTCTATGTTAGGTAATCACCACAATCAGTAAATGTTAGTCAAATAAAATACTGCCCCCCCCCCTCTCTCTCTCTCTCTCTCTCTCTCTCTCTCTCTCTCTCTCTCTCTCTCTCTCTCTCCCTCTCTACCGCATACATTTACACAAATCAAGTTCATATTAATCAATTAATATGAATATGCCCTAATAATTAGATAAAGGTTTTTATCAGCTGAGAGCAGTGCAATCCTATCTAATCGTATTCATTATTGCGAATTGCGATGCAGCTTGGAGTTGTTGTTGTTGTTGTTGTTGTTGTTGTTCTTCTTCTTCTTCTTCTTCTTCTTCTTCTTCTTCTTCTTCTTCTTCTTCTTCTTCTTCTTCTTCTTCTTCTTCTTCTTCTTCTCTTCTTCTTCTTCTTCTTCTTCTTCCTTCTTCTCTCTCCTCTCCTCCTCCTCCTCTCTACTACTACTACTACTACTACTACTACTACTACTACTACTACTACTACTACTACTATACTACTAACTACTACTACTAACTACTACTACTACTACTACTACTACTACTACTACTACTACTACTACTACTACTACTACTACTACTACTACTACTACTACTACTACTACTACTACTACTCCACCAACACCTTTTCCTCTTCTTCCTCTCCTCCTCCTCCTCGATCACGTACATGTTCCATTTCCTTGACGATAATCGCGCCTTTCAGGATGGGAGGATCCGTCACGAGAAACTCGGCATTCAAAGGGACTGAATAGACATGAAGTCAGATTAGAGTAAATTCGAACCCCGCTTTGAAAAGGTTAACACAAAGTCCCTGATATCTCATTGTGATCCTGATCAACTACATTTTTAATTCGAAGTCTTTGTTTCAAGATGGCAACGGATGATGGCACGGATGTTCTTTACACAAGTAAGAATTAATTTATTAACTCTGTGTTGTTTTATCGCCTCTCTCCCTCCCTCCCCCCCCCCCCCCACCTCTCTCTCTCTCTCTCTCTCTCTCTCTCTCTCTCTCTCTATATATATATATATATATATATATATATATATATATATATATATATAATGCAATATATAATGCAAATACTACCACCAACACTCATATATATATATATATATATATATATATATATATATATATATATATATATATATATAACTATATATCTATCTTTTTCTCTCTCCCTCTTTCATTTTCTCTGTCTCTACCTAACAACCTATCAATCTATCCATTTATATATGTATCTATCTATCTATCTACCTGATTATCTATCTTTCTATCTATCTATCTATCTATCTATCTATCTATCTATCTATCTATCTATCTATCTATCTATCTATCTATCTATCTATCTATCTATCTATCTATCTATCTATCTATCTATCTATCTATCTATCTCTATCTCTCTCTCTCTCTCTCTCTCTCTCTCTCTCTCTCTCTCTCTCCCGCTTTGTTGAATGACCTCGTGATGTCAATTTCTTCCTCTTCTTCTTCTTCTTCTTCTTCTTCTTCTTCTTCTTCTTCTTCTTCTTCTTCTTCTTCTTCTTCTTCTTCTTCTTCTTCTTCTTCTTCTTCCTCTCTTCCCTTCTTCTTCTTTTTCCTCCTTCTTCTTCTTCTCTTCTCTCTTCACTTCTTCTTCTTCTCTTCTTCTTCTTCTTCTTTCTTCTTCTTCTTTTCTTCTCTTCTTCTCTTCTCTCTACTCTACTTCTACTCTACTTCTCTTCTCTACTACGACACTCTACTACTACTACTACTACTACTACTACTACTACTACTACTACTACTACTACTCTACTACTACTATACTACTCGCTGTTGCTGCTGCTACTACTACTATTTCTACTACTTCTACTAATACTACTTCTACTACTACTACTACTACTACTACTACTACTACTACTACTACTACTACTACTCCTACTATTACTACTACTATCACCACCACCACCACAATCCACCACTACTACTACTACTACTACTACTACTACTACTACTACTACTACTACTACTACTACTACTACTACTACTACTACTACGACTACTACTACCATCACCACCACCACCACAATCCACCACTACTACTACTACTACTACTACTACTACTACTACTACTACTACTACTACTACTACTACTACTACTACTACTACTTACTACTGCTGCTACTTCTACTACTACTACTACTACTACTACTACTACTACTACTACTACTACTACTACTACTACTACTACTTTTCTTCTTCTTCGTATCCTTCTTATTCTTCCTCTTCTACAACTAATAAACATATTGACACAGCCAGACGATTAATACTGTAGATATGCATGCTAAAAGGAATAAAAATAGATACAACACATCAAGTCATTGACGACGCTCAGTATAACTTAATTGTGTTATTCGACTACTGAAGAACATTTGATCTGTAATCAGTAGGTCTGAGGTTCGATGTCCAGTCTAAACAGGCTGATTTTTTATAGGACGGGTTTTATTATCTTGATCTTTCTGGGGTTTTTTTTCTTCTCATAATGGTTCATAAACATTCGTCATCAGAGTCAGCCTAGGTGATGCTTGGTGTTCATCAGGGTACAGTTCTCAGCCCCCTCCTATTCTTAATCTACATTAATGATATAGCTGAAATATTAAGGGGAAGAATGACGGGGAAAATGGAAAGAACAATTGAGGCAAGAATTATCCCGCTGATATTGTGCGAAAAAGTTGTTGATCTGAAGCACGCTTTGTGTGTTAGTGTGTGAGTGAGAAAGATAGAACCGTTTTGTTTTTATGCCATAGTAAAATCCAGTTTCCCAAAAAGAAAAAGGGCGTAATGATTTTTTTTTTGTATTTTTTTTTAAAATGTGTCAATTATCACATTATAACTTAAACCAGACCTCTCTATATACATTACCAAGTCTTATGCGCCTCTTGGCGCTTAGAGATGTAAGCTTAAGGCAAAGTGTGTAATATAGTATTTTTCAAATGAGATCTCTAGAACATCACGCGGTAACCCTGTAAAAATGAGTAATGACTTTTCTCGTTCTGAAACTTTCTCCCTCCAGGTAAATCAGAGTACATCACACAGCACGTCGTCGGATGTGGACCTTTTCAAGTCCTTGTATTTCTAGCAGTTTTCGTCCTGGGCTTCTTGGGCAATGTCTTCAGCCAGATGCTCATGGCTTTTGGAAACTACAACCCAGGGTGGCGATGCTTGGATTCAAACGTTACCACTAATGTCCCAGAAAATTCTACATCAAAATACAGCCATGATTCTATAACAATCCTAGATACAAATGGACAATTATTTATCACAAATTCTTCTGCAGAATATATCACAGGCAATTGCACACTTTTTGACTCATGTCAACACATAGAATTCAGGCCTGGTACATCTACAATCGTCACAGAGTGGGGTCTGGTATGTGGAAAAGCCTGGATTGCTTCCCTTATCATATCATTACAGTATGCAGGGATGGCCTTTGGGGTAACATTTGTTGGGTATTTAGGAGACGCTATATGAAGAAAAATGACCATCTACACCACTTTGGCAATGACATGCGTCATCAGTGTGATTTCTATATTCGCCACATCCTGGGAGATGTTTGCAGTTATGCAATTTTTCATAGGCTTGTCTCTGTCTGGATTTGTAATCCTGGTTTTTGTTTACATGGCTGAATTTGTCACCAGAAAATGGAGAAATCCTGTTTCTAATGTACCAAGTTTTACTATTATGACCATTGTTTTTGCTGTGGTGTGCATGTTACTGAAGGATTGGCGTCATATTCGTATAGATGGAGCAGTTGTCGTTGGAATCTGCATCGTTCCTGTCTTCTGGCTTCCTGAAAGTCTTCGGTGGCTTGAAGTAAAAAATAAAACCTCAAAGTTTGAGAAAGTTATAAAGAAAATGTCAAAACTAAATGGTAAAGTTTTGCCAGCCATGGACCACATCGAATCTAAAATTAACTGCAGCAGAGAGGGAGAAAAGGTTGTGGAAAATTCCAAAGAGGTCTCAAAAGGTTCTGAAGATTTGCCAATAAGTGATACCAGTGGATCCGTAAATTCTACACATAAATCAGAAACCAGCAAAAATGAGGGAATGAATGAAAACACGAGTGTACTACAGGATAAAGCACGTTCCAGTATTTTTGATTTGTTTAAACCAGCGTGCATAAAGTATACTTTGCTTTTAATTTTGCCAAATTTCACGATGAGTTTAATTTTCAACGCATTGGGTTTCGGCGTCAAAGCGCTAAGCGGTGACTTTTACATAAATCTTCTTATTATGAATGCTTTTGATATCTTGTTCTCCCCAATATTCATGATTCTTCCAAATGTGATTGGACGAAAACCTTCAGGCATTGCATTTTCTGGAATTTCTGGAGTGTGTTTATTGACAGCAGCCTTCTTCCATAAACTAGCCTCGGATTATGCCAAAACTACAGGAGTTTTGATAATGGCCATTGTTGCAAGGTCTACCATTGGTGGGTTTTGGGGATTAATGTTGACATACACGGTAGAACTTTATCCCACTGTTGTCCGAGGACTTGGGACAAGCTGGACAAACTTTATACTTCGTCTGGGAGGAGTAGCGGCCCCTTATCTTATTCCAAATGATCCAGATTCTTTTTTCATCTGCTATATCATCATGGCTGGCCTCGCTATCTTGTGTTCTGGAATTATCATGCTACTTCCGGAAACAAAAGGGAGGCAACTTAAAGAGACTCTCGAAGTCGAATGAATGTCAAAAACAATGATTTAATCATATACTCTTCTTAAACTGTAATTATATTATCATACGAGGGTCAGTCCTAAGGTATTGGGGCTCTACTTTTTTCTATAAAACGAATTGAATCAATACCATGCATTATACCTCAAATTAAAGCTTGGCATTAGCCGAGTAGAATGCCACTTCTCAACATAGTCTCCGTCGCTCTCAATAACCACATTCCACCTTTTTGTAAGGTCATGTATTCCGTCCTCGAAAAACTAGTTGACTGAACTTTATGCCAATTTTTCACTGTCTTGGCTTCTTCATGATCTTCAAAGCGGTGTACCATCATTGCCACCTTCAGTGGACCAAAAAAGGTGAACGTCCGAAAGTGTCATGACTAGTGAATTAATGAGGATAAGACAGCGTTGTCCATCAAAATGATGCGATTACCTCCTTTTTCATGGCACTTGGTTACGGAAGGGCAATATCATGAAGAAACAATACTCGTTCCATCTCCAAGCCGGTCTAACTCGTCAAATTCTTGATTCAACGTGTATTTGTACCATCCAGAGTTACAGTGGCTCCCTGTGTTAGGAAATCAACGAGGATTACACATCTAATCTCCCAAAACACTGTTGACATGATTTTCCCAGCTGATTTCTCAGCTTTGAAGTTTTTGGTCTTTGGGGAAGAGGGGTGTCGCCATTCCAATGATTATCTCTTCGACTCAGGTTCAACCCACCTAAAACACTACCTCTACAAAATGCCGGAGTTTTATAAACTTTACCAATGAGTTTTAAAATGTTACTCGATGTTTCGTCCTCGAAAACAGGAAATTCAATGACAGCTTTCAGTCGCTGACGGACATCCATGGGGGCAGCTATTTTAAACTGTCATAACTTTGTCAAAATTTGACAAAATTAAAACTTTTTACATTTGGCTCAGAGTACATGTGTTAGTTTAATTGAGCCAAATATGACATCACGTGATAAAGAAATGAACTCAGTAGGAGATTTGTTCCATTACTTTTTGACTCACCCTCGTATTAGCGATCGTCGATTATTTTAAACACATGTAATCTCAGATAACTCAAGAGGATTTAAATCAAACACGAAACCCGAGACTAAAATAAGACTGGAAACTTCAAAAGTGGCAAAAAGGTTTTAATCGCAGACGATACGTATCTAGATCAGTTCATCACATGTCAAGTCCGCAAACATTCTCTTACTCTAATAATGTTTATTTGTAATAATTATTTAAATTTGGCACGTATTTTCGCAGCCTCTAACTTCAGTTTGGTGATTACGTCTCATCAAATTCTAACAGACAGTAAACTTCGAAGGTTACGCATATCATTAATCTTCAATAATCAAATGCAATGTTTAGTTGAATGAATGGAAAGATCGAAGTATTTCCGGAGAAACAAAGGCTATTAAGAACAGCAACTCATCTGTTTGAATTCTTGTACTACTGCATTGTGGAAAAAAACTAAGATCGAAGCTAATCTTGTTCGAATCAACGGGTAACAGAATTACCCTTAATTGAAGAATAGTTGTCAAGTTACTCGTACATCAATCTGGAAAAGATAGTTTAATAATTTTTAGATTGGCCGATAATTCTGTGCTTGATGATGAATTTTAACATTGGCTTTACGGAACAATGTTGACCCCAACCAAAAAAAAAAAAAAAATAAAAGAATAGATAGATTATAACTTGATAATATCATGAGAGATTTAAAATTTAGTCTCCTTTTTGTTGCGGATGAGATTATCATTTCTTGATAGTGTCAAGAGAGATTTAAAATTACGTCATCATTTTTGTTGCGGATGTGCTAGAATTGTGTAGAATCAATGGAAGCCAAAGAGCAAGTTAAGGACTGAGTATTACGGCCAAGCATATTTTCTTTGCTATCGTTTGAGTCAGCGGGTAATAGTAATATAATAACGGTCAAATAAAAAAAAATTGCAAAATTACTTGACCGATTTTGATCATTGATGATTCAAAAGATTCGTCTCGATCTATGTTAGGTAATACCCACAATCAGTAAATAACAATCAAATAATGTAAGTGCCTTAATTAGTTTTTCAAATTTTCAATTTTTTATGCGATTGTTCACTTTGATTTCCAAAATTTTAAGAACCTAATTAGTTAATAAAATATTTTGATTACTTCCTTCTTTTTTTTACTTACTTACTTACTTACTTACTTACTTACTTACTTACTTACTTACTATGGCTATTATTATATATTATTATTATTATTATTATTATTATTATTATTATTATTATTATTATTATTATTATTATTATTATTATTATTATTATTATTATTATATATTTCAAACCATTCAAAATTAAATAAATTCATGTTGACATGTTGTGACATCAATATTCTACAAAATGCCCTATTTGTGTCAATTTTTTACCTACATGTTGTTTTAATTGTTTGATATTTGTAAAACTAGCGGCAATTTTTTGGCAAATTTTGCTATTTTGATGGCAAATTTTACCATTTTTTATGGCAAATTTTGGCGTTTGAAATGACAAATAACCGCGGGGACAGAAATTGCATACATGACCTGATTGAAAGCATTGTTTAATTGTTCATTGTTTGACTCTCACGATGTTTTCATCTGATATTTCTTACTGGATTATACTTGAACTTTTTGATTGTTGTGATTTAATTTATGTCGTAACTGTTAATAAAAGCAGTGTTAGTGTAACTTGGGAATCATTAGTTCTAAGATAGACATGTTCAGTATTATTTTGTTTTAATAAAGCAAGTCAGAAGTTTGTAAATTTTAAAAGCGCCATTGCTTGACATCGTAGTTGGTAGTTGGTGAAGTGATTGTGCATATTATCTATTATGGAGATGATCTATACTTTATGATATAAATGTTAAGCGTTATAATGCGGCCAAGGCCTAATATTAATATTTATAGTTTCTGAGAGTTGGAAAATTATTAAATAAATTAGAATTTAGATCGCAAGCGCTGCAACTATAGCTGTCCCAATAAATTGAAGATTTTGAGGGAGCAAAAGAAAGATGACTTACAGAAACATTTGGATTGCCTTGCCAGGAATTGAACAATAAATAATTAAAAATAAAATAAAATTCCCTTTATCCATCAAATAAGGGAAATTTGTCTCTAGAGTCTATTCCAAGGGAAGACGTCAGCCGCAGTGCAGCGCCGCAAATTGAGCTAGGGCGAGGTGACTAGCTCAAGGCCACACAGCGCAGCGGCGGGTGTTCTATATATATATATATATATATATATATATATATATATAGAGAGAGAGAGAGAGAGAGAAGAGAGAGGTGGGAGAGAGAGACACATACACACACACGCAGAGAGAGAGAGAGAGAGAGAGCGAGAGAGAGAGAGAGAGAGAGAGAGAGAGAGAGAGAGAGAGAGAGAGAGAGAGATGTGGAGGGGGCAGGGGGGGGGGGGGGGATTCGTGGAAAAGGGGAATGATGTGTGAATGAAATTGGGACCGTTTAAAATTGTATTGAAGTGGAATGAATAGTTCGAGTGAGTAACTTAGTAACATGATACATTTGAAATCAGTCTTATTTTCAATGCATTAAAACATTATATTCCCTGTTGTATTAAAAACTGTAAAGATGTCTGTGTGAATTGTGAAGTCAATTTGCTATGCGGATCATATCTTATTATGAGATCCACATATTTCTATTAATGTTTATCTTAATTGTTCGAGCAATGTAAAATACACTAAATTTTGTGGACAATAAAGATGTATTACTATTAAGAATACAATCCCCCACCTCCCCCAAGATCTTAAATTTCCATTTCATTCTCTCACCACTCACCACACCTCTCTCTCCTTCCTCTATGTATTCATCTCTCTCTCTCTCTCTCTCTCTCTCTCTCTCTCTCTCTCTCTCTCTCTCTCCCCCCCCCCCCCCCCCCATTCCCTTGTAGATTATTTCACATGTCATGGTGTATTGTGCTCGATTTACATACATTATTATTCTTTTCTTTATCTCTCCCCTCGTCTATGCCCCCTCCCCCCTGCTCTCACTCTCTCTCTCTCTCTCTCTCTCTCTCTCTCACTCTCTCTCTCTCACTCTCTCTCTCTCTATCTTTCTCTCTCTCTCTCTCTCCTTTTTAAATTTTTTTTTCTTCTTTTTATCTATCTATCTATCTATCTATCTATCTATCTATCTATCTATCTATCTATCTATCTATCCAACCTTGTAGAGTATTTCGCATTTTTTATGCCTCATGACGTGCAGCCGTTCTACCTACATTCATTGACCTTTTTACGGATGTATTATTATTATTATTATTATTATTATTATTATTATTATTATTATTATTATTATTATTATTATTATTATTATTATTATTATTATTATTATTATTATTATTATTATTATTATCAATGCTCTTTTAATTGGTTTAGATTGTTCAATAATAAAACAATGATTTGTTTAGAGTTATTTCATAAATAGATCACATGTTTCAGTTTTACTCAGTTCGCCACGAGTCAGACTTAGGAGATGGGTGACGGGTTGGCAGTAGTGTTTGTTGGGCCGTGACACAACTGAGTTAACACGTTGATAGGCCAGCCTAAGCCTATCTCTGGGTGGGGTTCCCGACCTCCCATAGTGGGCAGGGGGGGGGGGGGTACATACTGTGTCTTCAATCCCCTTATATCTGTTTTCCAACATGCTTGCTGTCTTTGTCTTGGAATGAGATTACTTGGTTTTGTCCTGGCCCTGGCCGGAGTCTTAGCTGAGAGGGAAACAGTCAAATGCATAGTTATTGTTTGGGAGATGATATTTTTTCCTTGTAAATCATCTCTCTGTTATGTATTATTATATTTGTTATTTTGAATTTATAATATAAGCATTTGAGTGTATTACTCTTTGTTGGATTTTGTGCTTGTGTCCGGATGAGACTTATAGGTCTGGGTGGGGATCCTGACCTCCCATAGCGGGCAGGGAGGTACATACCGTGTCTTCTATCCCCTTATATCTGTTTTCCAACATGCTTTCTGTCTTTGTCTTGGAATGAGATTACTTGGTTTTGTCCTGGCCCTGTTCAGACTCCTGTCTGGGAGGGAAACAGTCAAATGCATAGTTATTGTTTTGGGAGATGATATTTTTTTCCTTGTAAATCATCTCTCTGTTATGTATTATTATATTTGTTATTTTTAATGTATAATGTAAGCATTTGAGTATATTCCTTTTTGTTGGATTTTGTGCTTGTGTCCGGATGAGACTTATTAGGTGATCTCAAACTAAGTATATTGGTGATATGCTCTTGGAATCTACATCTGATCCCTATTTGTTCCCAGTTCCCCTTTGTCTTACTTTCTCTTGGGTGCTTTAATTATAATTCTAGAACTTATTACTATCCCATTATCTTCCTTTTTACTGGCGCTGATATAACCTAAATGTATTGCAAGCGCCGTAAAACCCTTAAAAACGAACACACATAAGCCTATCTGCGACTTCGGCTGTGCGTGGACCGCCAGTGCTACTTGAGATGTTAATGGTGGCCACCCTTGGACTCCTTAGGGAGCAAGGGGATTGTAGATAACTAACACTAACCATTCACTACATTAATAACCTCGTTCCCACCACCAACCTCAGTAAAACTTACTCATTTTCCTAACAACTCCAATATAAAATTCCCCTTTGCATCGTAGTTACTCCCAATAGTCTTCAACAGTCGTACCGTCACTTCCTTCCTAATGACGTATGGTAACTTAGTAACACTGGCTCTAAACTATCGGAACAATGGCGGACGCCGTATGAAATATTTCTCCGGCGAGCTTAAAAGAGGAAAAAAAACCCCATCAATTTGATCATGTTTTGACTTTTACACATTCTGATCACAAGGCATATGAAAAGGGAATGAAAAGTTCTCGCCAGCATGAAGAATAAAAAGTAAAGATTTTCTTTGTTTAGAACCAAGATGGCCGCCGTTGCCGGGCGCGTGACATCAGACTACTGAATCCAATTAATGTAACCCATAGCAATCTAGAGAGCATTGATGTACCCCCATCACATTACCCAAGGGATCCTAATACTTCCCTCTTAATACCCCCCCCCCCCCTTCCCCACCCCCGTCAGATTTGACACCCAAAAAAGATTTATAATTTAACAAAAAGACATGCATATATTATCTGTATATGTATGTGCGGCTATGTGGTCTAGTGGTATTACACTCGCTTTCGGATCGGAAGGTCCTGGGTTCAAGCCTCGCTCGGCGCATAGTTGAGTCCTTGGAAAAGGCTCTTTACTCACGTTCTCTCTCCGTACTCAGGTGTAAAATGAGTACCTGGCCATTGACAGCTTTGTCTCTGTCAGAAAAAAATTGTAATATCGCCTAACAGTCGTCATGTTTCGTTCAACATATTAAGTCAGGGACCTCTTGTAAAGCGCGTTGAGCTTATTTACTGCATATTGCGCTATATAAAAGCTAATAACATTTTTTTTAGAACAAGAAGAATAAAAGGATGTTGTGGTGGCATGGAACGACAGAATAAGCCAACCACCGTTCCAACAACATCTGGCATTGGAATTTAACACAA
>NC_088369.1:20835571-20853071 GCF_034508935.2 Berghia stephanieae
ACATTTTAAACGTTTTTGGTACATTCAGATCCAAACAACTGGGTGTGATCAGCATATTATTAGTGGTAAGACTAGCCCCTGGTAACCTTTGAAAGTGGATGTATGTAGAGAACAAAAAGCACGGGTCCAAGAACTGAACCCTGTGGGACAGCATGCTCCAAAGGAATTTGATCGGACTTCAAACTATTTACATCTACTATTTCTTCTTCTTCTTCTTCTTCTTCTTCTTCTTCTTCTTCTTCTTCTTCTTCTTCTTCTTCTTTTTCATTTTTATAAAGCCGTATAACATTTTCTTTTTATGCCATAGAAAAATCCAGGATTCCCAAGAAAACAAAAAGATGATAAAAAGGACCTAATGATTTTTTGTATTTATTTTCTTTTATTATGTCATGTATCACATTAAAATAAAACCTATACACATTATCAGGCCTTTTGCGCGTCTTGGCGCTGAGCGATGTATGCTTAAGGTAAAGTGTATATAGTATTTTGCTAAATGAGATCTCTAGAACATCACGCGGTAACCCTGTAATAATGAGTAATGACTTTTCTCGTTCTGAAATCTCTCCTTAACTTTCAGGTAAATCAGAGTACATCATACAGCATGTCGTCGGATGTGGACCTTTTCAAGTCCTTGTATTCATAGCAGTTTTCGTCCTGGGCTTCTTGGCCAGTGCCTTCAGTCAGATGTTCATGGCGTTTGGAAACTACAACCCAGGTTGGCGATGCTTGGACTCAAACGTTACCACTAATGTCCCAGAAAATTCTACATCAAAATACAGCCATGATTCCATTACAATCATAGAGACTAATGGAAAGTTGAACACAAATTCTTCTGCAGAATTTATCACAGGCAATTGCACACTTTTTGACTCCTCTCAACACATAGAATTCAGGGCTGGCACATCTACAATCGTCACAGAGTGGGGTCTCGTATGTGGAAAAGCCTGGATTGCTTCCCTTATCATATCATTACAGTATGCAGGGATGGCCGTTGGGGCAACATTTGTTGGGTATTTAGGAGACGCTATAGGAAGAAAAATGACCATCTACTCCACTTTCGCAATGACATGCGTCATCAGTGTAGTTTCCATATTCGCCACTTCCCGGGAGATGTTTGCAATTATGCAATTTTTCATAGGCTTGTCTCTGTCTGGATTTGTAATATTACATTTTGTTTACATAGTTGAATTTGTCACCAAAAATGGAGAAGTCCTATTTCTAATGTACCAAATTTTACTATTATGACCATTGTCTTTGCTATGGTTTGCATGTTACTGAAGGATTGGCGTCATATTCGTATAGTTGGAGCAGTTGTCGTTGGAATCAGCATCCTTCCTGTCTTCTGGCTACCTGAAAGTCTTCGCTGGCTTGAAGTAAAGTATAAAACCTCAAAGTTTGAGAAGGTTATAAAGAAAATGTCAAAACTAAATGGTAAAGTTTTGCCACCCATGGAACACATCGAATCTATAATTAACTGCAGCAGAGAGGGGGAAAAGGTTGTGAAAAATTCTAAAGAGGGGTCAAAAGGTTCTAAAGATTTGTCAATAAATGATACCAGTGGATCTGTAAATTCTACACATGAATCAGAAAAGGGCAAAGATGAGTCAATAAATGAAAACACGAGTCTACTACGGGATGAAGCACGCTCCAGTATTTTTGATTTGTTTAAACCCCGTACAAAAAATATACTTTGCTTTTAATTTTGCCCAATTTCAAGATGAGTTTAATTTTTTTTTCGCATTGGGCTTCGGCGTCAAAGCGCTAAGCGGTGACTTTTACATAAATCTTATTGTCATGAATGCTTTTGATATCTTGTTCTCCCCAATATCCATGATTCTTCCAAATGTGATTGGACGAAAACCTTCAAGCATTGCATTTTCTGGAATTTCTGGAGTGTGTTTATTGACAGCAGCCTTCTTCCATAAACTAGCCTCGGGTTATGCCAAAACTACAGGAGTTTTGATAATGGCTATCATTGCAAGGTCTACCATTGGTGGGTTTTGGGGAGTAATGTTGACGTACACGGTAGAGCTTTACCCCACTGTTGTCCGAGGACTTGGTACAAGCTGGATGAACTTTTTACTTCGTCTGGGAGGAGTAGCGGCCCCTTATCTTATTCCAAATGATCCAGATTCTTTTTTTGTCTGCTATATCATCATGGCTGGCCTCGCTTTCTCGTGTTCTGGAATTACTATGCTACTTCCGGAAACAAAAGGGAGGCAACTTAAAGAGACTCGAAGTTAAATGAACCTCAATAACAGTGACTAAATCATATAATCTTCTTAAATTGTAATTATATTACCATACGAGGGCGAGTCAAATGTAATGGGAGTCTGCTTATTTCTATACAAAAAATTGAATCAATACCATGCATTATACCCCAAATTAAAGCTTGGCATTAGCCGAGTAGAATGCTACTTCACAACATAGTCACCGCCTCTTTCAATAACCAAAATCCACCTTTTTGTAAGATCATGTATCCGGTCCTCGTAAAACTAGTTGACTCAACTTTATGCTCATTTTTCACTGCCTAGCTTCTCCATGATCTTCAAAGCGACGTTCCATCATTGTCACCTTCAGTGGACCAAAAAAGATGAACGTCGGAAAGTGTCATGACTAGTGAATTAATGAGGATGATGAGACAGCGTTGTCCATCAAAATGATGCGATTACCTCCTTTTTCATGGCACTTGGTTACGGAAGGGCATTATCATGAAGAAACAATACTCGTTCCATCTCCAAAGCCGTTCTAACTCGACAAATTCTTGATTCAACGTGTATTTGAACCATCCAGAGTTACAGTGGCTCTCTGTGTTCGGAAATTAAAGAGGATAACGCCTCTAATGTCCCAAAACACGGTTTTGAAGTTTTTGGTCTTTGGGGAAAAGGGATGTCGCCATTCCAATGATTATCTCTTCGACTCAGGTTCAACCCACATAAAACACTACCTTTACAAAATGCCGGACTTTTATAGAATTTACCAATCCGTTGAAAACTGTTACTGGAGGTTTCTTCCTCGAAAATATGAAATTCAATGACAGCTTTCTGTCGCTGACAGACATCCATGGGAGCAGCTATTTTGAACTTCCATAACTTTGTCAAAATATGACTACATTAAAACTTTTTACTTTTGTCTCAAAGTCAAAGAGTATAGTGTAATTGAGCCAAATATGACATTACGTGATAAAGAAATAAACTCAGTAGGAGATTTTTCCCATTACTTTTAGACTCACCCTCGTATTAGCGATCGTCGATTATTTTAAACACATGTAATCTCAGATATCTCAAGAGGATTTAAATCAAACACGAAACCCGAGACTAAAACTAAAATACAAACACTGGAAACTTCAAAAGTGGCAAAAAGGTTTTAATCGCAGACGATGCGTATCTAGATCAGTTCATCACATGTCAAGTCGGCAAACATTTTCTCACTCTAATATTATTTATTTGTAACAATTACTTAAATTTGGCACGTATTTTCGCTGCCTCTAAGTTCAGTTAGGTGATGACGTCTCATCAAATTCTAACAGACAGTAAACTTCGAAGGTTACGCATATCATCAATCATCAATAATCAAATGCAATGTTTAGTTAAATGAATGGAAAGATCGAAGTATTTCCCGAGAAATAAAGGCTATTAAGAACAGGCACTCATCTGTTTGAATTCTTGTACTACTGCATTGTGGAAAAAAAAACAAAGATCGAAGCAAAAAATTTTTGAGTCAACGGGTAATAAAATTACTCTTAATTGAAGAATAGTGGGCAAGCTACTCGTACATCAATCTGCAAAAGATAGTTTAATAATTTTTAGATTTGCCGATAATTTTGTGCTTAATAATTGGAAATTAACGAAACAATAGTGACCCCAACCAAAAAAGGAAAGAATAGATAGATTATTATTACTTGGTAATATCGTGAGAGATTTAAATTTACGTTCCCTTTTTTTTTTTGTTGGGGATGAGTTTATCATTTCTAAATAGTGTCAAGAGAGATTTGAAATTACGTCATCCTTTTTGTTGCGGATGTGCTAGAATTATGAAGAATCAAAGGAAGCCAAGGCGCAAGTTAAGGACTGAGTATTACAGACAAGCAGATTCTCTTTGTTATGATTTTAGTAAATTGGTAATATAATAACGCTTAAATAAAAAAAAAATTGCAAATTATTCGTAAATCAGTCTGTAGAAAATTAAGGTTTTTTAAGGTTTAGATTTGCCAGTAACTCTGAGCTTGAAGATAAAAATTTAACGTTAAAGAATAAATATTTAAATTAGTGGAGAACCCGCAATATTTGTGGGAAATAAATAATAAATAATAATAATAATAAATGTACATTTATATAGCGCTTGTGCCGAAGCTTCGAAGGGCTTCACATAACATATATAAACATACAATACACATGCATACACACACTTAACTGAATGTATACACGAGTGTGCACACACACACACACACACACACATACACACACACGCACACAAACGCACGAACGTATGCGCTTTGCAATAATTCTTGGCATAATCTAATTTAAATACTTCCCAAAGAGATAGGTTTTCAGTTTATTTTTGAATTTATCACCGCTGCTTTCAAGTCTGACTGACAGTGGAAGTGAATTCCAAGTGATAGGGCCTACTTTACTGAATGATCCATCGCCAAAACGTTTAAGATTAGTTTTTGGAATTTGAAGGTGATACAATTTTGAGGACCTGAGATTTCGAGTGGGGTTGTAGGGGACAATCACGTCTTGAATAGAGGCAGGGCTTCGTGAATTGATGGTATCAAAACAAAGTAGAGCAATTTTGTATTCAAATTCAATATGAGCTTTAATTGGTAGCCAGTGCAATTCCCTCAACATCGCCTTGACACCCATCGAGTCACTGCGACCAATACCTAGGACAAGCCTTGCTGCTCTATCTGAACATTTTGTAGTTTTTCGAGTTTTATGTAAGGCAGACCAGCAAGCAGCGAGTTACAGTAATTAAGACGTGACAGTATCAATGCACAAACGACTGTCTTCAGCAAATGGAGAGGAATGTATTGTTTCATCCGATGGATTCTCTTTAATTGAAAATTTATGGTTTTGATCATCTGGTTTATTTGATGTTCCATGCTGAAACAGTCGTCGAGCAAGATACCAAGGTTTTTCGCTTTGGATGATATACTGATTTGACAATCACCAACAAGTATTGATGGTAATATTGTCTTTTCAATATCTGTCGTAGTGCCGCAAAGCATGATCTCCGTTTTGTCTTGATTAAGTTTTAATTTATGGTCCTGCATCCAACGCCAAATATACGAGCAGCATTGGACAATATCAGATGAAGCTGTATTTATACCCGATGGCACAGCGGATTTGTACAATTGCGTATCGTCGGCATACATATGGTAATTCACACCATGTGCAGGAATGACTCGCCCAAGTGGCATTGTATACAGGACGTAAAGTACAGGACCGAGTACCGAGCCCTGAGGAACTCCAAACTTTAGTCTTTAGTGTTAAGGGGTCTGACTGTTTATATATATATATATATATATATATATATATATATATATATATATATATATATATATATATATATTAGAAAGGCTCTGGATTAAAATTGAGTGGTCGATAGTGTCAAACGCAGCTGACAAGTCGAGCAGTGCAAGAATTGACACTTCGCCATTGTCACACGATAGCAACACGTCGTTAACAATTTTCAAAAGCGCCGTCTCTGTACAGTGTTTTTCCCTGTTTGCAGATTGGTATTTTTCGATCAGTTTATTTGCCAAAAGGTGGTCTTTCAGTTGTTTCAAGACAATTTTTTTTTTCGAGAATCTTAGAGATGAAGGAAAGATTGGATACAGGACCGTAATTTTTCAAATTGTCAGGGTCTAAATTTGGTTTTTTAATTAAAGGGGTTACAAATGATGATTTATAAAAATCAGGCACAGATCCGGAAGATAACGATTCATTAATAATCAAAGTTACATAATCAATGGTTGAATCTAAACATTTCATGAAAAGTCGTGTGTTTATAGGATCAATAGCGCATGATTTGGGTGCAGATGACACTATGACATCTCTGAGTTCCGAAGAGCTGACCTCCCAAAATTTGTGGAAAGTCGGGCCTTCAAAAGGCATGACCTCACACTCAATGGCGATGTCACCCTGACCCGAATCAAGCTCAGTTCTAATTTTCAATACTTTTTCATCAAAACACTGTGCAAAAGATTTTGGTAAGTCACATAATGGGATATTTGATGGTAATAAATTTGATTTTGATTTTCCACTTATTTCAGAAATAAAGTTAAAAAGAATCCTTGAATTTGGGCACTCTAACGTAGATCGAGACGAATCTTTTGAATCATCAACGAGCAAAATCGGTCAGGTTAATAAAGTCAGTAGGTGCGTGCAAATGAATCTGGCAACAAGGCGACAAGAGGGCGATTCCCAACGTCACATGACAGGTCATAATGACCTAGCAGATTTTGTAAATAATCATTAGAGTCAACGGATGATAGAATTACCTTCAATTAGCCAAATTAATTGTTGCTATGTAAGATTGAGATGAAGAATGAAAGAAAACAATATCCAATATCCCCCCCCCCCAAAACAAAAAAAAAACAAAAAACAAAACAAAACAAACAAAAACAAACAAACCCACTAATCCTTAACGCAACTTAACGAATAGTCTAACCCCGATAACAAAAGCTGCATAGGAAAAGACCACGTGCAATATAGATAAAGCAGCGCTTGATGCTCAGCTGGAGAGCAGGAAATAGGATGGCAACCCTTGGACTCCTTAGGGAGCAAGGGGATTTTATATACGCAGTGGCTATTTTTACAGTCCCGTAAAGATGGTTCTCGAGGCTATTTTTACAGTCCCGTAAAGATGGTACTCAGGGTTATTTTTACAGTGCCGTAAAGATGGTACACGGGGCTATTTTTACAGTCCCGTAAAGATGGTTGTCGGGGCTATTTTTACAGTCCCGTAAAGATGGTTCTTGTGGCTATTTTTCACGGCACTGATGCTCTTCTGTTGCGGTAACAGATTTATAAATTAGTAACAGATAAGCTGAGCAGACGCCATTAGCTCTAAAGCCTTCACTCGCTTCGTTCAGCTTCTCTCTCTCTCTCTCTCTCTCTCTCTCTCTCTCTCTCTCTCTCTCTCTCTCTTTCTCTACATTCTTTCTTTGTTTCTCACACACACACGTTCTTTCATTCTTTCTCTATCCCTTTCTTTCTTTCTCTATCTCTCTTTTCTTTTTCTCTCTCCCTCCCTCTCTCTTTCATTCTTTCCCAATCTCTTTCCCTATCTCTCTACTACCCTCCCCTCTCTCTCTTTTCTTTGCCCCCCCCCTCTCTTTCTTTCTCTCTTTCTCTCTCTCCCTCTTTCTTTCTCTTTCTTTCTTTCTTTCTTTATACATTCTTTCTTTGTTTTTTTTTCTCTCTCTCTCACTTTTTCTTTCATTCTTTCTCTCTTTTTCTCTCTCCCTCTCACTTTCTTTCATTCTTTCCCAATCTCTTTCTCTCTCTCTCTCTCTCTCTCTCTCTCTCTCTCTCTCTCTCTCTCTCTTCTCTTCTCTTCTCTTTTTCCTATCTCTTTTTCTCAATCTATCTCTTTCCCTAGTGGCACCTCAAAGCCTAGGCAGAGGGGTCTGACCACAAGGTGAGCACCGCTTTGGCGGGGAACAATGAAACCACCTCCTAACTGGGAAGGGAGGAGCAATACAGCGACCACCCTTGTCTGGTCCGAACAATCGCTGGGTCAATCGGTAAAGGAGAAGAAGCAACGCGATGGTGGGACCAAAGCAAAATGCCCTCTCCACCTCGGCGCCCTGATGAGAATCATTTCTGGGCACCTCTATTCTTTCGGATCATAACTGCCCATGGTAGAGAATCAACATCATTACTGACTTTATTATTATTTTTTATTCAGAGAACATATTTAAGCATGGGGTGTTTCGCAATGTGCATTTTTACCATGGACATCCACATGGGGGGGGGGGGGTAGTCATTTTTCCACAATATGGTGGGGGGGGGGTAGTCATTTGTCCACAATATGGTGGGGTGGGGGGGGGGATCTAAAATGATCAAAATGTGTCCAATTGGTTGTCTGAAAGGGGATTCGAACCCACTGTCACATGAAAATACTGCACCCTGAATGTAGCGTCTTTTAAGATTGTATAAATTGCTAGTCCTTCCTGACTGGTTAATACTGGTAAAGTATAAACAAAAGACTAGCTTTTAAGGGGGGCACCGCACTAGGACAGGACTGTCCCAGGGCAGTCCTGACCCAAATCTGTAATATATATGATAAAGAAAAACCTAACGCACCTATTGGGACGGGACAAAACAGTCCTAGCGTGTCCCACTGTAAACATATCGTATGACAAAACACAAGCTATATGTAATAAAAATGACAGTATCGTAAAAATCGCTAAGAAAATTGTCTTTACATTAATTGTTTGTTAACTTTAGCTTTAGATCTAAATATGTTAAATAAGATTGATTTTGATTTCATTCACAGCCTCTAGATCTGTACATCTAAATATGGGAGAAATTCTAATAATATGTGAAGTTTTGTGAATACTGCAAAAAGACAAGTTTACATACATCTATAACTATGCTGATAACTGTGAGAAGAACTGTATCAACGTCGTAAAAAGAGCCATGAGAACCGTCTTTACGGGACTGTAAAAATAACTCCGACAACCATCTTTACAGGACTGTAAAAATAGCTCCGACAACCATCTTTATGGGACTGTAAAAATAGCTCCGACAACCATCTTTACGGCACTGTAAAAATAGCTCCGAAAACCATCTTTACGGGACTGTAAAAATAGCTCCGACATCCATCTTTACGGGACTGTAAAATAGCTCCGACAACCATCTTTACGGGGCTGTAATAAATAGCTCCGACAACCATCTTTATGGGACTGTAAAAATAGCTCCGACAACCATCTTTACGAGACTGTAAAAATAGCTCCGACAACCATCGTTATGGGACTGTAAAAATAGCTCCGGCAACCATCTTTACGGGACTGTAAAAATAGCTCCGACAACCATCTTTACGGGACTGTAAAAATAGCTCCCGCAATCATCTTTACGGGACTTTAAAAATAGCCACTGCGTTATACGCCACTAATCATTCACTACATTAATAACCTCGTTTCCACCAACCTCAGTAAAACGTACTCATTTTCCTAACAACTTCAATATAAAATCCCCCTTTACATAGTAGGTACTCCAAAATTACCCCATTAAAACTGCGAAGGGTGTCTTAAAACTTCCATCCTAATACCGCCCGCTCTCCCTTACATTTGACACCCCAAAAAATTAATAATTTAACAAAAAGATATGCATGCAATTTGTGTGTATGTATGTAGGTGTGCGTGAGCATAAACGACAACTAATGCTAACACAATTTTTTTTAAAACAAAAAGAATAAAAGGATGTTATGGTGGCATGAAACGACAGATTAAGCCAACCCACCGTCCCAACAACATCTGGCATTGGAATTTAATACAATGGAATTGATTAACAATTAAAAGGGTCATTAAATAACAATTGCTCTTCAATCATTCCCTTGCCACAACAACATGCAAAACATTGAAATTAATTCAAATATAATATAATTATCTAATCGTATTCAATTTTACATTCCTAAAAAGTCATTATTGCGATGCATCTCGAAGTTGATGATAATAATAATAATAATAATAATAATAATAATAATAATAATAATAATAATAATAATAATAATAATAATAATAATAATAATAATAATAATAAAACGTACATGTTCCATTTCCTTGACGATAATCACGCCTTTCAGGATGTGAGGATCCGTCACGAGCAACTCGGCATTCAAAAGGACTGAATAGACATGAAGTCAGATTAGAGTAAATTCGAACCCCGCTTTGAAAAGGTTAACACAAAGTCCCTGATATCTCCTTGGAATCCTGATCAACGACATTTTTAATTCGAAGTCTTTGTTTCAAGATGGCAACGGATGATGGCACGAATGTTCTTTGCACAAGTAAGAATTAATTTATTAACTCTGTTTTGTTTTATCGCCTCTCTCTCTCTCTCTCTCTCTCTCTCTCTCTCTCTCTCTCTCTCTCTCTCTCTCTCTCTCTCTCTCTCTCTCTCTCTCTCTCCCTCTCTCTCTCCCTCTCTCTCTCCTCTCTCTCTATCTCGCTCACTCGCTTTCTTGCTCTATCTATCTATCTATCTATCTATCTATCTATCTATCTATCTATCTATCTATCTATCTATCTATCTATCTATCTATCTATCTATCTATGTATCTATCTACATACCTATCTATCTATCTACCTACCTACCTACCTATATATCTAGACGTATCTATCTATCTATCTATCTATCTATCTATCTATCTATCTATCTATCTATCTATCTATCTATCTATCTATCTATCTATCTATCCATCTATTTTTCTATCTATCTGTTTACCTATCTATCTATCCATCTATCTATCTATCTCTCTATCTATCTGCGTATCTATTTGTCTATCTATATGTCTATCTATCTATCTATCTGTCCATCTACCTATCTATCTATCTATCTATCTATCTATCTATCTATCTCTCTCTCTCTAACTCTATCTATCTATCTATCTATCTATCTATCTATCTATCTATCTATCTATCTATCTATCTATCTCTCGCTTTGTTTGCTGATCCATTGGTGTAAATTTCTTCTTCTTTTTCTTCTTCTTCTTCTTCTTCTTCTTCTTCTTCTTCTTCTTCTTCTTCTTCTTCTTCTTCTTCTTCTTCTTCTTCTTCTTCTTCTTCTCCTTCTTCTTCTTATTGTTCTTATTATTCACTCATTTCATTTTATTATTTGCCTTATTCATGAATATTTTCAATGTGTTTACATTCTGTAATTATTCATTCACCTATCAACCAATCACTCATTGTTAAAATGAACACATTTTAATAACTATTGTAAAACTCAATGTTCTTTTGTTATGTATTTTAGACATCACTCTAAAACACTCTTCGATATCTACTTACAATTGTTGGACAACCACCGAACAAGAGACTATAACAATCAATATCATCATTGTGATCATCATCATCATCATAGCTATCTACGTATCTATCTATCAATCATCATCATCATCATCATCATCATCATCATCATCATCATCATCATCATCATCATCGTCATCATCATCATTATTATTATTACTATTATTACTTTTTTCTTTTCTATTACTATTATGAATATTTTGCTTATTATTATATATTATTATTATTATTATTATTATTATTATTATTATTATTATTATTATTATTATTATTATTATTATTATTATTATTATTATTATTATTATCATTATTACTATTATTATTATTATTATTATTATTATTATTATTATTATTATTATTATTATTATTATTATTATTATTATTATTATTATTATCTTCATCATTATTATTATTATTCATGGCTTTAATAGCAGGTATTTTTTTCATCTCTTCTGAGTATATGCCCAGGAAGCCGTCCTCTTGCATCCAGGATTTGAATGGATAAGGGTCTTTCATTGCATTTTTCATACAGTGTTTTATTGCTTATTCTTGTGGGGTATTGTATATTCAGGATTCTTGTCAGTTGTTTTCAATGGAATCTGTCTTATCTTTGCTCTTCGGTTCCAGTCAGTGCCCATGTTCCGCAGTTGTGTATAAGCACGGATTTCACAAGGGTTGTGTATAACTTGACTTTAGTGTTTATTTTTATTTTATCTTTTCTAGTCCATATATGTGATAATTTGTTTAGTGCAGCTGTCGATAAACCTTTTCTTCTTTCTACATCTTCCTTGTCTCCTATTAATGATCCTACTATTTTTGTGGCTCTCCATCCATCTTTCTTCCTTGATAGTAATGTTACATCTGTTTTGTCAGTATTAACGTACAGTTGGTGATTTTGTAAGGCTCTTTGGATGTCATTTACACTGACTTGTTTCAGGCTAACAAAGTCAATGTCGTCTGCATATGCAATTTCCATGTTTTCAAACGTGATTGGGCCGAAGGTACAGATTTACGCACATCTTTTAAAGCATTTTATAGGTAAATGATAAATAAAACAGGACTTAGGCTGTTTCCTTGTGGTGTACCGGTGTTGCCAAGGAATGATTTATTCTCTGAGGCACCGATTATATTGGTCGTCATCCAGGTTTCAATTTTAAGGAATCTGATTAATCTAACTTCATCTTCCATAACTATTCCTTTCATAATATTTAACACGGATTGGCGATTGATAGTATCGAAGGCTGCAGACATATCTATTCCAGTTATAACTATTTCTACGTTTTTCACCCCATCTGGACATAAGAAATATCAAGGTAGATCACCCACGTCAATTCATACTGTCCTCAATAGAGACCTAAAACGCATTCAAAATAACAAAGAATGAATATCAAAGGAAGACCTTATGAACTTAGCATTCACAGCAAAAGATCGTGAACAGTGGAAGGAGGCGTCCCGATTAGATGATTAGGATGCGAAAGGCCTTAAGTCATTATTATTAATGATAATCTTATTGCTATACTACTACTACTACTACTACTACTACTACTACTACTACTACTACTACTACTACTACTACTACTACTACTAATAATAATAATAATAATAATAATAATAATAATAATAAATAATAATAATAAAAATAATAATAATAATAATAATAATAATAATAATAATAATAATAATAATAATAATAATAATATAATAATAATAATAATAATAATAATAATAATAATAATAGTAATAATGTAGAAAGTACATGACATTAAAATAGAAATGTTTTCAAGGATTTCTTGAACACAGACAAAGATTTGGATTCTCGAATGCTATGTGGAATGATGTTCCATACAGACGGACCAAAATAGGACATTGTTCCCGCTTTTGTACGAATGCGTGGGATAGCCAAAGGGTGTTGTCATTAGAGGAGCATAAAGATCGGGTTGTCGAATTTTTCTCGAGGAGTTCTGTGAGATAGGCAGGGGCAGTGTTTTCAAGACAACGATAAACTAGGACACATGCTTTGAATTTGACGCTTTTCCCAACAGGCAGCCAGTGTAATCTTCGATGGAGAGGTGTGGTGGAGTCAAACCTCCCCCTCCGAAAGACCAATCTTGCAACATTATTTTAGACCGTCTGCAGCCGATTGAGCTTATTTTCCGAGATACCAAACAACAGAATATTACAGTAATCCAGCTTTGAAAACACGAAGAGAAATGACAAGTTTCTTGGTGACATCTTCAGAAAGAAACTGTCGAATAGATCCATTTAAAAATGAGACATCAATGATTGGATCATTGTCTTAACGTGGTGGTCTATCGACAGTTTTGAATATAAGAATGCTCGAAGATTTTTGATCTTGTCTATTGTCTATTGTCTTTTGACATCTCTCCTACTTTCAATTTCTTCTCGTTCCAAAATATGTCCCCTACATACATCACCTCCGTTTTGTCGTCATTCAACCTCAGTCTGCTCCAACAATCCAATCCCTTATACCCAGTACTCATTTTTTACATGTACTTATAACATTTTAAACGTTTTTGGTACATTCAGATCCAAACAACTGGGTGTGATCAGCATATTATTGGTGGTAAGACAAGCCCCTGGTAACCTCTGAAAGTGGATGTATGTAGAGAACAAAATGCATATGTCCAAGAACTTAACCCTGTGGGACACCACATTCCAAAGAAATTTGATCGGACTTCAAACTTCTTCTTCTTCTTTTTCTTAATCTTTTTCATTGTTATAATGCCGTATAACATTTTTTTTATACCATAGAAAAATCCAGGTTTTCCCAAGAAGAGAAAGGACCTAATGATTTTTTTGTATTTATTTTTTTATTATGTCAATTATCACTTTTAAATATAATCTATACACATTACCAGGCCTTATGCACCTCTTGGCGCTGAGAGATTTAAACTTGAGATACAATCTCTATAGTATTTTGCTAAATGAGATCTCTAGAACATCACGCGGTAACCCTGTAAAAATGAGTAATGACTGTTCTCATTCTGAAACTTTCTCCCTCCAGGTAAATCAGAGTACATCATACAGCATGTCGTGGGATGTGGACCTTTTCAAGTCCTTGTATTTCTAGCAGTGTTGGTCCTGGGCTTCTTGGGCAATGTCTTCAGTCAGATGTTCATGGCTTTTGGAAACTACAACCCAGGTTGGCGATGCTTGGACTCAAACGTTACCACTAATGTCCCAGAAAATTCTACATCAATATACAGCCATGATTCTATAACAATCATAGAGACAAATGGAAAATTGATCACAAATTCTTCTGCAGAATTTATCACAGGCAATTGCACACTTTTTGACTCCTGTCAACACATAGAATTCAGACCTGGTACATCTACAATCGTCACAGAGTGGGGTCTGGTATGTGGAAAAGCCTGGATTACTTCTCTTATCATATCATTACAGTATGCAGGGATCGCCTTTGGAGCAACATTTGTTGGGTATTTAGGAGACGCTATAGGAAGAAAAATGACCATCTACTCCACTTTGGCAATGACATTCGTCATCAGTGTGATTTCTATATTTGTCACTTCCTGGGAGATGTTTGCAGTTATGCAATTTTTCATAGGTTTGTCTCTGTCTAGTTTTCTTATCTTACATTATGTTTACACTGTTGAATTTGTCACCACAAAATGGAGAAATCCTAGTTCTACTGTACCAACTTTTACTCTTAATACCATTGTTTTTGCTGTAGTTTGCATGTTACTGAAGGATTGGCGTCATATTCGTATTGTTGGAGCAGTTGTCGTTGGAATCAGCATCGTTCCTGTCTTCTGGCTACCTGAAAGTCTTCGCTGGCTTGAAGTAAAGCATAAAACCTCAAAGTTCGATAAGGTTATAAAGAAAATGTCAAAACTAAATGGTAAAGTTTTGCCACCCATGAAACACATCGAATCTATAATTAACTGCAACAGAGAGGGGGAAAAGTTTGTAAAAAATTCCGAAGGGGGGTCAAAAGGTTCTAAAGATTTGCCAATAAGTGATACCAGTGGATCCGTAAATTCTACACATGAATCAGAAACCGTCAAAAATGAGGCAATGAATGAAAACGCGATTGTACTACAGGTTGAAGCACGCTCCAGTATTTTTGATTTGTTTAAACCAGCGTACAGAAAATATACTTTGCTTTTAATTTTGCCAAATTTCACGATGAGTTTAATTTTTTTCGCATTGGGTTTCGGCGTCAAAGCGCTAAGCGGAAACTTTTACATAAATCTTATTATCATGAATGCTCTTGATATCTTGTTCTCCCCAATATTCATGATTCTTCCAAATGTGATTGGACGAAAACCTTCAGGCATTGCATTTTCTGGAATTTCTGGAGTGTGTTTATTGACAGCAGCCTTCTTCCATCAACTAGCCTCGGGTTATGCCAAAACTACAGGAGTTTTGATAATGGCCATTGTTGCAAGGTCTACCATTGGTGGGTTTTGGGGAGTAATGTTGACATACACGGTAGAACTTTACCCCACTGTTGTCCGAGGACTTGGGACAAGCTGGATGAACGTTTTACTTCGCCTGGGAGGAGTAGCGGCCCCTTATCTTATTCCAAATGATCCAGATTCTTTTTTCATCTGCTATATCATCATGGCTGGCCTCGCTATCTCGTGTTCTGGAATTATCATGCTCCTTCCGGAAACAAAAGGGAGGCAACTTAAAGAGACTCTCGAACTCAAATGAATGTCAATAACAGTGACTATATCATCTTATCTTCTTAAACTGTAATTATATTAACGTACGAGGGCTAGTCAAAATGTAATGGGACTCTGATTACACATGATAGAAAAAATTGTCTGCCGGAAAAATAGAAGAATAGACCAAGTATGTTTGAATTTATCAAATTTTTGAAATGAAGAGACAGTCGATAGCAAGCTGATTTAGGCAGACTTTGCTTAAAGATACAGATAAAACACAAGAAACATTTACAAGTATAATTGTGGTTTCCACGGCAAGGAAATCTTATTATAATTGATGATAGAGGGAATAATGCGGTTGTTTGTTTGTTTCAATTTTTAAAAATATTTACAGTTCTGAGACTAAGATGTGGTATATTATAAATAATATGAGATGATATGTATATATATATATATATATATATATATATATATATATATATATATATATATATAATATATATAAAATATATATATTTATATATATATATATATATATATATGTATATATATATATATATATATATATATATATATATATATATATATATATATATTTGTGTCTGTGTATGTGTGTGTGTGTATTTGTGTGAGAAAGTGGGGGGGGGGGGGGAATTGGGCATTGCTATTAAATATTGCATTATAGTTTACCATGATAAAAATTAGTTGCGATTGCACAATTGGCTTATATTATTATTATTATTATTATTATTATTATTATTATTATTATTATTATTATTATTATTATTATTATTATTATTATTATTATTATTATTATTATTATATTATCATTATTATTATCATTGTTATTATTATTATTTTATTATTATTATTATTATTATTATTATTATTATTATTATTATTATTATTATTATATTATTATTATTATTATTATATTATTATATTATTATTATTATTATTATTATTATTATTATTATTATTATTATTATTATTATTATTATTATTATTATTATTATTATTATTATTATTATTAATATATTATTATTATATTGTTATTATTATTATATCATTATCATTATTATTAGACTCTATTATTGTTATTATTATTACGTTATCAATTCTATTATTATGTTATTATTATTATTATTATATTTTATTATTATTATTATTATTATTATTATTATTATTATTATTATTATTATTATTATTATTATTATTATCGTTATTATCAGCATATATATCATAACCAGTATTATTGTCTTTTCTTACTTTGTTTAAGCTGAATAAGGGTTATTTAATGATAGCACATAATACATATCTTAAATAGCGTGTATTATCTTTTGAACGAAAAAAAAAATACCATATGACAATGTAAAATCGAAAATAACTTGTATAAACTATAAGCTATTGAAGTTGTTGAAAACTATTCATAATTAAATAAATAACAAGGATGAACTGCTCATAGTATAATGAAAAAAAAAAATCCTACACATTTCAATTTCATCTCTAAGTAAATTTCAGAGAAGTTAGCTCTGGCAACATTTTTTTTTATTATTAATTTTTTTAAAATCCCTGTAGTTTTGCGATAAAAGCAAGACCATTCCAGGTTTTACTTACAGATAATTAATATGTCTTTCTTATTTAAGTATGAAATGCTTATATATATATAATTTTCTTCTTCTTATTATTATTTTTTTTAATTTATTTATTTATCTATTTATTTTTGTTAAACTTCGTCTTTAGTATACTTAAACAAAATTGATGGAATTACGTTCTTTAATTTGTAAATTATCTTTCAGAGATGTAATGA
>NC_088369.1:20858071-20863071 GCF_034508935.2 Berghia stephanieae
TACACTAACCTTCATATTTCACAATTATTTAGCGTTAGTGAAAGTACTATAACAAATATTATACAAACTTTTATTCATGTTTTACATAAGCCATAAGCTTCTCTTTGAAAATGTTATGAAGGTTACATGCCCTTCTAGACATAAAAATAAACTATCAGCTCCATCATCATTTTTAAAATTTCCAAATTGCAGAATGATCATTGATTGTACAGATGACCAAATTGCTATTCCTAAAGAAATGGATAAACAACGGTTAACTTCTTCTTATAGGTCCATGAATTCTGTTAAAGCTCTTGTTGGTGTGAGTCCAAATGGTGTGATAAATTTTATTTCTAAACTTTATCCAGGGTCTGTCTCGGATAAGGTCATTGTACAAAATTGTGGATTACGAAAACGTTTAATTTCAAGCCCTGGAGATTTAATTTTAGCAGATAAAGGTTTCCTGATTCAAGATATTTTACCTCAAGGAGTAACTGTAAATATCCCTCCCTTTTTACATATAAATTTACTGAAAATGAGATTTTGTTAACAAAATAAATTGCTTCATGTAGAATTCATGTTGAGAGGGCTAATGAAAGACTGAAAAATGTTAACATCCTCTCATATATTCCAACCATGTTAAGAGAACCATCTGATATTATTTTTCAATTAGTTGCAGCACTTGTCAATCTCCAGTCTCCTCTTATTAAGGAGACTGCATTTTGTTAGCTTTGCCATTTATTTTGTACAACACACATATTTTGTTCATCATCATCAAATCACCATTCAAAATAATGGTTTTGTAGGTCACCCATACATGATTTTACATGATAAACATAACAAATTATGGCATTGTTGTATCAATGTATGTTCAATGTCATTAACATTGTTAAATAAAACCACACAAATTAGTTTTGGACTGAATCAACCCAAGGCATCATCAAGATAGATCTGTGGAAGTAAAAGAATAAAAGATTCAAATTTAGAGCTGCGACCATGCTCAATAGGCAAAAAACAAACAAACTGATAAAACGTCTGTTGTGGTCTTGTGGTATGACACTCGCTTTCAGATCAGAAGGTCCTGGGTTTGGGCCTCGCTCGGCGCATAGTTGAGTCCTTGGAGAAGGCTCTTTACTCACAATCTCTCACCGTACTCAGGTGTCACATGAGTACCTGGCCGTTAACAGCGTTGTCTCTGTCCGAAAAAATTGTAATATCGCCTAACAGGCATCATGCCCGTCTTACATGTTAAATGTTGCTGTTGGCCACGGACCCCTTGTAAAGCACTTTGAGCACATTTAGTGGATATTACGCTATATAAAAGCTCAATTAAAAAAATAAATTAAGTGGTTCTTTCATTCATCTTGCTTTGTTGATAAGGGGGAAACCCGAAACGTCCATTTTATCTGTTTTTGTATATTAAATTGAAGTTCACATTCAATTTCACAATGTTATTGATTTCTTCGAGTTTCAAGCAGCAACATTTACATTACACCTTAACCCAATAGGAAGTTTAGTTTACCGTGACTAACACTGGTCTAAATAAATCCTTTATTCATCCCATAGAGGAAATTTATCTCTAGGGTCTATTCCCAGGGAAGACTGGAATAACCGCGGTGCAGGGCCGCAAATTGAGCTAGGGCGAGGTGACTTTCTCAAGGCCACACAGCGCAGCGGCGGGGGAACGAACTCGGTACCTTTCGGGTACGAAGCAAAAACCGTACCGCTGATCCACGCTGCCCCACATGAAGTATGATAAAATGTCTAGCGTGATTGGTGATTGTGATGCTCATATGAGTATTATAATAAAGGTTACAATACGATACTGAATAGTATGTAGTAGACTATAGTCAATAGCAACGAAAATTAGCGAAGCAAGACTAAGACCTCAAAGACTCAAAGTCCGTGGTCCATAAGATAAAAACACAATAATTCAATGACCCCCTCTCTCTCTCCCTAACTAAAATCGAACGTAAACAGTAAAATCTTTCCATTGGATATACTAAATCTGCCTAAACTGATTATTGTCCAACAGTAGTTTTACGGGGATGTGAAATTTTGAGAGTGAGAATGACAAGACGAAGTAACTTGCCTGCTACCTTCACAGAATACTCTTTATTCTTCATGCTGGCTTGAACTTTGCCGAACATCAAGCCATCTCAGTAAGTGAAAGTCAAAACATGACCTGACTGATGATGATTTTCACCTCGCAAGACACTTCTATGCTCATTGGAGAAGTATTTCATAAGGGCGGTGATGGAAATAAAGTTAGTGTACGCCATTTTTCTCGACTGTTTAGAGCCAGCCGTTCCGTTACTATGCGTTGCTGCGCAGGATGACGTCACGACTTTTGAAGACTATTTTTCACTGTCTTGGCTTCTTCAATATCTTCAAAGTAATGTTCCATCATTGCCTCCTTCAGTTGACCAGAAAAGATGTAAGTCTGAAAGTGTCAAGTCTAGTGAATTAATGAGGATGACGAGACAGCGTTGATGCGATTACCTCCTTTTTCCTGGCACTTGGTTACGGAAGGGCATTATCATGAAGATAAAAATATCAAATATTAAAAGTTAGATCGATGGAAAGAATCAGGAGCGAAGAGTTGTCGGGAAAAGTGAAAAGACAAATCAGGAACCTGTTCTTTCCTTGATCTTGATTCAGGGGAAGACTTCAAACATTTTCATTGATCAGCATGGGATGTATACATTAACATTAATAATATAGGCAATAGATGACCAAGGATCTGTATTGTAGTCCGTTTTCTTAGCGGCAAGTTCCGTGCGTTTTGTGCACTTTTTGTAACCAGCAAACTAAGTATACAAATTGGTGCAGAAAATTATGAAGATTCGAAAAATAGGTGGCTCCAAATACAATTTTTATTGAAAAGACCTTAAAATTCGTCGTAAAGTCTAGTGAAAACGCGCACTTTGTGACGTTTTGGCGCTCGATGACAAAAGTATTAAAAAAAACCATTCTCACCCATTAAGAACATCTTGATTAGTTTTTGATCGTGGAGATATGTTTGTTTTAATGTTTTCCATTATTATTTACCAAAAATCTAGCTTTTGATTATTTTAAAACATTTTTTTTGTCTTCTGACAGCAGAAAAAAAAACCCAATAAAAATTGTCCTTTTTTGCCCGTGCAACAAAACTATGAGTCATTAGGACGACCTATCCTTTACAAAGTATGTACTAGGATGTCTTAGCGCCTGTAAACGAAAAAAAAAACAACAAGAGACTAAAAAAAATATTTAAAGCAGTTAAAGAGGTTTCTTTCAACCATTGTGTACAGTACTATAATGCTAAATCGAAATGCGGTTTTGTCATCTGTCACCGCCTCTCCCTTCAAGATAACGACAGCTCCATCTACCGACAATGGCATCATGTGTTGTCTAAAAAATAACTGAGAGAATGAGTTTTGTCTTTTGAACGATGTCAACAAACTACAATTTTATTTTGTGCAATCGATATTCATTGAAAAGGTAAGGAGCAATCTTTTTCATCTATTATAAATGTCTTATATCATCGTGATGTTATTTTGCTTTATGCGCATGCTAGTGCGATAAGTATCGCGCAATGTATGACAAAAGAGTTGCGTTGTGAAAAAAGAATTGGGTCAGATCAAAGCTGAGTCACAGTCATATCATTCTACACACACAATAAGCCTCCAGGATGCAAAAGATAGATTAAGATTATGGCCCATGCTTGGATCTGAACATATTTTTCTATCTTAGTATAATATAAGTTACATGTGCTATGTCAGTACTAAATTTAGACCCTTTTAGATTCGATTAGATATAGATTAGCCTGTCGATGATTGATGATAGAATAACGGTGTTTATCATTACTGCTGACCGAGAAAGAAAAAAACATAACTAATTTATTATTAACTCTGTTGATCAAAAAAAAAAGAACATCTCCACGCACAATTCTACCAATACACGCTAATATTCACACACATTGCTTTACCTTTTGCATGTTCAGGTTTGGTGTTTTTAAACAATGTATTGACTTGTTTGTTATATTTCTACTTGCCAGCCTCACAGTCCTTTATTTCCTTAAAATTAATAAGCATCATGCCTGGGGACCTCGTCAAATGGGAATGCTAGTTTGATTTTTTGAATGGTCAAGATTGCAAGGACTAAAGTTCCATTCTAACAGGTATTTGGAAGTATGTGTTCGTTGTGTGTGTGTTGATGTTGTTGTTGTTGTTTTATTGTTGTTTTGCAGAGAAATCTTACCATTGAGCTATCCAAGCCCCGTCAACTAATATGTGTTTAACCTTTCTCACGCAAACACACACACACAAATACACACTCACACGCATACATACACACACACACACACACACTCGCACTCACACAAACTTGTTCATTCTGTCAGCTCTCAAGCTACCCTATAGCGCCTTAAGATGGTAACATTTTCTGTAACTTGAGAAACTACGTAATTCACACTTTTGTAGGAAATAATTTTAAATATTGTCTCTTGAGTATGTCATGGGGTTTTGATTTATTTTTCTTTCCTTCCTAGAATGCGCTAATATGGCAAGAGGAAAGAAGCGGCAGACATCCATTGTCGACTGTAAAAATCTGAACAAAGTTCCAAGACTCGATCAAGCTTCCCCTGAAATTGACTGGTCGAAGTGCCTGTTTTGTCAAGAAACCATTGAAAATTCTCCTCTCACAAACCCTAAAAAAGCAACCAAGTTAAATTGTATTGAAGACACTTATGTTGCCATTTCTGAGGATATCAAACTTTTTCATGACTCAGGCAGATTGCCAATAGCATTGAAATTCAATATTAACCAACCTGTGAAATGTCTTGTTAGTTTTTTGAGAGACAATGATGGACTTTACCATAAGAATTGCAGACACAGGTTTCATAAATCAAAACTCAAAAGGCTTGCAAAGAAGATAAATCAATGTAATAGTGAAGCAGTTGCAAGTCCTGATACAAGAGGCACATTAAACACATCACATGTAAGCAAACACTGCTTGTTTTGTAAGGGTTGTGAAGTGGA
>NC_088369.1:20870571-20965571 GCF_034508935.2 Berghia stephanieae
TCCGTAAATAGAATATAAATATTAAAACGCCCCTCTGAAATAAATGGTTTACCCTTCAGCCTGAAGGGGGAAAAGGAAAAAAGAAATGTATGTTGATTCCTGCTTATTAAACTTTGCGGGATTCAATTTAGAAATACATGGGCATAACTTTAAATTCTCCATCCAAATTTTTAGCGCAAGCATGTCTGCTAAACAACAGTTTGTTATGAATGAATAACAAAGAGATATCAAGCACGTCAGATATAATAATCGGATATGAATGGTAATGATAGCTGTGCCTCTGTGTCCCACGCGAATCAGGGGAGGATTAATACTACACTTTATTTAAAAATCCGAAAAACTAGAGCATTTATATAATCCAATATCCACTAAACTTGCTCAAAGCGCTTTATTAGGGGCCCCTAACCAACAGCAACACTCAACATGTATGACGGGACCCGACACCTTTTAGGCGATATTACATTTTATTCCAGCAGAGAAAATGCTGTAAACGACCAGGTACTCATTTTACACCTGAGTACGGTAACAATGTGAGTAAAGACACTTTTCCAATTATTCAACTTTGCACCACTCAGAGCATGTCTCGAACCCTGAACCTTCGGACCTGAAAACTCGAGCCATACCACTCTACCTTATAGCCGCACAAGCTATATATGGACAGATGTAAGACTGGGGTGAGAATGATTGCTTGTAGTAGTTGTGGTGATAGGATGGTAATGTGGTGGTAGTTGTAGTAGTAGTGGTGGTAGTTGTAGTAGTAGTGGTGGTGGGGATGATGATGTGGTGGTGTAGTATCAGAGGTAGGAATGATGATGTGGTGGTAGTTGTAGTATTGGTGGGAGTGTAGTATTAGCGTTGGTAGGGACAATAATGTGGTGGTGGTTGTATAAGTAGAGTGGTATGAAATAAGTGAAGAGCAATAATCATTGTAAATTGTAAATCAATACAAGTGAGACTAGATAAGTAAGCCCATATTAATATCATTGGCTTCTGGTTAGACCAAACAAGAGATTAACTTCTTAGTAAATTAGCAGTCCTAGCCCTATTTTCTGATTTCCACTTCCCAGCAATTAAGCCATAGTCACAGTACCATAATATGATAAATATAATTTACAGAGGAAAGCAGCTTGAAAAGATAACTAAATTTTATTCCGAGAACAATCCAGCATTATAGAGGTAATCAATGAAATTGAAAATGTGTTGCAATATTCCACAAAGAAATAACAAAATACAAAATTTAAACAACAGGTATAGTACTACATTTATCAATTCTAACGGCATACTTCTTCCCAAAAAATACTCAATTTGCATGATAAAACAGTATATTTATTGCTAAATTAACAAGGGTTCCCATAAGCGCTTCACATGCAATGGGATCAATCCAAAGTGCAGTCAAGAGTTTTTATCTGATTCCCCTGTCTACCCAGCAGTGCATGGGTAGCTGGGTCTATTATATCTCAGCGAGAGACTAGTGTCCTATCCAAAGGGTAACAGGCAATTGTTATTGTCTGTTTCATGCTACACAAATTCAGGCTCCATGGGTATTATGGCTCTGATGGACTACTTCTTTTTTTTTTTTTATCTTTCAATGAAATTGATATATATTTTCATTTTAATTTTAAAAACATTGTACCGATACTGCAGTTCAGCAGTACAAAATAAAATCCCATAATCGCAATGATTGCTCTCTCTAATACAATTTCCCTTCTAAATATCTAAATGTTAAAAATTAATCATTGACATATACAATGGGGTTTTTTTTTTTTATTGACAAAAACAGTTATTTGCCATATGTGCATAATTTATTCAAGTTCAAGTTGCGATTGATATTAAGGTTTAACAATAGACCACACCTATGGCAGAAAAAAGTTTGATGGAATCTTACATAGCTTTGGAGTTATTCAAACCTGAAATGTGTCAACAAATTTAAAAAAAACAAACAACACTATTTTGTGAAAGACTGCGGCTATGTGGTCTTGTATTATGACACTTGCCTTCGGACCGGAAGGCCCTGGGGTTGAGCCTCGCCTGGTGCATAGTTGAGTCCTTGGAAAAGGCTTTTTACTCACATTCTCTCATCATACTCAGGTGCAAAATGAGTACAGTGTTCTCTCTGTCCAAAAACAAAATTGTAATGTTGCCTAATAGGCATCATGTTCCGTTTTAAATGTTAAGTGTTGCTGTTACCAGGGACCGCTAGTAAAGGGCTTAGTGGATATAGCGCTGTATAAAAGGTCAATATTTGTTTGTCGTTAACCGTGTCGCAGCGATTGCGACATATCTAGGTCATTCCAGCGCCAGTAAAAAGGTTTACATCTCAACATTATCGAAAATGAAGCTTTAACCATTTATCACCATGATTCCTAGCTTGGAATGAAGATCTCAACTCATATTTGAAACATTGCAAAGGAAATAACACTACAATCTCTCTCTTTTATATGTGATCCACCATGTATTAAATCGGGGTGAATTAGTCATGGAAAACTGATTTTTAAGACAAAATTATGAAATTCTATTTGATTTATTGAACCCCATTTAGAAGCCGGAACGCATTTTTCTCCAACTAGTCAAAGTCTCAAACTTTTTAATCATAACATGCTCAATTTAAATTCAATCTTCAGCTCTAGTTCATTCCAATATAACACTGTTCGTCACATATGTTAGTGTCCTATTTCTAGATAATATATAAATTAATCTTAACTGGGAAGAAGAGAAGGCTGTAGATTAACAAGACCTGCTACGATAACGACAATATCATCCAAAGGGGAACAAGGTTAATCGTCAGTCGGCCCTGTAGAATTTTGTACTTTTTAACAAAGCCAATGACTCTCTCTACGTGAATTCTAAGACGAGAGAGCTGTCTAGAAGTAACAACCTCCTTTCCTGTTAACTGCTTCTTTCCCTTAGTGAAAGCAGGCAAATGAACTGTAACTCCTCTCGCAGCACATTCAGAACTAATCAAAAATCCTCTGTCAGCTAGAATCTCATCTCCATGCTCAAGTTTATCCAAAAAGCCAGAGTCGCATGTGATTGTTTATCTGAAACTCTCCCTCCCCATCCAGCCGACACAAATGAAATTGCTCCACAAGGCGTTATGGAGATGAGGAATTTTACAGTATTGCAATGTTTGTAATTGCTCCATGTTTGAGCTCTGGCAGTGAGTCCATCGGGCCTAGAAAATGGAACTTCGAAACAATCTATAGTAGAAATGACATTTGGAAAACACTTAAAAAGAGATGACATGTTCCTCTGGCAGACATCTCTTTCTCGCCACACAATCAATGGTCTTAAAAAAGTAGCTAAAACAGGATGTAACGAAATGCTTCCGTGTAGGCGTCAGTTTACGACAGGATGTACGTCGTCGTAGTATTAGTTGTTGTTGTTATTGTAATCCCTCCGGAACAACCCTTCTTTTGTTGATACAGGTCGTATCAGATCATGCACCTATGGCCCGGAAGTTTGAATTAAACTACGTAGTGTGGGTGTTATTGTGAGAAAGGCATCAATCTTGTTTTCTCCGTAAACTTATAAGCAAAGTAGGATCCCTGTATTCTACGGGAGTGACTTTGTTATGGTATGGCTTGATTGATATCTCGTAACTATGGGGCTGACGAATTTATTTATCCTTGATATGAGGATGTCCGGTATCAGGATGGGTTGTTGTTGTCCATGATTATGGAATCTGGGGAGTTTTAAGGAATTTCAGATGTTTACGGATATGACTAACATCCGTTTGTGTGGGTAGAATTTTGCTTCGTTTGCTTGATTTTTGCCTATAAATGCCAGAGTTTTGAGCAGTTTCTTCAGACCACTCAGCGGAGTCTTTTAGGCTCATTGTCTCAAAAGAGACCAGACAGCGGAGTCTTTTAGGCTCATAGTCTCTAAGCGATAACCACAGCGGAGTCTTTTAGGCTCATTTGTTTAACTCTTGTGTAGAGTTAGATTAAAGTCTTGTGTAGACTTTGTAGTGCTCAAAGTTCGAGCTGAGACACGTTTTGTGTTAACTCTTGTGTAGAGTGTGATTTAAGTCTTGTGTAGACTTTGCGGTGCTCAAAGTTTGAGCTGAATCAAGTTGTGTTATAACTCTTGTGTAGAGTTTGATTAAAGTCTTGTGTAGACTTAATTTGTGATTTCTATAATCTGTTCGGCTCTGGTGAGATTTTGAATAATATGTTGTGATTACAATTATGATTGTGTTTTGATATCAATATCATAATATCACTTTAAATTTTGAGTCTCAATTAATTAATCAGATAATGAAATTAATTGTGTAATATATTCTTGTTGTAAAGAAAATAAGCTTTTCTTGCTATAAAGCAATATTATTTCATATCTACAAAGTAAAGCAATATTAATCAACATTAATAAATTGATTTGTTAAAGTAAAATAATATTTACTCATTTAAAGTAAACATATTGAATGAGTTCGAATATAGATAGAGTTATATTCGTATGATTATCATGTGATAACAAAATCATTTTCTTTCTTTAAAGTGAATGAGCCGTTGGAGGCTGGGCTTTAACAAGCCAACTATAGGCTATACACTCATAGCTTGACACTAATAGAAACTGTACATTTGCCTGATTTATAAGTTACCTGTGAAGAACCATTTGCTTATTTTAATATCGGAACATTGAGAAACAATTGATCTGTTTATGAATACTGTGAAATCAGAACAATTTCAAGAAGAGACAAATTAACAATATTAGAACAACCTTACAGTTTTTGTTGAATATCAAGGACACTCTTTTGGCTTTCTTCTACACGTCTGGATTGTGTTTAGTTAGTTAGTTAATTATTAGTTGCCTGTATGACTGTGATGGTTGCAACCTATCTGTGAGATTGTCTGATGTGGTAGCGGTTTGGTAAAGTATTGATAATTAATTGATTTAATTATATATTTTCATATCGCTTTCATATCATATTCATCTTCACACCATCTCCATCAATTTGTCATCCATCCATTTGATTTCATACTTATGACATCTATCATTTCATCTTCATATCTCATAATATCTTTGTTATATTGTAATAAAATATATCTTCATTTAGCTTCAAAACCTTTATCAACGTATTGTGTTTGGTTATTGATCGGTGTCGTAGCTTGAATATAGCACACATAAACAAGGTTGCAAACTGCGCTACATAAGCATACGGTTTACGTGCGCACTTTGTGACACAGGAATTACTTTATGAATGACTCTCGCCACTGATGAATTGGAAATCCTGAATCTTAATGCTAAATCTATATTGCTGCTAAAATGTCTAATTTTCATCAAAACCAATAACAACTGATCATCACAAGAAATTGATTTGTTTTGAAGAACAGGAGCAAGTTCCGTTGATAAAAATGTGAAACAGTCAATAGTCACTCCTGCGAAAAAATGAATGTCTTTCTTTACATTGTTGAAAGTAAATCGTTGATCTGCCAAATCTCTCTTAAGTTTATTATTTTCTTCCCTCAATTCAGCCAATATCCCACGAAGATTCAAACAGTCCCTTATACACTTTTCAACAATGTCAGAGACACTGCCATCTGTTTGAGTTCCTGAAAGAAGAAACATAGAAAAGTTAGAATATGTGCAATAATTTAATAATTACACTACATATATATATATATATGTTTAACAAGTCATCGTTTATTCTTTCTCATCAGGTTCAACCGGCAAGACTTCGTGATATCAACTTTAAGAAACCAAAACATGGTGAAGATAACTGTTCGACTCCAGTTCCTGCTCGTCCAAAAATCTCAACAAAAACTGTAGATTTGGATGATATTAAACGTTTTCCTAATTCAGTCGTGCTGAAATCTCTCAGTTGTACAAATGATGTGCCATTGACCATTGAGAAAGCAATAAAAAATTCTAAGGACAAGTTTCTAGAGGCAGTGACAAAAAGTATGACAGATGCAGCAATTGTCTTGAAGAAGAGACAAGAAAGCAATCTCAATCTGTCTTGTGGTTTGAGCACCGTTATGGAAGATTAACATCTTCAACTATGCACAAAATATTGCATGCCAGGAGTGATGATACCATAGTTAAAACAATGGTGGAGAGAAAAGATTTAAGCAATGTGCCAGCTATCAAGCACGGAAGAGAGTTGGAGGAGCCAGCACGTAAAGTCTACACGAATCACCAATCTGGTCTGCACAATAACTTTTCTTGTTCTTCATCAGGCCTGATTTTAAATAAGATGTATCCCTTTTTGGGGCATCGCCGGATGGAGTTGTACACTGTGATTGCTGCGATAAAGGCTGTTTAGAGATTAAATCACCTTACAAGTACAAGGACGGGTTACCCCATGACATAAGTACAGACAATAATTTTCCACTATTTCAACATAATGACTCCCTCGCAGTGAAGAAAACGCATCAATATTATTCTCAAGTGCAGATGCATATGTTAATCAGTGGTGTTAAATATTGTGACTTTTTCCTTGCAACAAACAAGACTTGTCTGCTTGTCAGAGTAAGTCGAGATGAGAATTTCATCAAGGAAATGATTGAGAAAGTATCAAATATATACACTCGCATCACAAACGCTCTGATTACTTTTATCTTGTAACGTGGCTAGACCTGTTTCTTCATGTTATTTATGCTTACCAACGTCTTTGGTTCTTTCATCCAGTTCTGCAGAAACAGAGTCAACAGATTGTTGCAACTGGATTAGAGCCTTTGCAGCAGTCTCCCTGTCTATTTTTTCCTGTCGTCTTTCTCGGGAAGTAAATCTCCTAACACTTGTGTCCCTACTCCTGTTCGTAGTCCCATACCCCAACTCTTTGGAGGGCACATAATCAGGATGCTGTTTGTTCTCATGTGGTTTTCCTGTTAATTAAAAAAAAATATAAATTGTTAAACATGCACATGCTAAGAAGAGAGGAATTAAAAATTCAATAATTCTGGTACGGTTGTTAGTTCTGTTTTTTAAATAAAAATTCAAAGACTATGACACGGCACTCCTTTGACCAACTGCAGTAGGAAAAAATGATATATGTATTATGGAAGTTCTGATAGCTCAGATGGTTGGCAGAGCATTTGTTTCACATGTTTAATATTGAGAGGAAAATGTTTCCTTATCGTAAGACAAATTGAAATCAAGACTGGCATTAACCTATCCCCCCCCCCCCTTATCGTAAGACTGAAATTGAAATCAAGACTGGCATTAACCTATCAAGGACGAGACAATTTCTTTCAAATAAAATTTTTTCTTCCATTATTTATCTGGTATAGGGGGTCCCGATAGTTCAGTTGGTAGAGCACTAGCTTCACACTCAAAGGGACTAAGATTGATCCTGAGTGAAACCGATATATTTTTTTTCTGACTATCCACCTGGCAAAAATTACTTTGTGATAGATTGGCACCCTATCCAAAGGATAGCAAGCTCCTCCCCACCCCTTGATGTTCTAAATCAAATAAAACATCCTCACAATTTGGATTTCAACAGCACTGCCCGTTCATCTATTTCAATAGAGAGAGCAGTAATAGCAATGCTACCCGAGTTTCATTGAAGCTCAAGTATCATCGCTCTTGCTGTTTGGTAACAATGGCAAAATATTATTAGAGCAAAGCAGAACACCACTCTAGTTTTACAAAGGTTCCAACACACAAGTGACATTTTTCCTAAAACTGCCATCTTGCTTTGTTTACACAAAGACAATGGCCAGATTATTCAGTATTCTAAGACTAAAAATCCTTTCTACTAATCAAAAATGTAACCAAATTCTAAATGTGCCATTTTGGTGATCAAAATATTAATAATAATAATAATTTTTCAAATTTTTACATTACACCCGATATTACAAGTGAGCCAGGTGAAGAAGATTGTGCGGCTATGTGGTCTAGTGGTATGACACTCGCTTTCGGATCGGAAGGTCCTGGGTTCGAGCCTCGCGTTCGGCGCATAGTTCAGTCCTTGGGAAAGACTCTTTACTCATATTCTCACACCATACTCAGGTGTAAAATGAGTACCTGGCCGTTAACAGCGTTGTCTGTCCGAAAAATTGTAATATCGCCTAACAGGCGTCATATCCCGTCCTACATGTTAAATGTTGCTGTTGACCAGGGAGCCCTTGTAAAGCGCTTTGAGCACATTTAGTGGATCTTGCGCTATATAAAGCCCAATATTGTCAAGATTTTTAGAGAGAGAGAGAGAGAGGGGGGGGGAGATTTTCGTTTATTTTTTATTTTTTTCAAAATCTCTCTCTCTCTCTCTCTCTCTCTCCCCCCCCCCCTCTCTCTCTCTCTCTCTCTCTCTCTCTCTCTCAAAATGCACAAGATTGTGCTATTTACTATTGTTTATAAAGAACAAACAAGGTGGCAACTCAGTCTCTGTATAAACTAAGCCAGATGGCAGCAGGGACCTCGCTCCTTATCCAATGCCGAAGCCGAAACGGTTTTGTAAAAAAAAAAAAAAAAACACCCAAAAATGTTCGTGTCGTAAGTGATGGAAGTTGAAGTCGGCTTATTATAAAATCGTTTTTAAGGTCTGTTTGGATTATCCTTTTTCAACAGATAATGTGAATATAACATAAACTTGAAGAATAGCCAAGCTAAATGAAAATTAAATTGACTGATGAGTACGCGAGGCTGAGTTGCGAACGACAACTGGGCTCCGACATTCCGATCCCAGTGTCATTCATGTCACCGTACCGTGTTACTATCTACACACTACACACTACAATACATTGTTAGTCACTGGTCATGCCTTTTTTTTTTTTGTTTGTATGTTTTACGCAAGCTTAATAAAAAATTAAATTGACTGATTAAATGAATACGTGAGGCAGAGTTGCGAACGACTCGTGTGTTCCGACATTCCGACCCCAGTGTCAGTCATGTTCACCGTAGGCTACTGTGTCACTGTGTTACGTTACTGTCAACACACTACACTACACTGCATTGTTAGTGACTGGTCATGTCTTTTTTTTTGTTTGTATGTTTCTTTTAATATGGGTAAATCTACAAAGAATAATAATAGAAATGTTCAAAACAAAAACTAGATTAACTATTACTTGCCTGTAATAAAGTGCTTTCCACAAACACGATGACTGGCCGTTGGGGTCCATTGCTGGTTTGTTGCCGTCGGGTCTTTTCGTTTTATGGCGCTCAGCCATTTTTCTCTCCTGTCCAGAGGCCATTTCGGTATGCGATGGAGACTAACTTCTCCTTTCTTCGCTCTGCTTGTACATTTTATTATACAACAACTATGAGGCATGATAATGTGTTAATAGTTTTGACGTGCCAGCTAGATAGATGGTGGAGGTAATGAGAACCATGTGGGTTTGTTATTGTTTTCCTACCTCCACTAAACCCGCGCATCCAGTTGCGCACCCACGCTGATTTTGGCCAATTGGGATCCTGATCAACGACATTTTTAATTCGAAGTCTTTGTTTCAAGATGGCAACGGACGATGGCACGAATGTTCTTTATACAAGTAAGAATTCATTTATTAACTCTGTTTTGTTTTATCGCCTCTCTCTCTCTCTCTCTCTCTCTCTCTCTCTCTCTCTCTTCTCTCTCTCTCTCTCTCTCTCTCTCGCCTGCTCGCTCGCCTTATCTATGTTTCTCTCTCTCTCTCTCTCTCTCTCTCACTCTCTCTCTCTCTCTCATTCACTCATTCTCTATCTATCTATCTATCTATCTATCTATCTATCTATCTATCTATCTATCTATCTACCTATATCTCTTCTCTCGCCCCCTCTTTGTTAATTGATCCCGCTGTAAATGTCCTTCTTTCTTTCTTTCCTTTTTTTTTAAAAATCTATATCTATCTTCCTTTCTTTCATTGTTCCTTTCTCTATTTTTCTTCTTCTTCTTCTTCTTCTTCTTCTTCTTCTTCTTCTTCTTCTTCTTCTTCTTCTTCTTCTTCTTCTTCTTCTTCTTCTTTATCATCATCATCATCATCATCATCATCATCATCATCATCATCATCATCATCATCATCATCAACATTTTCATCATCATCTTATATCATCATCATCAGCAGCATCGTCATCGTCATCATTGACACGTTACTGTAGAACGAGCTTAAGTCACAATGGGATATTAGCTTTAGGCAACCATGAGTTGGTATTTTTCAAACCTGTTGCTATGCTATCTTGTGATGACAACGCCTCTCAGTCGTCATATGAATACTACTCACCATGGTTATACAAACCCATGGCAGGCCGCCAAATGTCACTTGCTATCCTTCACACACTGCAGGGTTGATTGTGTGAAGTACGTTCGTGTCCGGAAGATAGCAAGGCATAGTGCAGGCTACTTTACTGTGCAAGTCCGTGAATGGGTGACCAAATCACAGTACAGAGAAGGCAAATCTGTTATTATATATGTCCCAATAAAAGTATAACACAGAAGGCCGAAACTATTTTATACAGACCGGTACAGAATAAAACAAATGTAACACAGGAGACCAAACACTGTGTTGTAAAATATCAAAAGCTGGTCGGTCGGTGATGAATGGGAGCGATCTAGATTCATGTTTTCGTCCAACCTCGTCATCGATCACATGATTTGTTGCTGTACAACGATTGGACATTTCGCAATGTATCTAAACACGCTGCCTTGTTTATGAAAGTTGTAAACATACTCATGAGTCGTGCTGAGCTCAAAAGGACCAATTGTAACGTTGGATATTTCTTAAACTGTGAACACTTTTCACTATGTAGGTCATTTTGAGCACACTTTGCAATGTGACCAATGACCTCGAGCACATGGAAATGTATTATAGATCATGCCCATTAAAAAGCGACATAATATGTCGTAATATCACATCTCAGTGATACTGTGTGATAGTAAAAAGGTGCCCGTTAACTATTGAGTCTCAAGTCTCTATCCAGATCCAGAAGGATAGTACTACTACTACTACTACTACTACTACTACTACTACTACTACTACTACTACTACTACTACTACTACTACTATTTGTTCGGCTATGTGGTCTTGTGATATGACACTCGATTTCGGATCGGAAGATCCTGGGTTCGAGCCTCGCTCGGCGCATAGTTGAGTCCTTTGAAAAGGCTCTTTACTCTCATTCTCTCACCGTACTCAGGTGTAAAATGAATGCCTGGCCGTCAACAGCGTTGTCTCTGTCTAAAAAATATGTAATATCGCCTAACAGGCGTCGTGTCACGTGTTTACCATTTACGTGTTGCTGTTGGCTAGGGATAACTTGTAAAGCGCTTTAAGCACGTTTAGTGGATATTGCTCTATATAAAAGCTCACGTTTTTTACAACAACAACAACAACAACAACAACAACTACTACTACTACTACTACTACTACTACTACTACTACTACTACTACTACTACTACTACTACTACTACTACTACTACTATTTCTACTACTACTACTTCTTCTTCTTCGTATCCTTCTTATTCTTCCACTTATCCTTCTTATTCTTCCTCTTCTACAACTAATAAACAGATTTGCTCAGTCAGACGATTAATACTGTAGATATATGGATTAAAATGAATAAAAATAGATACAATACATCAAGTCATTGACTACGCTCAATATAACTTAATTGTGTTATTCGACTACTGAAGAACGTTTGATGTGTAATCAGTTGGTCTGAGGTTCGATATGTCTAGTCCAAACAGGCAGATTTTTCAAAGGATGAGTTTTATTGTCTTTTTCTTTCTACTTTCAGTTTTTTCTTCATAATGGTTCATAAATATTCGTCATCAGAGTCAGCCTAGGTAATATTTGGTGTTCATCAGGGTACAGTACTCAGCCCCTTCCTATTCTTAATCTACATTAATGATATAGCAAATCGATTCAGGAGGGAAATGAGGGGGGGGGGGGGGGGATGGAAAGATCAATTGAGGCAAGAATTATCCCGCAGATGTTGTGCTATAAAGTTGTTCATTTGAAGCAAGCTTTGTGTGTATGTTTTTGAGAGAGAGAGAGAGGGAGAGAGAGAGAGAGAGAGAGAGATAGATAGATAGATAGATAGATAGATAGATAGATAGATAGATAGAGATAGATTGAAGGATAGAGAGAGAGAGAAAGATAGATAGAGATAGATAGATAGATTGATAGATAGATAGATAGATAGATAGCGAGAGAGAGAAAGAGAGAGAGAGAGAGAGAGAGAGAGAGAGAGAGAGAGAGAGAGAGAGAGAGAGAGAGAGAGAGGAAACGATTGACAAACTTCAATCTAATGTCAGTCAAAGCAGGATTCATAACTTGCATTCTTTGGAATATTTGACGTGATTGATATGAGGACATTGAGAAACCAAACCTTCTCTTTTTCTTGTTGCTGTTGCTGTTGTTGTTGTTGTTGTTGTTGTTGTTGTTATTGATGCAGTTGTTATTAATGATGTTGTTGTTGTTATGGTGGTGGTGGTGCTGCTGCTGATTACCTAATATTATAAATTCATATTATGATGAACGTTTTAAAGAGAGGGAGTCAAGATCACGTGATTTACACAACATTTCAGAATCCTTTAGTTTTGTATTATAAGATTCTTTAACTCCTACGTTTAGAATTTCAAACAAGCTCTTAAAGCCTTGAGAACTCATATTGGACACGAATTCAAAATGCCAAAGGCAAGAGTTGAAGAATATTTCCATTATTTCCATCCAGTGACCCCACCTATATTATTTCTTATCAAATGGGTTTTTTAAATGTTTTTTTAATACTTTTGGTACAATGATTGGGTATTGAATGAATGAATTTGATATTTACAATCATAATTGTAGTCTGATTATCATTATGAGTCAAAATCTATTTTTAGTAAAACTGAATGTGTGAGAAAACAATATTTCATTTATACGTTGTCTTATTTCCTTTTTTTTTCGTTTGATTTGTTTGTTTTGATTTTCTTTTTGTTTTTGCTCTTCTTCTTCTTCTTCTTCTTCTTCTTCTTCTTCTTCTTCTTCTTCTTCTTCTTCTTCTTCTTCTTCTTCTTCTTCTTCTTCTTCTTCTTCTTCTTTTTCTTCCTCTTCTTCTTGTAAACATGAGTAATGACTTTTCTCGTTCTGAAACTTTCTCCCTCCAGGTAAATCAGAGTACATCATACAGCATGTCGTCGGATGTGGACCTTTTCAAGTCCTTGTATTTCTAGCAGTTTTCGTTCTGGGCTACTTGGCCAATACCTCCAGTCAGATGTTCATGGTGTTTGGAAACTACGACCCAGGGTGGCGATGCTTGGACTCAAAAATGACCACTAATGTCCCAGAAAATTCTACATCAAAATACAGCCATCATTCCATTACAATCGTAGAGACTAATGGAAAGTTGATCACAAATTCATCTGCAGAATTTATCACAGACAATTGCACACTTTATGACTCATGTCAACACATAGAATTCAGACCTGGTACATCTACAATCGTCACAGAGTGGGGTCTGGTATGTGGAAAAGCCTGGATTGCTTCCCTTATCATATCATTACAGTATGCAGGGATGGCCGTTGGGGCAACATTTGTTGGTTATTTAGGAGACGCCATAGGAAGAAAAATGACCATGTACTCCACTTTGGCAATCACATGCGTCATCAGTGTGATTTCTATATTCGCCACTTCCTGGGAGATGTTTGCAGTTATGCAATTTTTCATAGGTTTGTCCCTGTCTGGATTTGTAATCCTGAATTTTGTTTACATGGTTGAATTTGTCACCAGAAAATGGAGAAATCCTATTTCTAATGTACCAAGTTTTACTATAATGACCATTATTTTTGCTGTGGTGTGCATGTTACTGAAGGATTGGCGTCATATTCGTATATTTGGAGCAGTTGTAGTTGGAATCAGCATCGTTCCTGTCTTCTGGCTACCTGAAAGTTTTCGTTGGCTTGAAGTAACAAATAAAACCTCAAAGTTTGAGAAGGTTATAAAGAAAATGTCAAAACTAAATGGTAAAGTTTTGCCACCTCTGGAAGACATCGAATCTATAATTAACTGCAGCAGAGAGGGGGGAAAGGTTGTGAAAAATTCCGAAGAGGGATCAAAAAATTCTAAAGATTTGCCAATAACTGATACCATTGGATCTGTAAAGTCTACACATGAATCAGAAACCGGCAGAAATGAGGCAATGAATGAAAACACGAGTTTACTACCACTACAGGATAAAGCACGTTCCAGCATTTGTGACTTGTTTAAACCTACGTACAGAAAATATACTTTACTTTTAATTTTGCCAAATTTCACGACGAGTTTAATTTATTTCGCATTGGGTTTCGGCGTCAAAGCGTTAAGCGGAGACTTTTACATAAATCTTATTATGATGAATGCTTTTGATATGTTGTTCTCCCCAATATTCATGATTCTTCCAAATGTAATTGGACGAAAACCTTCAAGCATTGCATTTTCTGGAATCTCTGGAGTGTGTTTATTGACATCAGCCTGCTTCCATCATCTAGCCTCGGGTTATGCCAAAACTACAGGAGTTTTGATAATGGCTATTATTGCAAGGTCTACCATTGGTGGGTTTTGGGGAGTAATGTTGACATACACGGTAGAACTTTACCCCACTGTTGTCCGAGGACTTGGGACAAGCTGGATGAACTTTTTACTTCGTCTGGGAGGAGTAGCGGCCCCTTTTCTTATTCCACATGATCCGGATTCTTTTTTCACCTGCTATATCATCATGGCTGGCCTCGCTATCTCGTGTTCTGGTATTACCATGCTACTTCCGGAAACAAAAGGGAGGCAACTTAAAGAGACTCTCGAAGTCGAATGAATGTCAATAACAGTGACAAAATCATCTTATCTTCTTAAACTCTAATTATATTACCGTAAGAGGGCGACTCAAAAGGCAATGGGACTCAACATAGTCTCCACCTCTCTCAATACCCACAGCCCCCCTTTTTGTAAGGCCATGTATACCGTCCTCGTAAAACTAGTTGACTGAACTTTGAGCCAATTTTTCACTGTCTTGGTTTCTTCATAATCTTCAAAGCGATCTTCCCTCATTGCCTCCTTCAGTTGACCAAAAAATATAAATGTCAGAAAGTGTCAAGTCTAGTGAATTAATAAGGAGGATGAGACAGCGTTGTCCATCAAAATGATGCGATTACCTCCTTTTTCCTGGCACTTGTGTGTGGAAGGGCATTTTAATGAAGAAACAATACTCGTTCCGTCTCCAAAGCTGGTCTAACTCGACAAATTCTTGCTTTCAGTTTCTTCAACTATTTGTATCATTCAGGGTTGACAATGGCTCCCTGTGGAAGGAAATCAACGAGGATTACACTGCTAATGTCCCAAAACACTGTCGACATGATTTTCCCAGCTGATTTCTCAGATTTGACGTTTTTGGTCTTTGGGAAAGAGGGGTGTCGCCATTCCAATTATTATCTCTTCGACTAAAACACTACATCTACAATATGCCGGAGTTTTATAGACGTTACCAATACGTTTAAAAATGTTAAGTGAAACATGAAATTCAATGACAGCTTTCTGTCGCTGACGGACATCAGATAACACAAGAGGGTTTAAAACAAACACGGAAGCCGAGACTAAAGTACAAAGACTGGAAAATTCAAAAGTGGCAAAAAGGTTTTAATCGCAGACGATACGTATCTCTAGATCAGTTCATCACATGTCAAGTCAAACATTCTCTCTCTAATATTGTTTATCTGTAACAATTACTTAAATTTGGCACATATTTTCGCAGCCTCTAACTTCAGTTTGGTGATTACGTCTCATCAAATTCTCTCTAACAGACAGTAAACTTCAAAGGTTACGCATACCATCAATCTTCAATAATCAAATGCAATGTTTAGTTAAATGAATGGAAAGATAGAAGTATTTTCAGAGAAATAAATGCTATTAAGAACAGACACTCATCTGTTTGAATTCTTGTACTACTGCATTGTGGAAATTAACAAAAATCGAAGCAAATCTTTTTTGAGTCAACGGGTAACAGAATTAAAGTTAAATGAAGAATAGTTGGCAAGTTACTCATATATCAATCTGGAAAAGATAGTTTAATAATTTTTAGATTTGCCAGTAATTCTGTGCTTGATGATAAAAATCTAACAATGGCTTTAGGGAACAATGTTGACCCCAACCATATTTTAAATAAAGAAGAATAGATAGATTATTATGACTTAATAATGCCGTGAGAGATTTAAATTTGCGTCTCCTTTTTTGTTGCGGATGAGATTATCATTACTTGATAATGTCAAGACACATAAATTACGTCATCCTTTTGTTGCGGATGTGCTAGAGTTGTGTAGAATCAATGGAAGCCAAAGAGCAATTTAAGGACTGATTATTACGGCTAAGCAGATTTTCTTTGTTATCATAATTTGAGTCTGCAGGTAATATAATAAGGCTTAAATCCAAAAAATAAAAATGCAAGTGACATATTTCAGATAATTATTGTCTATGCCTGAAATTATCCCATAAGAGTAGTTTTAAACTTTTGATTTCCCATTCGAGACACTGGTTTAGTGAATAAATCTGCAACATTGTCATCAGTATGTATGTATTTGACATTCGGTCTTTTCTCAGTTATTTCATCCCTTATGAATTGATATTTACTGTCTATATGTTTAGACCTTTGGTGTTTGACTGGGTTCTTTACTAATGCGATTGCTCCCTGATTGTCACAGAGCAGGTTGAAATGGGTTAGGTCTAGATTACTTATTTCATGAAGAAATGACTGAGGGTATTTTCCTTCTTGTGTTGTAGATACAAGGGACATGTATTCGACTTCACAGGTTGATAAAGCTATTGTTGGTTGTTTTCTGGATTTCCAGGAGATTACTGGACCAGTTTCAGAGATTTTAAAACAAGACCCAGTGATGATTTTTCTATCTTCACAGTTTTCCCAGTCTGCATCGCAAAAATCTGTCACCCTAAATGGCTCAGCAGATTTTCAGAAAGTCAATTTCTGATCAATGGTTCCTTTTAAATAGTGTGCTTTGCCATTGTCATGTGACATGCTTTAGCGTTGCTCGTGTATTGAGAGAGCCTGGGCAATGTCTACGATGTAAATGAGTGCACCAACTATTTGTTTGTAAAATATCAGCTCATCACTATTAGGGAGTTCAGAATTGTCTCTGATCCAGGGTTTTCATTTCACAATGTGTGCATCTTGGCTTGCAGTCCTGCATGACAAATCTCTCTAGGATCTTTGCAATGTAAATACTTTGTGACATGGTTATTTCTTCTTTGTAAATTTCAAATTGTATAAATAGAAAATATGATATCTTTCCCAAGTCTTTCATATATGGAATTTTTCTTTAAAACTTCTTTTGACAGATTTTATAATGGAAGTTTCAGATGCAACTAGAATATCATCCATCCATACTAAAATGAGAACAGAATTGTCTTGTTTGAAATATACACAGGGATCATGTGTTGACCTGATAAAACCTTCATTTATCAAATGACTGTCAAGAATACTGTTCCAGTTTCTTTGCTTTAATCCATATAAACTCGTTTTGAGATTCAGCTCAAGATTTTCACCTATATCATTTCTGAATTAGATCCCCTCTGGTTGTTTCTTATAAATTTCACTGTCAATGGGGACATTTAAAAAATGCAGATTTAACATCTAATTGGGGACTTTCAAAATCAAATTGTAAATAAAGCAAGTTGAGCAAAAATGCGAATAGAACTCATGCGAGTAGTGGAAGAAACGGTTTCACGACAATCAATGCCTTCTATCTGAACGTAGCCTTTCGCAACAAAACGAGCTTTGTACGTCTCATTCCCATCCTTGTCTGACTTCATGGTGTAAACCCATTTACCACCTATTATCTGTCGGTCTTTTGGGAACAAGGTCATATGTATCATTAACCAAGAGATTGTAACTCATTTTTCATCGCTTGTTTCCAGGTTTTAGCATTGTTGCAAGAAATTTGCATTGTAACATTAATGTGTAACAACATTCAGTTCATCATCTTCATTGCATTCATAATCATCAAGATATTTTAATTTAGGTCTTCTTACTTTTCCCTTGTGTGAGGCATTGCCTGTGTCATTTACACTTTCATTTCAATTTCAGTAGTTTGACTCATAGGTTTAACATCTTGATTATTTTTCTGTAGTGCAGTTTCATCATCATTTAAGAGAAGGGGGTTCAAATAATTTCGTACTGTTTCATCAACAATGCCCTTGTCATCATTTTCATTCATATTCATATTGAAATCAACATTTGCTTTATTATAAATAAAAATCAAACCATTGCCATTTTCATCATTTGCATTATCATTCTTATACTTATTGCTTTTTATGAATTTTAAACATCTGATTTTTTTTGACAACTTGAATGTCAGGAGAGTATACAAGGTAAGCTGGACTGTATTTGTCATAGCCCACAAAAATGCCTTTTTCTGACTTTGGCTCCAACTTTTTAGGGTTCTGAATCGAAGAGAAGCATGTAAGACCAAAAACATGCATGTTGGAGATGTTGGGTTTTTGTTTTGTCCTAAGCTCAAATAGAGTTTTCCCAATTCTCTTATTGATACACATATTTCTTATATGTAAGAAGATGCCATAACAGCATATGACCACATGAATTTGGGTAGCTTTGACTCGAGAAGCAAATATCTTGCCATCTTGAAAAGCGTTCTCCAATGTCGCTCAGCCGTGCCATTTTGGTGAGGGCTGAAAGGCGCACTTTTCTTATGGTAAATGAGGTTTTCAGTGAGAATTGAACTAAATTCATTTGAGATAAAATCTCCCAATTGGTCACTACGTATTTTCTTCAATTTGCCAAATGGAGTCATATTTGAATTTGAGAGACATTTCTTAAAAGCATGGACAGTATCCGATTTCTGTTTTAGAATATAAACGAGTGTTAGATCAACACCTATCAGTTTGATGTCATAGTATCCCCTTATTCTCATAAGGCCGAGAAATTTGATTTGCCACAATTCGAAGTTTCTCTCGTCGCCATCAAAATACGGTAAATTGTATGAGGATGATGCTGCTGCCATACATATTTATTGTAAATTCAAATTATCACGAATGTTCATTTGAAGAAATATGACGTAATATGATCTCCTGGGCCCATACGCTGTTAAGGTATGGGTTATGTAGAATAAAACAATTTAAATTTAAGATTAAGATGGTTGTTATAATTCTGTGATTTTATTTTTCGTGAATTCTTCTGCAAAAATCAGGTAACATGAACATATACAAAACGAAACAGGAAGTAAACAATCATAGAGCTGAGGTTACTCCACACACTATTTTTATATTCAACACTAAACAACAACAACAACAACAACTACTACTACTACTACTACTACTACTACTACTACTACTACTACTACTACTGCTACTACTACTACTACTACTACTACTACTACTACTACTACTACTACTACTACTACTACTACTACTACTACTACTACTACTACTTTTTCTTCTTCGTATCAACCTTATTCTTCCTCTTTCTTATTCATTCTCTTCTACAACTCTAATAAACGGATTGACTCATTCAGACGATTAATACTGTAGATATGCATACAAAAAGAATAAAAATAGATACAACACATCAAGTCATTGACAGAGAAAGAGAAAGGGAGAGAGAGAGAGAGAGAGAGAGAGAGAGAGAGAGAGAGAGAGAGAGAGAGAGAGAGAGAGAGAGAGTGGAAACTATTGACCAACTACAATCTAATATCAGTCAAATCAAAGCAAGATACATAACTTGCATTCTTTAGAATACTTGACTTGATTAATATGAGGAAATTGAGAAACCAAACCTTCTCTTTTTGTTGTTGTTGTATTTTTTTGTTGTTTTTGCTGTTGATGATCGGGCCGAAAAGTATCATTGAATATAATGGTAAATGAGACAATAATATTTTACTCAGTAATGCCTCGCGAAGTCCCAGGTTTGAGAATTTTTGCCAAGAATATTTTGAAGAACGAGTTTTCTGACCAAATTCTTAAACGTACGTTGGGAATCGCTATCTCGCCGTGCCGCATTCATTTGCAAGCACGTACACATTCTGTACCTAACCGATTTGGATTTGGATCGTTGATAGCTCTAAAGGTTTGGAATGATCTGTATGAATTCCCACTATGTGGTACTGTAAGTAAATAACATGAGTGCCTGTTTGCAATAGTCATTTTGCCCAGGCCATTATTGCGGGATCTTCACTTTTACACATATTATATGATAATAAACTAATCGCTGACACCTCCCCCTTCATCTCTCTCTCTCTCCCTCTCCCCCCCCCCCCTTCTCTCTCTTTCTCTATCTCTCTCTCTCTCTCTCTCTCTCTCTCTCTCTCTCTCTCTCTCTCTCTCTCTCTCTCGCTCTCTCAACCGCTTGCATTCAATTGATATAAATATGCTATAATAATGAGATGAAGGTTCATGTCAGCCGAGAGCAATGCAATCCTATCTAATCGTATTCAATTTTATATTATATTAAAAAGTTATTATTGCGATGCAGCTTGGAGTTATTGTTGTTGTTGTTGTTGTTGTTGTTGTTGTTGTTGTTGTTGTTGTTGTTCTTCTTCTTCTTCTTCTTCTTCTTCTTCTTCTTCTTCTTCTTTCGTTCCTTCTTTCTCCTTTCTTTCTTTCGTTCTTCTTCTTCTTCTTCTTCTTCTTCTTCTTCTTCTTCTTCTTCTTCTTCTTCTTCTTCTTCTTCTTCTTCTTCTTCTTCTTCTTCTTCTTCTTCTTTCTTGTTCTTCTTCTTTCTTCTTCTTCTTCTTCTTCTTCTTCTTCTTCTTCTTCTTCTTCTTCTTCTTCTTCTTCTTCTTCTTCTTCTTCTTCTTCTTCTTCTTCTTCTTCTTCTTCTTCTTCTTCTTCTTCTTCTTCGTCTTCTTTCCCTCCTCCTCCTCTTCCGCCTCCTCTTCCTCCTCGATAATATCGCCTCGCAAGGCGTGATGTCTTGTCCAAAATGATAAGCGTCGCTCAGCTTGACCATGGTGATGCAGTGATTGTGGTAAGTAAAATTACAAATTCCGATTTTTTGTCTCAAATTCCGATTTTTTGTCTCAAATTCCGATTTTTTGATATTTTGATTCCACTTTTGGAATGTGAAGGGTTGGCAGCTATGGTCGCTGTTGGCCAGGAACCCTGCTATGTCAAGGGCTTTGATCACGTGTGATGGATATATCACTATATCAATTCTCAATTTTTATATCAATTTCTCAATTTCTTAAAGAAGAAAATACCAATTATCAACAGATGTCACGCACTATTGTATCGTAATGAGTCTTTACATCTTTCTATTCCCTTTTCTGTCATCTGCATTTTTTGCGGCCGCAAATATCAGGGCGATCCGCAAATTTTGGCAAATTTCCCAAAATTGGCAAATCGTGGCAAATTTTGTGAAAATTGGCAAATCGAGTGGCAAATTTTGGGGAAAAAATAGAAGCGAAAACAAAATAACGAAAAAAAAGTGCGAAACTTGAGAAATGTTGCAGCTTTGCCTGGGCCCAAACCAAGGGAAGCTACTCTCTACGGATAATGATCCTTTAAAATCTTTGTAACAACGCTATTGTGTAAATTAATAAATGTAGCCTCCGTAAATGTAATAAATTGTCTTTTATATATATATTTTCCCGTATCGCGTGTTAATTTTTACTGCAACGCTTAGTTCTCCTCGGCAAATTTTTTGGCAGATTTTGGGGGGTTTTTTTTTGGCAACTTGTGGCAAATTTTAGGTCCCAATTTGGCAAAAAATGCAGATGACAGTTTTTTAATGGGGTTGAGGATCTACAATGTTCGTACAGCCAATGTTAAATTGTTATCACCGAGCACAGAATTACAGGCAAATCCTAAAATTATAAAACTAGTTTTCATAGATTGATATATGGGTAACTTGTGAATTTCTCTGAAGATTACGGTAATTCTATTGCCCGTTGATTCAATTTGTTATTTAAAATATCTGTTAGGGCATAATCATGGGTCCTTAATTGGACTACTGATTATCAATGCGAGTATCGTTGATTCTAAACAATTCTAGCACATCCGCAACAAATAGGATGACGTAATTAAAAATCTTTCTTGTCATTATCATGTAACAATAATCTAACAGACCAATCAAAGTTGATGGCTCAAAAGATTCGTCTCGATCTATGTTGATTTTCACACAATAGGAGTAAAATAATTAAGAGAGATGATTGCCTGTTCATAATAGCCTTTATTTCTTTGCAAATACTGTAATTTCTACATCCATTTTACTAAATCAGTCACTGATGTCACTCTCAAAATAAGGAGGGGCCTTCTTTAATTTATATATTTTTAACAACAATAGTCTTCAAAAGTCGTGACGCATGGTAACGAACCGGCTGGCTCTAAACAGTCGAGAAAAATGGTGGACACTAACTTTATTTCCATCTCCGCCTTTATGAAATACTTCTCCAATGAGCATAAAAGTGTCTCGCGAGGTGAAAATAATTATCAGTCAGGTCATGTATTGACTTTCACTTACTCAGATGGCTTGATGTTCGACAAAGTTCAAGCCAGCATGAAGAATAAAGAGAATTCTGTGAAGGTAAGTCATTTCGTCTTCTCACTCTCAAAATCTCAGATCCCCGTAAAACTACTGTTGGACAATAATCAGTTTACTTTGAGTTTAGGCAGATTTAGTATGTCCAATGGAAAGATTTTACTGTTTACGTTCGATTTTAGTTAGGGAGAGAGAGAGGGAGTCATTGAATTACTGTGTTTTTATCTTATGGACCACGGTCTTTGAGGTCTTAGTCTTGCTTCGCTAATTTTCGTTGCTATATAGTCTACTACATACTATTTAGTATCGTATTGTAACCTTTATTAAAATACTCATATGAGCATCACAATCACCAATCACGCTAGACATTTTATCATACTTCATGTGGTAGGCATAGGGGCAGCGTGGATCAGCGGTACGGTTTTTGCTTCGTACCCGAAAGGTACCGAGTTCGTTCACCCGCCGCTGCTCTGTGTGGCCTTGAGCAAGTCACCTCGCCCTAGCTCAATTTGCGGCCCTGCACCGCGGTTATTCCAGTCTTCCTTGGGAATAGACCCTAGAGATAAATTTCCTCTCTGGGATGAATAAAGGATTTATTTAGACCAGTGTTAGTCACGGTAAACTAAACTTCCTATTGGGTTAAGGTGTAATGTAAATGTTGCTGCTTGAAACTCGAAGAAATCAATAACATTGTGAAATTGAATGTGAACTTCAATTTAACATACGAAAACAGATAAAATGGACGTTTCGGGTTTCCCCTTTATCAACAAAGCAAGATGAATGAAAGAACCACTTAATTTTTTTTAATTGAGCTTTTATATAGCGTAATATCCACTAAATGTCCTCAAAGTGCTTTACAAGGGGTCCCTGGCCAACAGCAACATTTAACATGGTAGACGGGACATGATGCCTGTTAGGCGATATTACAATTTTTTCGGACAGAGACAACGCTGTTAACGGCCAGGTACTCATTTGACACCTGAGTACGGTGAGAGATTGTGAGTAAAGAGCCTTCTTCAAGGACTCAACTATGCGCCGAGCGAGGCCCAAACCCAGGACCTTCTGATCTGAAAGCGAGTGTCATACCACAAGACCACAACAGACGTTTTTTTATTAGTTTGTTTGTTTTTGCCTATTGAGCATGGTCGTAGCTCTAAATTTGAATCTTTTATTCTTTTACACTTCCACAGATCTATCTTGATGATGCCTTGTGTTGATTCAGTCCAAAACTAATTTGTCATGTTTTAGTTAACAACGTTAATGACATTGAACATACATTGATACAACTTTGCCATAATTTGTCATGTTTATCACGTAAAATCATGTATGGGTGACCTACAAAACCATTATTTTGAATGGTGATTTGATGATGATGAACAAAATATGTGTGTTGTACAAAATAAATGGCAAAGCTAACAAAATGCAGTCTCCTTAATAAGAGGAGACTGGAGATTGACAAGTGCTGCAACTAATTGAAAAATAATATCAGATGTTTCTCTTAACATGGTTGGAATATATGAGAGGATGTTAACATTTTTCAGTCTTTCATTAGCCCTCTCAACATAAATTCTTGATGTTGGTGCCAATTGAGATGGGGTGGGAATTCCTTGTGTCACTTTTCTTTTCTTTCTTTCTGGCTCTGATGGAAACAATTTATTTTTATTTCTGTCAAACAATTCAGGGAGGTTGGCATTGTCACCATCTCTGAAGTGACAAGAACACACTCTTGATGATGATATTGGATCTTTTGTCCTTTCTCCTGAAAAGAAAAGATTTTAAAAAACAACAATAATTCTGTTGGGCATATTGGGTATATTATTTAATTTGATAAGTACTTTGTTTTAGACTATCTTGTTTGACACCAGCTCAATGCATGATAAATCAAAGGTGTGCAAGAGACTAGGTTACTGGTAGGTCTCTCGCCTGTCTTTTATGAAATCGCACATTCAGCAAAATGTCGCACTTCCTCATTACTTCTTTTGATGATTTTGACTAGGTATATAAAAATATGAATTCTTAAATTTACACAGTTAAAGTTGATCTTGGGGTTGAGTGGGGCAAGACTGGCGTTTTCTCTTTATTTCAGTCAGAACTGTACTGGCCAGTGCGATGATGGAAACTTTGGAGTGTCAACAATCGGGCACAGGTAAAGGAGAGAGGTCCCTGCCGCCATCTTGCTTTGTTCACACAGAGTTGCCACCTCGGCTGTCGGGGAGGGGAGGCATGGCAGAGAATCAGAGAAACTTTCCAAAAAAGAGGAAAGTGTGTGTGTGAGAGAGAGAGAGAGAGAGAGAGAGGAGAGAGAGAGACAGAGAGAGAGAGGAGAGAGAGAGAGAGAGAGAGAGAGAGAGAGAGAGAGAGAGAGAGAGAGAGAAAGAGAGAGAGATCTGCGTGAGGGGGGGGGGGTGGGGAGAGGTTCCGTTATTTTATTTTTTTTTTTTTCATTTTGCCATAAAGGTATCGAGTTTTAAGTAAGATTTTAACAAATATTTTCTTCTCTTTCTTCTGTTTTTCTCCTTTAAAAAAAATTATCACTTATCAGTAGAACAGAACTCTCATTCAGTTTATCTATCAGTATCAGCCTTAACATCAAAACGTGTAGATTGAGATATCATTTTTGCTTCAATTTCAATAAAAACCTAGTTTGGAATGTATTTTTATTTATAATTTCGTGCAATTGTACACTTTAATCATAAAATATAGGTCTACGTAAGCTATAACTAGAGAGGTGGGCCTTTGGCCTACCAACCTCCGCTGAACGTCCCACTCGCCTTGAGCATGCATTCACGTAAAATATAAAGATTTTTTTTAAAAAACCTACCTCTGTTTCAAAAACTAGCATCTTTCAACTTTCTAAGAAACATTTTGATTTTTCAGAACTTTAGTTCGGTAAAAAATACCGGCCAATCTGACCCGTTGGGTCGAATGAAAACGAAATTTTGTTGTTTACACGGTTCAAAGGAAATGCCGTAAATAAGCTTTCATGGACTTCCTGTGTTGTTTTTACAGTGTCATGTGACCGTTTTGAGAAATGTGTCGTCTGCTACAAATAATTAGACCGGTGGGGGGAAGATATTTTCGTTGGAGCAGAAAAAAATGGGTATTATTTCTTGTACTTGTAGAGAGGACTAGGGTCCAACAGCAGTCAAGTTGATTGAATGAAAGAAAAAAAAAGGTCTTTTTTTTTAACCGCCGCCACCACCACCGTGAGAGTGGAGGGGGGGGGGGGGAAGGGTTGCATGAAGACGAAAGGGAGAAGTGTCGCTTGGTGACCTTGGTAACGTAGAGCATAAGGATGCTGGCAGGTGTTCTTAACCCCTTAACAGCGAAGCTAATTTTTTGCTTTCAGATAATAGTTTGTTTTTATCTTTATTATTGTTCACGGAGAATACAGCGTTTCCACCAAGAGAGCAGTCAGACTCGGACTTCAATTGTCTATAATCGTTTTGCCGTTACTTGTCTTTTGATGAAAGAAGATTTGGTGTTAGGTCAAAGATCGAATTTCGCCGCTAAAGGTTGAATTGCTACTGGGTTTGCTCTCCCCCCCCCCCCCCTCCTTTTTTTTTCTTCTTTTCTTTTTCAACTTAGTATTGTTGATTGCTATTTCCTTTTTTATGATTAGCAAGTGCCGTAGGAGTCTCACAGGATGCAGGAGTACTGCAATTAACCCTTTGCCAGTGACACTGATTTTTTTTTTTTTTTCAAATAAAAGTCTTCATTTATATTATTTTATAACGCAGAAAAAAAACGTTTCCACCATAAGAGCAGTAAGAATATTGATAAAAAGCGCTTTGAGCGCGTTGGGTGGATATTGCCCTATATAACAGCTCAGATTTTTAAATTGTAATTTGTTTGTTATCTTTTGATGAAAACGGAAAGATTTTATTTTGTTTTGCCTTTGTTTTGTTTTTTCAGTTTTGTTTGTTTTGTTTTTCGAATGCGGATAAGCTGCTTCTTCCTTCCCCCCCCCCCCCCCCCCTCAACTGGCAAGCTATCGCTGTACTTACCCGTTGGGCTTGCACACACAAAAGGATACATCTAGGTCACAAAACCTTACATCCAGGTCCCAAAATCAGACAACTAGGCCACACATCAAGACATCTCTGTTTTGTTTGTTCCAAGATAGCAAAACAAACCAGACGTCTTGGAGTTCGAAAGAGCTTTCCATAAAATATTTGGTATTTGCAAGACCTCCAGAAACCAATTCTCTATACAGCTCTTGTGCACGGTTACTTATGACCTTGATTTCTTTCGTACCCACCCCAAAATCCCACTTATTGTGTGTTATAGGCAGAACATAATAAATAGCTGGGCTGCCACATGCGTGACTAAATTGGCCAAAGAGAGAATCTATACTTTGGCATTAGACACCCATTACCCGATGTCTTGGTTTTTAATCCTAGCCTAGTGAGAGAGAGAAAACAAAACAATCATACATGTATCTGCAAACAGCAGAACGTTTTCATTTTACATTGAGATGGGAAGGGGAAGGGATAACACTATGACAAGAAGAGAGAGAGAGAGAGAGAGAGAGAGAGAGAGAGAGATAGAGAGAGAGAGGTGGACGGGGGGATGGGGGGGATAATAAGGGGGAATGGGAAAAGATGAAAGAAACTATGGGTTGCCTGATGACGTAGATCAAAGGATTGTTACAGCGGTGTTCACGGTGCGTACTTCGTGAAATTTTGACCTTTTACAGTGACACTGATTTTTTTTCTTCTCCAGATTGCTTATGCAGAATAAATCGTTTCCACCGAGAGAGCAGTAGTAAGAGTATATTTCGACTCGGGCTTCAATTAAACTATAAATCGCAAAGCTTGTCTTTTAATGATAACATTAAGACTAAGATCTGGAGTTTGGGCAGTGTAAGATGGAATCTCGCCATTAATGGTTAAAATTGTTTTGATTTTTTTAAAAAATAACTCACACACACACACACACACACACACACACACACTACACACACACGAGCGCGCGCGGTCACGACAGCGAGGACCATCTGCTTGTGTTGCAACGGTAAACCAGTTTACGTGTACGTAGATCCTGAGGCTAGATGCCCCGTTACCGTGTACGTAGGCACTCCCAAAGAAAAAAAAAGAAAGAGACATACACACACACTCACACACATACACACACACGCACGCGCGCACACACACACACACACACACACACACACACACAGTCTCGCATCCGCTAAGAACTAATTTTGCGCACCAATTTTTACTGCACTAATGCACCAAATTGCATACCTAGCTATCGACACTTTTTTCCGTATCTTTTTCTCAATAAACTTTTAAAAAAACCTTTGTTAAATTTGCGAGGAATGAAAATATTTACGATATAATTTCGAACACAACTTTTGAAATTCATCAAGGATTGTCTAGTAGTAGTAGGGCGAATGTTTTTTGATAGAAAACAAATGCATCTTCACATCTAAACTGCTTTTGACGGTAAGCGGTAAGTTTTTTATTTATTTTTCTGTCTAAACGAATGATTTGTTCTGGTATAGAAGCTAAGTATTGGTAACACCTGCTCACCTCTCTAGACCTAGACCTAGATCTGGACTACGAACTCGATCAAATGTTCGACGAGGCTTACCTGACTAAAGTGATCCACATTTTCCTCAATTTTTTGTCTGCCTCTCCATTTGGAAATCTGTAAAACTTGCAGGAGTGACTCTCTGACTGGTGCAGACAATCTGGTACAAAACATTGGACCATATTTAAGATAAAAATTGTTTTTTTGAGCGATTTTCCAGTATTCCTTTCCCGGACCAAGCACGGATTTTTTTGTTTAGAGCCAGCCGATTCGTTGCTAGGCGGACGTGACGTCAGACTGTGGAATCTTATTGTAAGCCTTTAGGTAGTAGTTTCGTATGGCTACAACTCCACGTTGTTTCGCTTCACCCAATCCGCAAAAGCACTGTCCGCCTCATGAATCATTTGGTAGCCGCCTGGGGGTGATGTTGCGGGGCACTTCAAAATGATGCGGTCCATGTCTTGGCAAGGGTCATCGCATGCTGGGCATTTTGGAGATGATGCATAACCCCATCGATGCAAGTCTGAGGCTGTTCTACCATGCCTAGATCTTATTCTGTTGCATGTTGACCATTCTTTTCTGGTAAGAGTATGGAAACCAGGCAGTGGTATGTTCGTTGGTTCTTCATAATTTCACCAGCCTTTGGTGGTTTTTGTTTCCATTCCTCTCACCAGGCCTCCTCTAGGTCAAAATTGTCATTTCTGGTATTGTAATAGGGTTTCCTTGATTTGAGGCGAGCTGTTTTAGGGGCCGACTCTATTATTTCTTTGAGTGGAGTCAGAATTGAGGTATTATCCAGACGTTTGAACTGTTTTTGACATGCTGATTCTCGACGTAGGTGAGGTGGGGCGATTGCGCTCATAACAGGGAGCCACGGGGTTGGTGTTGATTTGAGGGTGCCTGAGACGGTTCTCATTGTGTCGTTTAGTTTAGTGTCTATTTTGTGTGTGTGAGAGGATCTGGACCATACTGGAGCACAATACTCTGCGACACTGTACGAGAGAGCAAGTGATGATGTCCTTAGAACTGACGGAGTTGCACCCCAAGATGTTCCAGCAATTTTTTTTACGATTCCGTTTCGTTTACGTAGTTTATTGGCTGTATTTTCTAGATGTTGTTTGTATGAGAGTGTTCGAACTAAAGTCACTCCAAGGTACTTAGGGTTTGGGTCGTATGGGAGGATGGAATTTTTAACGTTTATGGGGAGTTTTTGGTTTGCCTTGTGATTGTCGAGATGGAAAAGCGTGCTCACTGTCTTTGTAGTATTCATTTTTAGATACCATTTTTCAAAGAAAGATTGGAGTTGGATGGTATCGTGTGCCAAAGTTGATTCGATATTTTTTATATTTGTAGATTGATGAGCCAATACAAAGTCATCTGCGTAACCTAATTTCATGGAGTCAGTCTTTGGCATATCATGTATGTACATGTTGAACAGCGTAGGCGCGAGTACCGATCCTTGAGGTACGTCGTTTTTTTATTGTTCTTTTCTTACTGGTCCTATTACCTAAGCAAACATGAAAGGTTCTTGTTCCTGACATTTTGTTCAATAGTTTGAGGGTTGTTCTGCAGGTTATGTATTTAGATAGTTTGTGCATTAGACCATCATGCCACACGGTGTCGTAAGCAGCTGACAGATCAATAAAAACAGCTCCCGTTTTTAGTTTTCTTTCGTAGCCAGCTTCTATAAATGTTGTTAGAGCTAAGGCTTGTTCTGTGGTGTCACGTCCAGATCTAAAACCTGCCTGTTCAATGGGGATAAATGGGTCGAGGTAGGGCATTATTCTCGTTAGTATTATGCGCTCGAGGAGCTTAAGGAAGCAGCATAATAAAGATATGGGGCGGTAGCTGGAGGGGTCATTTGGGGGCTTACTAGGCTTCAGGATTGCTAATATTTTTGCTTCTTTCCAGATTTGTGGGTATTTCGAGGTGTTTATTACATCTGAGAATGAATATGCTAACCAAGAAGTAGCTTTAGGGCCCAGATGTCTTATCATGTCTGGAAAAATTCCGTCTACTCCAGCCGCTTTCCCAGCTTTCAATAGTTTGATGGCAGTTTTGATCTCCTGATTGTTGACGGGTATGGCTGAGAAGCCTGCTTCGAGGCAAGATTTGTATTGTCGTTGGTGTCACAGTAAAGGTTGTTCACAATTATCTTATTAAATTTTATTTTATTAAGAACTGAAATCATCTCACTCCAGTTATATTTCGGTAGGCTTAGATAAACTTTACCTTCTAATATTAGATCGTCTTTCCTTTTATAGCCTTCCCTCGAATTAATTTCTAATTAGTGAATACTTTTCGTTCTACATTCTGTCACGTAGCCACTTATTATAAAAGCTGATAGGTCTAACATTCGACACTCACTTTCTCTCCACAATCTATGCTGGACGGCCAGTCGCTCTATTCCTATATATATACTGGAAGATTTTTATCTTTTGGGACTTTGTAGATATTATATCTACACCATTAAGACGCCGGAGCTTTTAACTTTGATTGTATAATCTTCAAGGATCAAACCCAAGCCCGCTGTCAGAGGACTACACAATAACTTCTTACCAATTGCCTGGAAGTGGAATTTTACGAGTCCGATCCTGTTATCAGAGGAATAGATCATCCAAGCCCATCAACTGCCTGGAAACGTAAACTTACGAATCTGACATATTATCATAAGTTACGTAAAATATTCATATCTCTATTTGTAACTGCCACGATCACTGTTTATCTCTTTTAATTAAATTTCATCATTATTTTTATTTCATTGTAAACAAATCGTTAATCGTTTTTCATTTATAGTAACTAGTAAATTCTGGGCCTCATTCTACATATATCTTTATGCATAGTCGAGTAGCTCTTTACTCACTTGAGACCATGACATTTTGGAGGGGACACATATAAAGAATTGAATTTATTTAGTTACTGATATCTATTTCATCTAACTTTAAAGTTTAAATTGTAAAACTCTTAATTGCCCCACTTGATCATATTTTAATTGAACTCCCTATTTACAGGATTAATTTTTTTTTTCTTTTTTATTTCTTCATTTAAATGGAATAGCAATTTATCCATTCATTCTTTCATTCAAATTGAATAGCATTTTATTGATTCATTCCTTCATTCATTTATTCATTTATAAATTATTCATTCATTCATTGTTCATTCATTTATTTATTCATTCATTCATTCATCCATTCATTCGTTTATTCACTCATTTATCCAATCATTCATACATTAATTCCTCCCTTCATTCTTTCATTCATACATTATCCATTCATTCATTCATCTATTCACTCAGTTTTTCATTTATTCATTCATTCCTTGTCCACTTTGTTATTATATCACTCATTTCATTTTGTTGTTTGCCTCATTCATGAATTGTTTTCAATATGTTTACATTCCATAACGATTCATTCACCTATCATCCAATCACTCAGTGTTGTGAACACATTTTGTAACTATTGTAAATCTTACGATATTTTATTGTTTTGTATTTCAGACATCACTGTTAAACACTCTTCAATGCCTAATTACAATTGTTGAACAACCATTGAACAAGAGAGAGGTCCCAGCCACGAACTGAGTTGGTAAATATATCCTTCATTATTCTCTTTTACATGAGTTGGGCATCACATAGTAACTATAGACATCGTGATTTGTTTTGCATAGTGATTTGTTTTAAATGCATTTTTGGCATATTACTGTTACCGAAAACCACTTATATATATTATGTTCTGAAAAGTGAGTCTTTAAAAACTAAATAATAATAAAAGGAGTCTACTAGCCGTCGTGTTATATTTAGTGATAGATAACTTGGGATTATTTTGGCATCCTATTATTGTTATCACACTCTAGTATATTAGCGTCATTGCGAATAATTGTACACAAACTAACGACGAGTCACACACATCGGTGTACATTTTTCGTAGTAACATAGTTTAGAGTACACGCGATTGACACATTGTTATTGACACAAGTCATAATAACTCCGCATTGTATTGACACATTGCTTTATAAGATATAACGATAAAAGGCATCAAATTCAACATACATAATAAGTTGAAATAAGAGAGAGAGATTTCTAAAAATAGAACAGTTCATTCCAGTAAGTGTAAATAAATAAAACAGTCAGTAACAGTATCCTGTCAATATAATATATATAAAATATCGTAACTAATTTATTGCAACAAGGAAGCATATAAAAGATACTTAAGTCTCGCAAAGGACTTAGAAATACCCCAGGAAAGAATATTTTCATGGTGCGAAGAGAAAGTAAAAGAAGAAAAAGAACATGAAGAAAGAATTCGTAGAGAAGAAAAAGAACATGAAGAAAGAATTCGTAGAGAAGAAAAAGAACATGAAGAAAGAATACGTAGAGAAGAACGAGAAGAAAGAGTCCAAGAAAGGAACTAAAAAGACAAATAGCTTTAGCAGAAGAAGAAACCAAAAGGACCCAAATGATGCTGGAAATTGAAAAAACAAAAGCCGGTCATGAAAGAAAACATAATAATAGTGATGAATTTTTCGTGAAACTTCCACGCATGCCAACATACGATGAACGCTCAGACTGTCTAGAATCCTTCTTACACCAATTCGAAGTTCAGGCTAAAGGTTATCGTTGGCCAGAAAGCAAATGGGCCACAGCCTTGATTAACTGCTTATCTGGAGAACCGCTAAAAGTTTTCTATACCTTAACAACTGAAGATGCAGATGACTATGGTAAAATTAAAGACGCTCTACTAAAAAGATTTAGATTAACGGAAGATGGTTACCAGGAAAGGTTTCACACTGCAAAACCGGAAAGTGGAGAAGACTTTAATACATTCGTGAACCGAATTACTCAATTTCTAAATCGGTGGCTTGAGTTGGCAAACGTAAAACAAGACGACTTTGCAGGCCTTTACTTTCTCACGCTGAAGAATCGAATCTATCAAGCTTGCAACCCAGATTTAGTCGCATTCTTTAAAGAGAGAAAGCCAGAAAACTTGGACAAATTAAAAATCTACGCAGAAAACTTTAACAGCGCACATCCATTGACACCCCTTAGCAGAACATTGAAGGAACCATACTACGCTGCCGCTGCTCAGAGTCCATGTACACCTAAAGTTCAATACTCAAATAGAACGAGCCGATCAATCACTCGGAACACGCAAGTGAAACAAGATGATCATAGTACCAAACCATGGAACAAACAGTTCAATAGAGACCATAGCCGACCCTATCAAAACAAAACAAGAAATAGCACTGACAATAATACTGAGTATAAGAAAACCAACAAACCTATAATTAAATGTCAATATTGTGGAATGAAAGGCCACACAGCAGACAAATGTTACAAAATCGTGGGATATCCAAAAGAAACTGCAAATGCATCACTCCAAACAAGTGTAAACAATCAGACACGAGTAATGTCAGGAGAAAATATAAATGTGTATTGCGTGAAAGGTATGTCACTTTTAACACAAACTCACAAGTCAGGATCGCTATTTTTTTGTGAAGGCAAAGCTAATGGAACTGATTGCAAAATATTGAGAGACACAGGATGCAGTACAGTAGGAATAAAAGCATCTTTGATCAATGACGAAGACAAAACTGGAAAAACGGTACAATGCATCACATTCAGTGGCACAGTCGAAACCTTTGAAACAGCTAATGTGTACATAGAAACACCATACTATACAGGAATAGTGGAATGCTGTATACTTCCCAACCCCGTCGCTGATGTTATTGTTGGCAATATAAAAGGTCTTAAAGACAACCCAACAGATGTAAAAGAATGGTCATTAACCCAAGAAACAGCTTGTCTAGCAGAAACAAGAAAGATGACTAAGACAACAGAGAAGCCAATGACTATTTCTCTAGAACCACAACAATTTGACAGGAACACGTTCATTGAAGAACAGAAAAAGGACCCGACTTTAACTTCATATTTCAATATCGCAAACAAAGGGACGAAATCAAAAGTTGAATACATCATTGAAAAAGATATTCTGTTCAGGTTACATAGGAAAAGAAACAAAATAGCTAAACAACTGGTCACGCCGAGTATTTACAGAAACAAAATCCTTGGAATAGCGCACGATTCAATAACTTCTGGACATCTTGGGAGCTCTTCCACATTGAAGAGAATATCCGAGAATTTCACATGGCCTGGAATTACTAAAGACGTCCGAGAATATGTGAAATCTTGTGACACATGCCAAAGAAGAGTCGCAAAAGGCAGAATACCGAGATTGCCATTAGAGACAACCCCAGTTATTGAAAAAGTTTTTCAAAAAGTTACAATTGACATTATAGGCCCTTTAACAAAATCAGATAGAAACCATACACACATACTAACACTTGTCGATTACGCAACCAGGTGGCCAGAAGCGATAGCATTGAAATCAACCACATCGGATCACATAGCTGAAGCATTGATGACAATTTTTACTAGAATAGGCATACCAAATGAGATACTGTCGGACAATGGACCCCAATTTACATCACATATGATGCATGAAACCATGAAACTCATGGGAATCCAACACTCATTCACAACTCCCTACCACCCCCAAGCAAATGGTCTTTGTGAAAGATTTAATGGCACTCTAAAGAATATGTTAAGAAAAGTGTCAGCAGAAAAACCAGATGATTGGGACAGATACTTACCAGCAATCCTATTTGCATATAGAGAAATACCCCAAGAATCTACAGGCTACTCCCCATTTGAGTTGATGTATGGACGATCACCTCGCGGCCCGATCAATATAGTAGCCGACATTTGTAAAGGGAATGAGGAGGACAATAACGAAATTATGTTTGCTTACGAATATGTAAGAAACCTAAAAGACAGAATAGAGGACACATGTAAGCTAGCACAGGAATCCGTCACTAAAAAAGCAGAGAAATACAAGGAATACTCCGATCAAAAAAGCAAGTCAAGAAAATTTGAGATTGGTGACAAAGTACTAATACTCTTACCCGATGACTTGAGTAAACTTTTAGCTACATGGAAAGGACCATTCAAAATAACAGCAGTAAAATCTAATGTTAATTACGAGATTAAAATTAACAACACAACAAAGACATTCCATGCAAATATGCTAAAAAAATATTTTGATAGAGACACAGTGTCGCAACCTATGTTTACTAATATCGAAGCTTCAAATGCAGGATCAGCCATACCGTTGGTCATGGGACACAGACACTCGAGACATAAAAACAAACAAAAATCGCACAATTGCAACCACTTAAGACAAAAAAAGAAGTAGCAAAGTACTTGGGCTCCTAAATTTTTACAGGAAATACATTTACAACTTCGTGCACATCGCGACACCGCTAACAAATCTGACAAAGAATGGGTCACCGAATAAAATTGTTTGGACAGAAGCGTGTCAGAATAGCTTTAACCAATTAAAGGCATTACTCTGTTCAGAACCAATTCTTAAATTACCCGAGATGTCAAAAGAATTTGTTGTAAGAACTGACGCGTCTGATAAGGGCATCGCAGGTGTACTATTACAGGAGCATGAGGGAACTCTAATGCCTTGCTTATATGCAAGCAGAAAATTATTGGACAGAGAATCACGATACTCTGTAATAGAGCGTGAAGGACTGGCCATCGTCTTTGCTTTAAAGACATTCAGCAGATATCTACTGCTAAAAGAGTTTGTGGTCGAAACGGACCATAAACCACTCACGTACATAAGAAATAACAAAATGAATAATAGTAGAGTACTAAGGTGGAGTCTATTTTTGCAAAATTACACTTTCAGTATCTCTCACATACCAGGCTGTGAAAATATTCACGCCGACCTACTTTCTCGATTAGTGTAAACACGTGAGAAGGGTATAACTTAACCTCCCATGCATACTGTTAGTTACCTCGCAAACTATGCCAAATCAGAACGCACAATTTCGATAATTTTATTTGTAAACATGATGACCCAACTTAATGTAACATTGAGTATTGTTTGGATATATATACCATACCCATTCATGATTTGGGAAATCTTCTCTTTACTATTATTGTTATGAATTTTCACTCATTTATGATTAATAATTGAAATGTCAATATTCCATTTACATTTTCATTCATTTCATTCAGTAAATTACCTTCATATCATCGACTTAAATCATGCTTCATTGCCATCACTATTGTTTATCACAATGATTTGTAATCACATTGCCATCATGTTGTTCATCACAATGATTTGTAATCACAATCTTTCATTGCTATTGTCACCCATTCATATACCTACGTTAATATAAACATTTCCATGTCTAGTTAATAAATAATTTAATTGTAGCACAAATCATAATGGATTAATGCTAGAGTATCATGATAGTAAATTTACTTCCGTTTGTAAAATCTATCTTTCCCATAATGGTTAAAGAGTATATTTTAAACGTGGGTGGGGGTGTCACAGTAAAGGTTGTTCACAATTATCTTATTAAATTTTATTTTATTAAGAACTGAAATCATCTCACTCCAGTTATATTTCGGTAGGCTTAGATAAACTTTACCTTCTAATATTAGATCGTCTTTCCTTTTATAGCCTTCCCTCGAATTAATTTCTAATTAGTGAATACTTTTCGTTCTACATTCTGTCACGTAGCCACTTATTATAAAAGCTGATAGGTCTAACATTCGACACTCACTTTCTCTCCATAATCTATGCTGGACGGCCAGTCGCTCTATTCCTATATATATACTGGAAGATTTTTATCTTTTGGGACTTTGTAGATATTATATCTACACCATTAAGACGCCGGAGCTTTTAACTTTGATTGTATAATCTTCAAGGATCAAACCCAAGCCCGCTGTCAGAGGACTACACAATAACTTCTTACCAATTGCCTGGAAGTGGAATTTTACGAGTCCGATCCTGTTATCAGAGGAATAGATCATCCAAGCCCATCAACTGCCTGGAAACGTAAACTTACGAATCTGACATATTATCATAAGTTACGTAAAATATTCATATCTCTATTTGTAACTGCCACGATCACTGTTTATCTCTTTTAATTAAATTTCATCATTATTTTTATTTCATTGTAAACAAATCGTTAATCGTTTTACATTTATAGTAACTAGTAAATTCTGGGGCCTCATTCTACATATATCTTTATGCATAGTCGAGTAGCTCTTTACTCACTTGAGACCATGACAGTTGGTAATCTCGCCTAATTTCTTTTTCAAAAATATGTTTTGATTTGTGTACACTTCGCTGTTTGATTTGTTTGGCAATTGTTTCAACGTTGATTGGAGGTGCTTGGGTAGTTTTAGGGTGTTTGTCTGGATCAAGTTTTTAAAGTAGGTTCCAAGCTTGTCTACTGGACTGTTTAAAATCAAGTGATTCTATTGTTTCTTTCCATTTGTTGCATCTCCCTTCTTGGAGTGATTGGAGGAGCGCGTCAGCAGTTTCAGGATCATGTGTTTCTTCATATTTTTCAAGGAGTGCTTGGCTAGTGTCAGACCAGCATGGGATATATGTAGACCGATGACCACGTGGGCAGCGGCGTGGCGTATTGACGGCATATGGTGGTGCAATGATTAGAAGAAGAAAAAAAAATCTAAAACAGTGAACACGATTAAGAGGAGAGAGGACATGTTAAAAAACTCTCTGTTTTGGAAGGGTGGGGGGGGGGGGGGGGGGGGTCGATGGTTTCTACGAGTGGACAAAACTCACAAAAACAAATAATTCATGAAAACAACAAGCCACAACACTGAGATACAAGTCCGGTGTGAAAAGGTCTTTGTAATTATTCTTTGTCCACCGTTTGAAGGATTGGATTTGGTAGATAGTGCAATCAATATGTGATAAATGTAAATCAAAAGAGAAAAGAAACCTATGACAGAAATTACTTACTTTTAGTACTTGCAAAGAAAATATGCAAATCTTTTTATAATTTGTTTATTGAAATCTGGAATGGCATCTATTTCAGCTTTGTGAATTGACAGAATCATTAACGAATTTAACCGCTCCTGTTTCATTGAATTTCGCAAGAAATTTTTCACTCTTTTAGGGGTGCTAAAACAACGTTAAGGAGGTCCAGAAATACGATGGAAGTGGTTAAGGTCAATATAGCCTATAGACGTCTATGATTTGTCAATGTTTGTTGTATCTGTAAAAAGTAGACAATAAAAACAAAAGAAACGTTGTTGTTTTTTCTAAATTAACTGTGAGCCATTCATGTCTGTCATACCATGTCAGTGAAAAAGAGCGTTTTCGAGATTTCCACACCTGTGTTAATTCAAAATCAGTTGGTTGGTGAGGAACTAGACGTCTAGTCTTTTTATTTCTAATTTGTCATCTAGTGTCAATCTCCCAAACGGTCGGTGAAGCAAAGAGTCAACTTAATTCATTGCAATTCATTGTTTATCAGTTTCCTCTGGGTATTGTTTTGCGCGTTGACTTGTTGGTGCGTAAACATTTACGATTGAGATAGTGAACGTCTTCTTACCGTGATCGTCTTTGTTATCGTTATTCTGGTTCCTTGAATTGATCTTACACTTAAGCTCAAGAACACATATTCTGTCCGAAACATTCCATTCGTCACTAGTCAAATCCCTGCAGTTTTTATTTATGAGAAATCCACATCCATAGTGAGGTGAACTGGAAGCAAAGCACAGCAGTCTGTGACCATTTATTGTTTGGTCGACGCCATCTTGGATCTTCTTCTCTTGTAAACACAACACATCAATTTTATAACTTTCTAAATCTTGACACAGTTGTTCCTTTCGAATGTTATTTTTAATAGATCTTAAGTTAAAAGTTCCAATATTAAGATTAGTCCACATCAGGTAAAAATTAAAGATTCCACACAGTGAATAAATGGAAACATAAGACTATCCACTGAGCCGAAGCTCAATGTCAACAGGTGTCAGCCATGTTGTCCGAAATGAGATTTTAATGCCAAAGTAGGAAAACATCTCGACAGTGACACACTATGTTTAGGATCATACTCAAAAGGAAAACGTAACGATAACGGAGAAAAATTAGTCCAGTTCTGTGAACAGAGAAAACTTTTCATAACAAACAGTGCTTTCAACCACCCATCAAGACACCAGACAACATGGGTAGGACAAAGGAAAGACCAAACCCAAGACAAAATGATAACAATACACAACCAAATAGACTATATCATATGTCGACACCGCCATAAACACTACTCAACCAACTCGCGATCATACGGTGGTACACTGCTAACATCCGATCACAAACTTGTAAAAACGAATTTCAACATAAATGTGTACAGACAACGAAGACAGAAAGGTAAAACGGCAGTCAAAATAAACACGGCAAAAATAGTAAATGAGCGAGAATGTCGCATTCATTACCAATATGAACTTAACTCAAGTCTATGGAAAATAAAGCAAAACAGTAATCCAAACAATGAATGGAAAGAGACGCAAGCGGCAATGAAATATGCGGGGAAGAAAGTGCAGGCTCTATTAATACAACTAAGAACAAACCAAATCGAACACCTAACATCGCTATTCACGATCTATCGCGGCAACAATAAGAACTTAGGATCAGGATACAAAACACGAAAGACTCGGAAGAAATAATAAACCTGAAAACGGAACGAAACAAAATACTGCATTCAATTCGATCACTTACAATAAAACACAGAAACGAGGAATTAGACAAAAAAGTGGAAGACATAGAAAAGTCCAAAAATAACGCATCGTCTATGTTCAAAGCGACGAAATCTCTGAACCGAAAACCATTCGAGAACCCAAAACTACAGGATAAATTTGGCAAACAGACAACAAATCCCAACGATATCCTTGACATTGTAACTGACCACTTCCAGCAGAAATTTCACAAACAAGTCTCACAAATATCGCCCTTCTCAGGAAACCCTAGAGACCTAAACAACCGCATCACAACAACTGAAGTTAGAAATAGCATAAAGTGCCTAAACAATAACAGATCCCCAGGCGAAGATGAAATTCCCGCTGAATTGCTGAAATGCGGTACCCTCTCCCTGGATCTGAGCATTGCAAACATAATGAACAAAACATTCTCAACACACAAAGACTGGGACATAAACAGCGGTGTCCTAATTACAATACAAAAACCAGGAAAAACGAAAGGACCCGTAAACAACCTGCGCCCAATAACATTACTGAATACCATAAGAAAAACACTGTCAACTATTGTCCTCAACAGAATTAGACCGAAAATAGAAAATTATCTATCACATAGCCAAAGCGGGTTTCGCCAAGACCGAAGCACATCGGACGTTGTATGGACACATAAATGGTTGGCAGCAAAGGCACTCAAAGAAAACATATCCATAACAATATCCGGAATCGATATGTCCACAGCCTTTGATACGATCGACAGAGGAAAACTTTTGGAGATATTAACAGAAATAGTAGACGAAGACGAGCTCCGAATAATCCGATTTCTCCTCAGCAACACAAAGATACAACCAAGGATATACGGGGCCACAAAACAGACGCAGTTCGAAAGTAACATCGGGACCCCCCAAGGAGATAGTCTGAGCCCGATTCTGTTCACAATATACTTAGAACACGCTCTGAAAGAAGTTCGAAAAGTCATTCCAAAACCTACGACTCATATTGAGAATGCAATCCCTAGAGAAATCGCCTATGCAGATGATGTCGATTTATTGGATCAACACCAGCAAATATAGACATCATACAAAATACCCTCATGAAATATAACCTCCAAGTCAATGCCAATAAAACCGAATTTACAACAATATCGAGGAATAAAGAGGAATGGAAAAGAACAAAGAAAGTCGGCTCACTAATTGGAGACACCGAGGAGGTACAAAGAAGAAAACAGCTATCAAACGCCGCACTCAGTAAACTCACCAATGTATGGATTAGAGGTGACAAAATAAAGAGAAAAACCAAACTGAAACTGTACCATGCTCTTGTAAAACCGGTACTTCTGTATAACTGCGGCACTTGGGCGTTGACAAAATCCGAAGAAGAACATCTGGATGCCTTCCATCGCACACAGCTAAGAAGGGTACTGGACATCAAATACCCCAAAAAGATCTCAAATGAATCACTCTATAAGATCACAAAAGAAAGACCAATCTCCCTTGACATTTTACAACAACGATGGCAACTTTTCGGTCACATACTACGCAGGGACAAAAACATACCAGCAAACCAAGCCATGTCGGGATACTTCCAAAAACACGGGAACCTTTTCAGAGGAAGACCGATCACAACACTCCCCGTGATCCTAAACAAAAACCTCACACAACAAAGCATTAGTCTCATAACGGCAGGGGACCTTGAAAATCTGAGAACCCTAGCAGAGGACCGGCAATATTGGAGACACCTCACACAGGAAATACTGGAAACAGCCAAGGCGACCCGATCTTTCGGTCGAGACGCGAAAGGCATCTAATGATGAATGAATTCATTGTTTAACAAAACAAAATTTCAAAGTATATCTCAAATAATGGAAATCAGTGGAATACGATTAATGATTGCACAGATCTTAAAGCATCACAAAGAAAAAATCACTCTACTTAAGTACTACTTAAAAAATCAAAATACACACCAAAGTATAACTGTTGACAATCTTCGCTTTCTTTCTCTGACTGACACAAATACACACGCACAAACACACACACACACACACACACACAAACACTCATACACACGTAACCAACTCGGCACAACAAGCAAGAAAAATGTTAGTAAATTCGTCCACAATGCTTCGTTGCAAAGGATTACTTTATTCAATAATCGTGAAAAAGAGGTGGGGGGGGGGGTATTTATGTCATATTTTTAAGTTTTATGTTGTTTTTCTTTGCTACTTACAAATAAACTTGACAATGATCAGTGTTTTTGACAGTTAATGTAATATTTTGGATGGCCGAAGTTACCCTAATTATGACGTAAATGGTGCAACATTGGCTCATCCCTCCAGTCCAACGGTGGAGCTCTCAGATCCTGGCACAAGTCGAGGGGTTTTCCGCTATTTGAAGATAGTATAATTCGACCCAGTTTCTCGCTCAATCAGCTGTAGCGATACTAAAGGATAGAGCATTAACTGGAGCTTGGATTGCTTTGCACCACGGTGTTGATTCAGTCACTACTTCGCGCAGTGATGTCACCAACACACGAGTCGGCGCAGTGCGTGAATCAGAATCTTGAATAGAGCGGAGACCAAAAAGGCAGTATGTTATTGGCCAGTTGGCGAAAGACAGTAGAGTTAAAATTTGTTTTATTTTTAATTAAATTATGCTGTTAATGATTTTTAAAAGATTGGTATGGTGCCTGGCACCATTCGATCCAATGGCCCCACGCCACTGCTTTTTAGCACTTGTTAGTATCAATTTAGTGAATCTTTTAAAACTCGATTGTTTTGGTGGTATTCTTACACATACTTTTTCTATATACTCAGTGTATTTGTTCCATTTAGCTTTTTGAAAGTTCCACCTGGGTTTTGGTAGCGAGGGAGTTAGTGGAATGATAAGACCAATGGTGATGAGGACTGGTCTGTGTTGACTTTTAGGAAAGTGGGGTAAGATTTCACGGTTTGAATGAAGGGGGTTATCGTTGTCATCCTTAGAGACGAACGTTAAGTCCGTTGAGTAGTCTTTTTGCCATCTGGCGGAGAAAAAGGTACCCTTTTTCCTGGGGTCGAAAAGAAGATGGGCATTGTTTTGTGAAACCCAGCTGCGATGGTTCACCACGTTGTCGTCGTGCAGGGGCTTTCCACTAAGAGTGATCCACAATCGGCATCCGAACTTCGATATTGTCTCTGACTCATCGTACTCCCGGATCCACAACTCCACTTTCAGCCTTGAGATGATTAAACATTAAAAATTATATTTGTACTTTTAAATATATGACCTAATCTATACATATCTTATTTGTCAATTTGATCAGCATTCTTTAAATCATTTACTTATCTAAAATTGACATTTTAAATCTAGTTTCTACTAAATTTTCTGATATTGTCTTAATCCATCACATTTACTATAAGACAAGATAAAGTAGGTAGACGGTAGCGTCTTACGTGAAAGTACAGCGACGGTGTTTACATTCGCGAGGGCATTATGATCGGTCATTGACGTTGGGAATCGTTATCTGGCCGCCCCATTGTCTAATTTGTTTGCGCCCACCTACAGATTTTATTATGACCTATTTTGATCAAAAGATTCGTCTCTATCTATGTTAATTTTCACACACAATACAGATGTATAATAAATATACTTGATGACTATCTGTTCGTAGTAGACTTTATTTCCCCGCAAAAGTAGCGCGTTCTCCTCTAGTCTATTCTTTTTAAAAATATGGTTGGGGATCAATATTGCTCCAAATTGCCAATGTTAAATTTTTATCATCAAGCAAATGTAAACCTTAAAATATATTTTCTACAGAGGAGTAATTTTACGAGTAATTTGCAATTAAAAAAGAAATTAAGCCTTATTATATTACCCGCTGACTAAAATGATAGCAAAGAAAATCTGCTTGGCCGTAATAATCAGTCCTTAACTTGCTCTTTGGCTTCCATTGATTCTACACTATTCTAGCACATCCGCAACAAAAGGATGACGTAATTTATAATCTCTCTGAACACAATCAAGTAATGATAATCTCATCCGCAACAAAAAAAGAGACGTAGTTTAAAATCTCTCACGATAATACCGAGCAATAATAATCTTTCTATTCTTTTTTTTTTTGGTTGGGGTCAACATTGTTCCGTAAAGCCAATGTTAAAATTTATCATCAAGCACAGAATTACTGGCAAATCTAAAAATTATTTAACTATCTTTTCCAGATTGATATACGAGTAACTTGCCAACTATTCTTCAAGTAATTTTATTACCCGTTGACTCGAAAAAGATTAGCTTCGATCTTTGTTATTTTCCACAATGCAGTAGTACAAGAATTCAATCAAATGAGTGGCTGTTCTTAATATCCTTTATTTCTCGGAAAATACTTCGATCTTTCCATTCATTTAACTAAACATTGCATTTGATGATTGATGGTTGATGGTATGCGTAACCTTCGAAGTTTACCGTCTGTTTTAGAGAATTTGATGAGACGTAATCACCAAATTGAAGTTAAAGGCTGCGAAAATACGTGTTTTAGGTGGGTTGAACCTGAGTCGAAGAGATAATCATTGGAATGGCGACACCCCTCTTCCCCAAAGACCAAACACTTCAAAGCTGAGAAAGGCGGAGACTATGTTGAGAAGTGGCATTCTACTGGGCTAATGCCAAGCTTTGGTTTGAGATATAATGCATGGTATTGATTCAATTATTGTTTTAAAGAAATAAGCAGAGTCCCAATACCATTTGACTCGCCCTCGCACGGTAATATAATTACAGTTTAAGAAGATAAGATGATTTAGTCACTGTTATTGATATTCATTCGACTTCGAGAGTCTCTTTAAGTTGCCTCCCTTTTGTTTCCGGAAGTAGCATGATAATTCCAGAACACGAGATAGCGAGGCCAGCCATGATGATATAGCAGATGAAAAAAGAATCTGGATCATTTGGAATAAGATAAGGGGCAGCTACTCCTCCCAGACGAAGTATAAAGTTCGTCCAGCTTATCCCAAGTCCTCGGACAACAGTGGGGTAAACTTCTACCGTGTACGTCAAAATTACTCCCCAAAACCCACCAATGGAAGAATTTGCAACAATGGCCATTATCAAAACTCCTGTTGTTTTGGCATAACCCGAGGCTAGTTGATGGAAGCAGGCTGCTGTCAATAAACACACTCCAGAAATTCCAGAAAGTGCAATGCCTGAAGGTTTTCGTCCAATCACATTTGGAAGAATCATGGATATTGGGGAGAACAAGATATAAAAAGCATTCATCATAATAAAATTTATGTAAAAGTCACCGCTTAGCGATTTGACGCCGAAACCCAATGCGAAAAAAATTAAACTCATCGTGAAATTTGGTAAAATTAAAAGCAAAGTATATTTTTTGTACGGGGGCCTAAACAAATCAAAAATACTGGAGCGTGCTTCATCCTGTAGTAAACCCGTGTTTTCATTCATTGCCTCATTTTTGTCGGTTTCTGATGCATGTGTAGAATTTACGGATCCGCTGGTATCAGTTATTGGCAAATCTTTATAATCTATTGATTCCTCTTCGGAATTTTCTAAAACCTTTCCCGCCTCTCTGCTGCAGTTAATTTTAGATTCGATGTGTTCCAGAGGTGGCAAAACTTTACCATTTAGTTTTGACATTTTCTTTATAATCTTCTCAAACTTTGAGGTTTTATTTTTTACTTCAAGCCACCGAAGACTTTCAGGTAGCCAGAAAACAGGAAGGATGCTGATTCCAACGACAACTGCTCCAACTATACGAATATGACGCAAATCCTTCAGTAACATGCAAACTACCATAAATACAATGGTCAGAACAGTAGATAATGGAGCAGTAGAAATTGGATTTCTCCATTTTCTGGTGACAAATTCAGCTACGTAAACAAAATGTAGGATTAGAAATCCAGACAGAGACAAACCTATGAAAAATTGCATAACTGCAAACATCTCCCAGGAGGTGGCGAATATGGAAATCACACTGATGACGCATGGCAATGTCAAAGTGGAGTAGATGGTCATTTTTCTTCCTATAGCGTCTCCTAAATAACCAACAAATGTTGCCCCAACGGCCATCCCTGCATTCTGTAATGATATGATAAGGGAAGCAATCCAGGCTTTTCCACATACCAGACCCAACTCTGTGACGATTGTAGATGTGCCAGGCCTGAATTCTATGTGTTGACAGGAGTCAAAAAGTGTACAGTTGCCTGTGATAAATTCTGTAGAAGAATTTGTGATCAACTTTCCAGTAGTCTCTATGATTGTAATGGAATCATGGCTGTATTTTGATGTAGAATTGATGAAGACTTCGAATCAAAAATGTAGTTGATCAGGATCCCAATGAGATATCAGCGACTTTTTGTTAACCTTTTCAAAGCGGGGTTCGAATTTACTCTAATCTGACTTCATGTCTATTCAGTCCCTTTGAATGCTGAGTTGCTCGTGACGGATACTCCCATCCTGAAAGGCGCGATTATCGTCAAGGAAATGGAACATGTACGTGATCGAGGAGGAGGAGGAGGAAGAGGAGGAGGAAGAGGAGGAGGAGGAGGAGGAGGAGGAGGAGGAGGAGGAGGAGGAGAAGGAGAACAACAACAACGTTATTGATTATGAATGAAAGAGAACAATATCCAATTTCTCACCCCCCCCCCCCAACCCCCCCCCCCCCCAAAAAAAAAAAAAAAAAAAAAAAAAACAATATTATTATTATTATTATTATTACTAGTGAAAAGCCCGCAATTTCGCGGGGAAAGAACTATTTTCATTCGATATTGCCATAATCATTCTCTTGATTAGCTTGGTTACGATTAGATGCACATTTTAATCGATGGGCTTGCCGTCGCTGCCATGCTTTATTCGGCATAATTTTAGTTTATCAGTAAGTAGATATCAATATCAATAAGTCGCAAGTCTTTACCACGTTTTACTTGGGAGTGCTTTGCACTACCTTCAATACTTCACAAATTAAAATCGCTGCCGAGAATCAAAACAATGGTCAAATTAGGAAATTTTCAACTTTCACAAATCTATCAGGGTTTGTTCTAGAGTTTTTACAACGCTTTTATATGATGACAAATTGAATAAATAAACGCCTGACGAAAGATCAACGGTGAAAATACAAATTGAATGAATACTGGGGATGTAGGAGCTTTCGGAATGTCTCCCTTTTACTTAACTTATGTGAGGTCAAATGAAAATCTGAACCAGACGCGAAAAGTATCAAGTCCCCGAATCTGTCTACTTTTGGTTTGTTCGGGCTAGAAGCTAGACAGAACCAATTGACAGTTTGCCGAAACGTTTAACTAAATATTTCCCAGGGCAATAATTATCACATCGATGGCATAAAAACGACAGTAATATCAGCAGTAATATTTGTTGATGTTGTCAATCGGTGAAACTTGTTAAAAAATTTCTGTAAATCCGAATACCGTCATGTGATCAAGTGAATTATATCACTATGAATGCCACGATTTGCTGAAATGCCACTGACAGTTCAGAAATCCATCGACACCCGTTCCCAGCAAATCCACCAGCCCCCCCCCCCCCCCAGGTTGTTTCTCTACAGACACCCCCCCCACACCTCCACACAACACATCAAACACACACACACACACCACACACACACACACACACACGCACACATAAACATATACGCAATGAGAACACACTACTACATAACAACACTGATCACCACTAAATCAACACAACTGAAGTAAGGACTCTACTGGACAGAGTTGAGGGTGAGGCCATGAGATGTTAGTGTCTTCGGTAAATTTTTTATGATATCTGTTTGACTTAACGAACTTTCAAACAGACTTTAAATTATAAAAGGAAATCAAGTTATCTGTTTATCTATCATTAAAAAATACATTTCTATTTTTCAAATCTTTCAGTAGAGTTGTGCGCCGTATGAATTTTTTTATTGACTCAAATAAACACAATGTTCTCCACAAGGCTATATTTTTTAAAGAAAGGATTATTATAATCGTTATTATTATTATTATTATTATCATTATTATTATTTATTTTTATTATTATTATATTATTAATTATTATTATTATATTATTATATTATATTATTATTATTATTTTATTATTATTATTATTATTATTATTATTATTATTATTATTATTATTATTATTATTATTATTTATTATTATTATTATTATTATTATTATTATTATTATTATTATTATTATTATTATTATTAATTATTATTATTATTATCATCATCTCATCATCATCATATATTATTATTATTATTATTATTATTATTATTATTATTATTATTATTATCATTATTATTATTATTATTATTATTATTATTATTATTATTATTATTATTATTTATTATTATTATTATTATTATCGTTATATATTATTATTATAATATTTATATATTATTATTATTATTATTATTATTATTTATTATTATTATTATTATTATTATTATTATTATTATTATTATTATTATTATTATTATTATTGTTATTATTATTATTATTATTTATCATCATCATCATCATCATCATCATCATTATTATTATTATTATTATTATTATTATTATTATTAGTATTATTATTATTATTATTATTATTATTATTATTATTATTATTATTATTATTATTATTATTACTATTATTATTATTATTATTATTATTATTATTATTATTATTATTATTATGATTATTATTATTATTATTATTATTATTATTATTATTATTATTATTATTATTATTATTATTATTATTATCAAAAACTTCGAGATGCATCGCAATAATGACTTTTTAAAAATGTAAAATTGAATACGATTAGATAATTATATTGTATTGGAATTAATTTCAATGTGTTGCATGTTGTGACAAGGGAATGATTGAAGAGCAATTGTTATTTTATAACCCTTTTAATTGGTAATCAATTGTATTGTATTACATTCCAATGCCAGCTGTTGTTGGAACGGTGGGTTGAATTATTCTGTCGTTCCATACCACCCCAACATCCTTTTATTCTAGTTATTTTAAAAAAATGGCATTATTTGTTGTTTATGCACACGTTCGCCTACATACATATCCACACATATTACATGCATATCTTTTTTTAAAATTATTTTTTTGGATGGGGTGTCAAATCTAAGGGATAGGGGGCGGTATTAGGGGGGGGGCGGTATTAGGAGAGAAGTTTTAAGACCCCTTTGGCAGTTTTATGGGGAACAATTGGAATACCAACTATGTAAAGGGGAATTTTATATTGTAGTTGTTAGGAAAATGAGTAAGTTTTACTGAGGTTGGTGGTGGGAACGAGGTTATTAATGTAGTGAATGGTTAGTGTTAGTTATCTAAAATCCCCTTGCTCCCTAAGGAGTCTAAGTGTTGCCACCATATTTCCTGCTCTCTAGCTGAGCGTAAAGCGCTGCTTGATCTATATTGCACGTAGTCTTTTCCTATGCAGCTTTTGTTATTAGGGTTATACTATGAGTATTAGGTCATTTGCGTTATGGATTAGTGTTTTTGTTGTTGTTTTTTTCTTTGATCTTTGGGGGGGGGGGGGGGGGGGGAGTGAGATATTGGATGTTGTTCTCTTTCATTCTTCATCTTAATCAATAAATTTTGCTATTATAGTTCGGTCCTGGATGGCAGAGAATGCACTTTCGTCATCCGAGATAAGAACTGCTCTACGGGAATGAGCTCCCCGCGAATGAATGGCTAACAATGAACAGAGCACGGGCAAAACTCGGGAGAACAGCTGGAAGCATGAAAAATGGGGGCTGCCTGAGACTAGCTTGTGTACATGTGGATGCCCAACGCAAACGATGGAGCACAGAGAATGCCAGGACGGACCCAGCTGCACTGACCTTGACCTAAGAGTCTTCTCCACAGATGCTGTAGAGTGGGTTCGGTGTTGGAGCGACAAGCTATGATGATGATCCGAGAGATACAACAGGTACGAAAGCTGGAAATCCCGATCGAATTGTGTACATCTTTATGATTAAAACAAATAACGTAAGACATGTAATAAGGGACAAATTGGTCGGAACAAAGGAATTATGTAATATTAAAAATAATGTTGCTCCTATATTGTGGAAGTTCATGTAGATCTCCACGTTTCTTTTGAGAATTCAGCGGCCAAAATGATGGCAATTTCGAAAGGTCAACTTAAGGATTCATGATTGCACGCCATCAGATATTCTAAATAAACATTTGAATCAACGAGCAATGGAATTGCCCTTAATTTAAGAAAGATTTGCAATTTCTCGTATATCACTCTGTGTAAAATAGTTTTATAATTTTTAGATTTGCCAGTAGTTCTGAGCTTGATGATAAAAATTTAACGTTAAAGAATAGAAATATAAATTAGCGGAGAACCCGCTATATTTGTGGGAACGTAACAGGCACTCTTATTATTTGATTATTACTTACCGGTTGTGGTGATTACCTAACATAGATCGAGACGAATCTTTTGAATCATCAAAGATCAAAATCGGTCAGGTTAATAAAGTCAGTAGGTGCGTGCAAATGAATCTGGCAACAAGGCGGCCAGAGGGCGATTCCCAACGTCACATGACCAGTCATAATGCCCTTGCAGATTTTGTAAATAATCATTTGAGTCAACAAATGATAGAATCACCCTTGAGCTTGGGCTTATTTTTGAACTCTTTCTTACATTGTGCAATATCCACTAAACGTGCTCAAAGCACTTTACAAGGGATCCCTGGACAACAGCAACACTTAACATGTTGGACGGGACATGACGTTTGTTAGGCGATATTACAATTTTTTTCGGACATAGACAACGCTGTTAACGGCCAGGTACTCATTTTACACTTGAGTATGGTGAGAGAATATGAGTAAAGAGCCTTTTCCAAGGACTCAGCTATGCGCTGCCTTATACAAAAGGTTTGTAAGTTACTCGTATATCAATTTGTAAATAATGTCTAGATTGACCAGTAATTTTGTGTTCGTTGGCATAAAATATATCATTGGCTTTACGGAACTGTTTTGACCTCCAGCCCTATTATATTATTTAAAAGAATAGGTATGTGTGTGTGTGTGCGTGTGTATGTGTGTTCTTTATGTCATTGTGTGTGTGTGTGTGTGTGTGTTCTGTATGTCTTTGTGTGTGTGTGTGTGTGTGTGTGTGTGTGTGACGCACATGCAAAATCTTTCAGGTCGAATTGAGAAACGGAGATTTGTCAGTAAATTGGGAGAAATTATTGTAATGTTTTTTACAATACTTCAGTGTCGCCAGTAAAGAGTTAATCAGTGATATGATAAGTACCTTTTGTAATTAGCAGTAGTTTTTCCATAACCGTACATCACTGAAAACTAAAGAAAACAACGCATTTTTAACATTTTGACCAAACAAAAAACTCACCCTTCAAAAAACCATCCGTTAAAATGACCCTCATTTTGTCAAAAACTCTCAAACCTGAGACTTACTCGAAGTCTTCCACGACGTCCCAGGTTTGAAATTTTTTGACAAGATGAGTGTGTTTTAATCCATCGGAATTTGAAGGACGACGAGTTATCTGGCCCAAATTTTTAACAAGTGTATTTTCAGGGTATTTTCACCTAATGGTTATAAAATTAAATGTTAAACGACTCAGTGTGTAATAAAAATGTTATGCTGTCTCATTACCATTAGATACCATTATATTTTTCAAAAATTGCATTTCGACAATGTGTTGTTTTTCAAAATTCAAAACAAAGACATGGCCTCAATACGGGATGAATAAACGGTATTTTTGTTTTGTATTTTTTACCTAAATGGCCATTGCAAAATTGATCTAAATCTTAAAAAAATAACGTTGTTTTGCAGCAGACAGAATGTTAACAAACTGGCTAAGAAAAATTCCATAGCGGAATATTAGTTAACCCTGTAGACGACACACACACACACACACACACACACACACACATACACACACAAGAAATTTAATGTCTTAATAATAGATAGTAGATATAGATAAAGCCTCAAAAGACTGACATTTTAAATAGAGCGGTGACAGGGCGGGTTAATCTGGTCGGTATTATCGTGTTATTAAATGTACCATCACTTCAATTTCATTGCCAGGGAATTAGCAAACTATGCAAAGTTATAAATAACAATGTGAAATTGAATGTAAGCTTCAATTTAATATACGAAAACAGATAAAATGGACGATTCGGGTTTACCCTTTATCAACTAAATAGGATGAATGAAACACTACAGACGAATGAGATTATGTGATTCATCTTTACAACGCCACTACCCCATTATCTCATTCTCACAATATATGTGCGGCTATGTGGTCTAGTGGTATGACACTCGCCTTCGGATCGGAAGGACCTGGGTTCGAGCCTCGCGCTCGGCGCATAGTTGAGTCCTTGGAAAAGGCTCTTTACTCACATTCTCTCACCGTACTCAGGTGTAAAATGAATACCTGGCCGTTAACAGCGTTGTCTTTGTCCGAAAAGTTGTAATATCGCCTAACAGGCATTATGTCCCGTCCTACATGTTAAATGTTGCTGTTGACCAGGGACCCCTTGTAAAGCGCTTTGAGCACATTTAGTGGATATTGCGCTATATAAAAGCTCAATTAATTCGCATTACATGGGAAGTTATACGTATGAGCTGTCAAGGGAAGATGTTAGACCTATTTTGTCCCGACTTTGTGTATTTCATAAGTGTAAAAATATTGAGCTCAAAGCGCTTTACAAGTGGTCCCTGACCATCAGCAACACATAAAATGTAGGACGGGACATGACGCCTGTTAGGCGATATTACAATTTTTTTTCGGACAGAGACAACGCTGTTAACGGCCAGGTACTCCTTTTACACCTAAGTATGGTGAGAGAATGTGAGTAAAGATAAAAATTTAACGTTAAAGATTAGAAATATAAATTAGTGGAGAACCCCATTATTTGTGGGAAATAAAAGCTATTACGAACAGGCACTCTTATTATTTGATTATTACTTACTGATTGTGGAGTTTACCTAACATAGATCGAGACGAATCTTTTGAATCATCAACGATCAAAATCGGCCAGGTTCATAAAGTCCAAGGACTCAACTAATCGCCGAGCTAGGCTCGAACCCAGGACCTCCAATCAGAAAGCGAGTGTCATAGCACTAGACCAGATAACCGCACAAGTGTAGGATAGTAGGTATTGAGAGTGTTACCAAGTTTCAAGTTTCAAGTTTATTCAATATTAGGCTTTCGCCAATAAATCAACAATTTGATGCCAACATACATGAAGGTGAAAAAAAAAAAGGTAAATGGAACCAAAAAATAAACTGATACACCACACAAAAATACACGAATGGTAATAACATCAATACGTTCAATAATAATAATAATAATAATGATGATGATGATGATGATAATAATAATAATAATAATAATAAAAATAATAATAATAATAATAATAAATGATGATAATAATAATAATAATAGTAATAATATATAATAATAATAATAGTAATAATAACAACAACAATAAGAAGAAGAAGAAGAATAAGAAGAAGAAGAAGAAGAAGAAGAAGAAGAACAACAACAACAACAAGAACAAGAATATCAATAATAATAACAATAATAATATTACCATAATCCCCACACTCCAATCATCACCGTTACCACCACCACCATTACCATTATCACTACCACTATCACCATCACTTTTACATTTCCAATCAGTTTTTCTCATTTAAAAAAAAAAAAAAAATAAATAAATAAATAAATAAATAAATAAATAAAATAAATAAATAAATAGACAAATAATAATAATAATAATAATAATAATAATAATAATAATAATAATAATAATAATAATAATAATAATAATAATAATAATAATAATAATAATAATAATAATAATAATAATAAAATATTGATACCCATCACAACAGACCTCCTCACTACCACGAAAATTCCCGTAGTACTACGGCTAAATCCCGGGCTGGATATAATAAAGGTTTTTAATTAAATGTCATTTCTTGAAAACGAAGTTCTGGTGCCAGAGCTATCACATAGAGTTAATATTTTTCCCCACGCATTATAAGGACAAACTGGTGGTTTTTAAGGGTAGTTAAAATGTCTACGATGTTATTTACCCTGAAAACTACTTATTACATTTTCCTATTTCAAGTAGGCAGGTCTGCCATGATAAGTATCAGTTCCATAGTCAAAATAAGACAAACAGAAATAACTTTTATTTTAATCAATAATCCATACAATTTGATGACAACAGACATGAAAGTGAGAAAAAAAGGTAAATGAAACCAAAGCATAAAATGATACCATAAATAATCATAAAAATACAACATTGTAATACCACCACCAATAATAATAATAATAATAATAATAATAATAATAATAATAATAATAATAATAATAATAATAATAATAATAATAAGAATTGTAAAAATAACATAAGCGCCCCAGCAATAATATCTAGTATTGTATTTGTAAATGAGGACCACGCTTATATCCCATTCGTTGACAATTAAGAAGATAGGGATTATATCATGGGAATTCTGTTTTGGATAATAAAGTTATTGACTTTTAGTAATACTAGGTGCTCCAAAATGATTTGGTCTGGGTGATCTTTGTCTTCGGGGAAATTCCAATATAATAAATAGCCCGCCACATCGATTTAACACATTTCTATCGTTGATTAAAGTTATAGAAGAATGGGATTTTGCGAACATTGCCTAGAAGTTACAGACATATTATTAGTTTAACGTATTGTTTGGTAGAATTACAGAATTAATTCCCAAAGACACATACTTGAATCTTTTAGAATATCACAAACATTTAAGTAATTTTCCGTACTGATATAGTCTAGAGCGAAACAAGCTTGCGTACTTCAATTATTCCATGTCAAGGGTTGGTTTCTGTGTTTTTAAGAATTTTACGGCGTTTGTGACGCATTGAAAGAACAGAAAATGTATAAGGTAGTCTAAAAGTACACTTTTCTCAAAGGCACCCGAGGATAAATAGGCAAAGGTAAATGGTGCGGATAGGGCACCAAGAGCACCCCTCGGTGTACTTAGCTTGAAATCGCTTAGAAGTCAAAGATACAAGCAAAGAGTATTAACAAGTGAACTACAACACTTCTTTTACAAATCACATCAAAACAGAAGAACCAAGAAAGAAATATATATATATATATATAGATATATATATGGTTATATACACTGGTTATGATATTAATGCTGATAATAACAACAACAACAACAGCAACAATAATAATAATAATAATATTAATAATAACAATAATAATAACAACAATAATAATAATAATAACAACAATAATGATAATAACAATAATAATAATAATAACAACAATAATGACAGTAATAATAACAATAATAACAACAACAATAACAACAACAATAAGCCAATTGTGCAATCGCAACTAATCTTTATCATGGTAAACTATTATACAATATTTTAATATCAATGCCCAATCCCCCCCCCCCCCCACCCCACTTTCTCACACAAATACACACTCACACACACACACACACAAACTTATATATATATATATATATATATATATATATATATATATATATATATATATATATATATATATAAAACATGTTCATATTTTATATAATATACCACATCTTAGTATCAGAACTGCAGTTACTAAACAGACAAAAACAAATGAAAACAAACAAACAATCGCATTATTCCCTCTATCATCAATTTTAATAAGTTTTCCTTGCCGTGGAAGCCACAATTATACTTGTAAATATTTCTTGTGTTCGATCTGTACCTTAAAACAAAGTCTACCTAAATCACCTTGCTGTCTACTGTCTCTGCATTTCAAAAATTTGATAAATTCAAACATACTTGGTTTATTTTTCAGTTTTTCCGGCAGGCAATTTCTTCTCTCTTGCGTATACCTCGAACATTCAATTAGACAATGGTATTCGTCTTCTATTACGTCACAAGTAGGACATTTACGATCATTTCTATCTACTTTTCTTGTGCCCCATCTACCCCTTTCTATATAAAACATACCAAACAGTTCCTATTTACACATACCAAAGCCAGTCGTCACACTGAAAGGCCATACGTGTCTCATACGAGCAACTGACTTCAAAAACGTCCTAAGTTACATCCTGATAAAAAATGAGATTTAAAAAAAAAGATCTTTATATAGAGCAATATCCACTAAATGTGCTCAAAGCGCTTTACAAGGAGTCCCTGGTCAACAGCAACATTTAACATGTAGGACGGGACATGACGCCTGTTAGGGGATATTACAATTTTTCGGACAAAGACAACGCTGTTAACGGCCAGGTACTCATTTTACACCTGAGTACGGTGAGAGAATGTGAGTAAAGAGCCTTTTCCAAGGACTCAACTATGCGCCGAGCGCGAGGCTCGAACCCAGGACCTTCCGATCCGAAAGCGAGTGTCATACCACAAGACCACATAGCCGCACAAATAACAATCTAATGCTATCCTTTGGACTCCATAGAATCACCAGAGGAAATTTTTGGAGTTTCCAAAACACTCAGGCCTTGTATTGTTCTATGAGGCACACAAACCAAAGTCTTTTTCTCTTTAAGTCACTCAGTAAATGAATGTTTTGTTTATTCATCTTAACTACGCCACTACCACATCGTCTCATTCATCTGTGTTTGTTTCATTCATCCTGTTTTGTTGATAAAGGGGAAAGCCGAGACGTCCATTTGATATGTTTTTGTTTTTGTAATTAAATTGAAGCTTACATTCAACTTCACATTATTATTTATATCAGTAAATGACATAAAATTGCGGTTTTCTTTGAATGATGAAAATGGGACCTAGTGCCCTTTGAAAGTCACCTACACATACACAATGAAGTTGACTATGAAAAACGAATTAACTCTAAAGATTACACAGTAGGCTCCCTTTATCAGGTTCAGGTTCAAAAGCAAGGGTGTCCGTATCTTCTTGTTCAAAGTTTTGGATTTGGGATGGATAGGCGTAGGTGTACCTTAGACTCCAGGGTGACCTATAAATAGACACTCAAATATATAAATAAGTAAATGTATAAATAATTAAATAGATGAATAAATAAAAGAATTAATCAATAAATAATTAGATTAATTAATCAATAATTTAACATATTAATAAATAAAAAAGATGAGTAAATAGAAAATCAATCAATAAATATATACATGAATAAGTAAACAGTAAATAAATAGATGAATAGATAAATAAATAAATAGATTAATAAATGAAAAATAAATAAATCAACCAATAAACAAATACATGAATAAATATATAAGTGAATAAATATATAGATGGATAAATAAATAAACAAATATATAAAGCATAAATAAATAAATAGATGAATGAGTAATTAAATAAGAAATAGATGAAAATAAATTAAAGTAATCAAGAAATGATAATGAGACGAATAAATAAATAATATATAAATGATGAATAAATAAATAAACAAATAAATAAATAGATAAATAAATAAATAAATAAATGAATGAATAAATAAATAAATAGATGAATGAGTAACTAAATAATAAAAAAGATGAAAAAAAAACTAAATAAATAAAGACGAATACATAAATAAATATAATATTTTAAAAATCATTAATTTCCGTTGACCTCAATTGACACATCAATATCTGTCGTCATGTGACCTGCCATCTCTCACTCGTAATTTTATAATAGATAAATATCGACGCGGCAAATCAAAACAAAAAAACAGGGGGCAGCGTGGCTCAGCAGTACGGTCTTTGCTTCGTACCCGAAAGGTACCGCGTTCGATTACCCGCTGCGCTGTGTGGCCTTGAGCAAGTCACCTCGCCCTAGCTCAATTTGCGGCGCTGCACTGCGGCTGACGCCTGGGTTATTCCAGGCTTCCCTTGGAATAGACCCTAAAGACATATTTCCCCTATGGGATGAATAAAAGAAGAGGAAACATATTCTCACAGATTCAGCCCGCCCCGACTGGGGATCGAGCCTGCACACGAATCTAGAAAATTTCGAAAAACACAACAATCTACTTTCACTTCCCCTTCCTGATGAGAGCTAACGCTCGATACAACGTTGTAGAAGTCAAACAATCATAATCATCTTTGGAATGTTTATATATATGTATATATATATATATATATATATATATATATATATATATATATATATATATATATATATGTGTGTGTGTGTGTGTGTGTGTGTGTGTGTGTGTGTGTGTGTGTGTGTTTATAATTTTATAGACCTCAACAGCATTTCTTCCATCTGGGCCGGGTTTTGGAGATCTCCTTTATTTGGGCCCAGGTTTGGCCGACTGTCTTTATCTCAGTCTTAACAATTTGAGTTGTTTGTTTGTTTGTTTTTTATCTATCGAGATCTTATCTTACTAAAGGCTTCATATAGGAATATCCTTTAAATACAATAGTTTATAATTACAGAATCTCATATAGCTTACATTGTATCATTCACAGACAGTTTTACACATATTGTAATGTAAGAAAAAATGTTTCAATATGGCAATGTAAAATCGAAAATTACTATAATAGAATACGGATAATTGAAAATTGGTCATGGTCGAATGAAACATAAATGTACAAAATTCATAGTACAATGAAATATTAATGACAAAAATAATCATGAAAGCAACAGCTATAATAATCATACATAAGTCTCTCATTAATTATGGTTAAACATTGTTTCAGATGTCATGCATTTTACTTCACATTTACAAACCAGTCTACAAAATTATGAAAGTAATGGAAACAATTATATCCACATGACAAATAAATAAATAAATAAATAAATAAATAGGTAAATAACTAAATAAACAAAAATATCACGAAGCAAACGTATCAAAGCCAAATGTAAAAAAGGAACTTGTGTCAGTGAATGAATTTTACAGTCATACACGGTTTCTTCGAACCTCTCGGGACATGTAAAAACAGTTCGAGGAAAACGTAGTTCGAGGTAGCCGTGTACAAAGGATAATAAAAATAAAAAATTAAAAAATTGAGCTTTTATATAACGCAATATCCACTCAACGTGCTCAAAACGCTTTACAAGAGGTCCCTGGTCAACAGCAACATTTAACATGTAGGACGGGACATAATGCCTGTTAGGCGATATTACAACTTTTCGGACAAAGACAACGCTGTTAACGGCCAGGTACTCATTTTACACCTGAGTACGGTGAGAGAATGTGAGTAAAGAGCCTTTTCCAAGGACTCAACTATGCGCCGAGCGAGGCTCGAACCCAGGACCTTCCAATCCGAAAGCGAGTTTCATGCCACTAGACCACATAGCTGCACAATAATAATGGGGGAAAATCAGGACATTTGAATGAGATCGAGAAAACCGTATGTTCAAGGAAACCGTGTTACTGCGTTGTCATAATTTACTCGTATCATCTCGTCCTGTGATAACAACAGTATATATAATCTTAGACCTGCAGGAACCCCGAACGAAAACTTTTGATTTGATAACAAGATGAAGGCCGGAGGTAAACAGGACTCTAATACAAGTAAGACTCAGATAGTCATAATTTGAGTTTATATTTAGATTTTCAATATATCGATAATGATGATGAAAATAGTATATCGATAATTATCGTTCAACTCTCTATATACCGATCATTTTCAGTATTTTAAAAAAATGGCAGGCTTACCCAGCAGAAAAATGAATTTTTTAAAACTCTCTTTACAAAACAACGTTATGTTCTAATTAACTAAACAAAGATAATTGTGATGTACAAAATAAATCTGAATAAGAAAAAATGTATATTGTGTCGTAACAAATGTGACGATTTTGCTGTTGGTGGTAAGGAGAGGGTTAAGTATAACGAAAACAACAATTATTAAAACTATACACTTGATTAGTTTTCACTGATATTGAAGAAAGACGTTACTATAAGCACGACGACAAACAGATGGTGAAAACCAGCTGTAAAAAGCTATGATGACATCATCATCATTGCCTTTTTCACCCTGGGTCAGGGTATAGGCCACAGACAAACAGTTTCCATCCTTCTCTATCCCGAGCTAAATTTTTTATCCCATTCCAGGTCTTACTACTTCTCTGTATATCAGCTTCTTTAATTCTTCTCCATGTTCCTCGTGGCCTTCCTCTTGATCTTCTGCCCCGAGGGTTCCAGTCCAATACTTTCTTTGTTATACTGGAGTCATTCTTTCTAAGCGTGTGTCCAATCCACCTCCATCGTCTTCTTCCTATTTCCTCTCCCACTGGTTTCTGCTATGATGACGGTTCCAGAATAAAAAGTCTTTGAAACCAGGGACAGACTGTATGGACACCCTGTATGGACACCCTGTATGGACACCCTGTATGGACACCCTGTATATCGTTGTCGTCGTGATTATAGTAAGGATGGAAAGCTTATGCATTTCTCTATCCAATGAACATAAGTGTGTTCACATCAATTGAGCTTTTATATAGCGCAATATCCACTAAACGTGCTCATAGCGCTTTACAATGAGTCCCTGAACAACAGCTACATTTAACATGTAGGACGAAACATGATGCCTGTTAGGCGACATTATAATTTTTTCGGACAGACACAACGCTGTTAACGGCCAGGTACTCATTTTACACCTGAGCACGGTGAGAGAATGTAAGTAAAGAGCCTTTCCCAAGGACTCAACTATGCCCCGAGCGAGGCTTGAACACAGGACCTTCCGATTCGAAAGCGAGTGCCATACCACTAGACCACATAGCGGCGGTGGAAAGCCTGTTTATTTCTCAATCCAATGTACACAAGTGTGTTCACATCAATACCTTTTGTAAAAGGAAATCCAGAATTTAAGAAGTGACAACAAAATTTTGCATTTGTAAATTTATACAACTTTATTACAAAAAGTATTAAACAAAAATGAATATAACAGCTAAAAACCCTTCTTCAGCCAACAACAACAAAAAAAAAAACAATAAAGACACAAATACACTACATACTACATTCCAGATTGCTCTCTGTCGTCGATCTGTAATGTAGTAACGTATTTATGTCTTTATTGTTTTTGTGTGTTTTGTTGTTGTTGTTGTTGTTGTTGTTGTTGTTGTTGTTGGCTGAAGAAGGGTCTTGACCCCGAAACTTTCCGTGCTCGGTATTTTGTTCTTTGTTTAAGCTGTTATATTCTTTTCTTTTTTTTTTTTTTGCTTTATTACTTTTTACAGTCCACATCTTCTAGCAGCTTAGTACCACTTTGACGTTATTACATCATATGTTGTCGGTCCTCTTTTTCTTTATTCTTGATGCAGGCAAACAAACCAGAAAACGGTAGGGCCGCCTGAAGCCGGTGATCGTAAAATACTAACGAAAGAGTGAAAATGGAGAGGCTTTGTATGGGAACAAAACAGACAATGGACGTTTCGGGTACAAACCCTTCGTCAGCACAACAATACACAAATAAACGTGGAAAACAAATAAAATATTATGCAAAAATTATATTTTATTTGTTTTCCACGTTTTTTTGTGTATTGTTGTTCTGACGAAGGGTTTGTACCCGAAACGTCCATTGTCTGTTTTGTTCCCATACGAAGCCTCTCCATTTTCACTCTTTCGTTAGTAGCAAACAAATCACCGGTCTTCGTGTGGACAAAGTGACTCATTTAATGAACCCTCTTAGTAGGAGACACTGGTTGTGTCTCGTTGTCTCTGAAAAAAAAAGAGGAACAGTGTGTTCTTGGCGTATACCTCTAATGTAACCTCTTGTCTTGTGGTCTAGTAGTATGACACTCGCTTTAGGATCGGAAGGTCCTGGGTTCGAGCTTCGCTCGGCGCACAGTTAAGTCCTTGGAAAAGACTCTTTACTCACATTCTCTCACCGTACTCATGTGTAAAATGAGTACTGGCCGTTAATAACGTTGTCTCTGTCGGAAAATAAATTGTATTATCGCCTTACAGACGTCATGTTTCCTTCTTTAGTTACATGTTGCTGTTGGTCTGGGACCCTTTGTAAAGCGCCTTGAGCACATTTAGTGGATATTGCACTATATAAAAGATCATTTTTAAGCTGAAGAAAATCTGATATCTCATTCCTACAAGGGGTGTCTTTTGGCTTCCTGTTGTCCCTGCCAAAACTACCAAAGAATCATATTGTTATTCCTTGTTCCTGATCTGAAGGATATTTTCTGAACAGGTTGACAGTCTTTGACAGTCTTTTTTTTCTGCAACAGACGTTTTTTCTATCAAAAGAATCAATCTCGAACTCGTCGGTGAAAAAAACCCATTATACCCATTGTTCCTGTGTCCATCCAGGATGTATTTTTAAAAAAATGAAACGAAAATGATTTTGAGCATCAAATGAGCAAGTCTTTGCTCTCTTATCCCTGCTCTTATTCCAACAGTTGGCAACCGGCATTTTGTGATGAATCTAATGATGAATATCTAGCCAGTTATACTTTTTAGACACTATTTGGGTATAATAATTAATAAACTACTTGGGCATCCTCGTTCATTTCAATTTCCTTTATTCCTCAGACAAATCAGAATTCATCATACAACATGTTCTTGGCTGCGGCCCGTTCCAAGTCATTTTATTCATATCAGTGTTCATCGTGGGCCTCTTATCGCTGGCTTTTATTCAGGTATTTATGACGTTTGGAAACTACAACCCTGGGTGGAGATGCCTGGACTCTTACGCCACCAACAATTCTTCAGAAAGTTCAACATCAAATTACAGCCACAATTCCATGACAATCATCGAGAGTAACGGAAAATTGATCAGGAATTATTCCACAGAATTTATCACAGACAACTGTACACTTTTTGACTCTTGTCAACATATAGAATTCAGGCCTGGCACATCTACAATCGTCACAGAGTGGGATCTGGTATGTGGAAAGGCCTGGATTTCGTCCTTTATCATATCATTGCAGTATGCAGGGATGGTCTTTGGAGCAACGTTTATCGGTCGTCTAGGAGACGCCATCGGAAGGAAGACGACGATGTACGCCACCCCAGTCCTGGCCTGCATCCTGACTGTGATTTCTCTCTACGTGGATTCGTGGCAAATCTTTGCAGTTTTGAGATTCTTAATTGGTGTCGTCTCATCGGCGTTCTTAATCTTTTATTGCGTGTATGTGGTGGAGTTTGTCACGGGAAAATGGAGAAGTCCTATTCCGAATATCCCGTATTGGCCCTCGGTGTGTATGATATTTTCTGTTGTGAGTATGTTGCTGAAGGACTGGCGCCGTATTCAGATTACTGCAGCGGTTATCGCTGGTGTTAGCTTTTTACCCGCCCTTTGGCTCCCTGAAAGTCTTCGCTGGTTAGAAGTAAAAAATAAAACAAAGAAGTTTGAAGAGGTTGTGAAGAAAATTTCTAAGTTGAATAGTAAGGATTTGTCTCCCCTTGGGAATGTTAAAATTCAAACTGACAGCAAAGGAATGGAAATAAAAAACGTAGAAAATGGCAAAGATGAGTCTGAGAGTAGCAAAGATGTGGTAGTAAAAGACAGCAATGGGTGTGTAAATTTTATAAGTGTATCAAAAAATAGTGACAATGAGTCCATGAATGTCAGCATTAATAATCCACAGTCGGGGAAAGCACATTCCAGTTTTTTCGATTTGTTTAAACCCGCATACAGAAAACACACTTTGCTCATATCTATATATGTCATAATCTTGTTATTGTGGTATCTTGTTATTTGGGTTGCAGGGGGTACATACAATAATGAAGCCTCTTTGTAGTTTTCTTCAAGTTACGTGTAGTTTTTAATGAGGAAGGTGTAATATAGTCGATGGAGTAAATGAGAGAGATTTGATAGGGAGGATGTATGGAGTTGTTCTGAGAGGTTTGGTGGCGAGATATTTCTTGATAATAAGGTGTAGTTTTTGTTGTTGAGAATGAGATGTGTGTAGTTCCCAGTGCCGCTATTTTGGCAGGCAGCGTGGCAGGCTTCTTGAGGCTTGGGACGAATGAAGGGGGAGTGATAGAACAAAACAAGATCTTATTTTGCGCAAGAGATATGCTGAGTTTTTCTCTCGCGCAATGCTCAGGGTCGTGATTGGTTCTAAGGAAGGGGCGACACTGTCAAATAAAGAAACAGAAATAACACACTATTAAATCTTACTATCTAATAGTTTTATTTCAATTAGGATTGCCCTCAACGTGAGTCGGGAGGCGAATGACCAATGCATGTTATATAATGGAATAGAAAATGAAGATTGGCACTCAGCCCTCAACGTAAGTCGAGTGGCGATACGGCCAATGCATGTTATATAATGGAATAGAAAATGAAGATTGGCACTCAGCCCTCAACGTAAGTCGAGTGGCGATACGGCCAATGCATGTTATATAATGGAATAGAAAATGAAGATTGGCACTCAGCCCTCAACGTAAGTCGAGTGGCGATACGGCCAATGCATGTTATATAATGGAATAGAAAATGAAGATTGGCACTCAGCCCTCAACGTAAGTCGAGTGGCGATACGGCCAAAATTAGTAATATAATGATAATCGAATGTATCAATAAAACATGAATATTTACCAAGTGAGATAATGGCATCGAATATGCCAACATCATTAAGCATAAAAGCATAAGATATAAATCACTACCAACAATCTCAAGTTTGGTATAATTCTATGATGCAGGGCATCATCAGGACATTATACAGCTATAACGATTAATGACCAAGAAAGCTTGACAGACAGACCAATAACTGAGCATACAGCTAGTCAGACAATAGGTACTTATGCCTATATGTGTATCAGGTGACAGGCATATAGATAGTTGAATAGATTATTAGGTAGATTGATATGTAGCCAACTGTAATCTCATACTAAGTAATTGAAAAGGTAAATATATAAAGATGGGTACATATGTGCATAGGCAGACAGATTAGTAAGTATACAGATAGATAGGTCCGTAGGTCGGTCGGTAGATGGATGGATGGATAGATAGATAGATAGATAGATAGATAGATAGATAGATAGATAGATAGATAGATAGATAGATAGATACAGAGAGATATAGATGGATAGATGGAAGGGATGTGACAGTGACAGGATAATTATACCAACAACATTAGAGTAGGCCGATATTATTTACAAATCACCAGTAATAAAGATCGTGGTAAGTTTGTAATCGTGATAAACAGATTATTGCTAGCACTCATGTAATCAATTAAATAGACTAAGTATTTTCCTCATGACAGATACAAGTTATACTGGCACGTATTCGATTTACTGTCATTACACAAAGGCATTAACAATCCATGGAAATGATATGAATAAAATAAGAAATCACGATGTCAATAATTAAAACAATAAATGCAACAGCAAAAATAAATAATATAATAATAAATAATAATAATAATAATAATAATAATAATAATAATAATAATAATAATAATAATAATAATGCTTATGACAATGTTAATAATAAAAGTTCAACATACCTGTCAAATAAAGAAACAGAAATAACACACTATTAAATCTTACTATCTAATAGTTTTATTTCAATTAGGATTGCCCCCGACGTGAGTCGGGAGGCGAATGACGTTGAAGCGAGGTGCGCCACTGGTTTTATCCTTTCTCCCCACTTAAGTGCGACGGCGCGCAGCATACCGCAAGACGAATAGAAGGAGACCATAACAGAAAGTGCTATTTAAAAAATACAAGAAGTATGAAACCATCATACTACATACTTCCCCCTCAAGACAAAAAATCGTCCCCGATTTTCTTAATAAACTATAAGCAACTAATCCCAGATAAAGAGGAAAATATACATAAAAGATAATAATATAATAGCAATTAATAAAATAGCAATTATCGTAATGCCCATGCAATCATGTATGAGCGCTCAACATGTCCGCTCCACCTTCAGCAGTAATGAGAGGTGGCACTTTGCCTGACACCTGTGCCACCAAGGCCTGAAGCCTAACAGCCCACGCTGTGACTGCTTCATTCTCTACCTGCGACGCGATGGCAATCTTTTGCAAGAGATCGGAAGAAGGCAAAATATTACCATAAAGTCGATCAAGACTTTGAATGATCGCGTCGCAGGTCACTTCCTCCCCCATCTGAAGAATGAGGTCGGCCGGTAGCCCTTTTAGAGAGCGTCTCATGGCCGCCACAAGGATGCGTTCCGAGAACATATGAGAGCACTGGAGGTCTTTAACCTCCAGTTTCCATTGCAAAAAGGAACAATGAGAAGGGGAGCCGTCATCCCCGGAAAAGGTGGACAGTCGTGGAGCGTCAGCTCTAACGGCTGAGACATTGACAGGTTGCTCCGTTTTCTTTGTTTCCTGCACTGCATTGAGCAATTCCATTCTTTGCTCATTCGACAGAGCAGCGATGCCGTCGATCAAATTCTGAATCAACTCAGCCATATTACTAGAGCGTTGGAGATAGATAGACAGATAGATAGATAGATAGATAGATAGATAGATAGATAGAGAGAGAGAGAGAAGAGAGAGGAGAGAGAGAGAGAGAGAGAGAGAGAGCGATAGAGAGGGGGGGGGACAGGTAGTGAGACAGAGAGAGAGAGAAGGGGGGGGGGCGGTGGAGTTGTAAGCACTGCAAAAGTGATTAACAATATGTGATGAGTAAGTGACGGGGAAGAGGGAGTGGAGGGAGGTAGGAGGTGGATGAGGGGCGCTAGAATGGTGAATGTCAGTACACAGTAAAATAAAATTAAGAAATGAACAGCCAAAAGGGGAGAAAATTGGAATGCGGGAATTCCAACTAAGCCCCCAAACAAAGAAATGCATTTTCAAAAGTCACACTTCGTCTCTAACAAAAGAACAACTAGGTCCACTAAGTCCTGTCTGAAATTGATAGCAGGCAGGAGAAAAGGGGAGACAGAAGGGCTTGTTTCCGGATTTACTTGGAATCCAATACTTGAGATATCTGATAAAAGCAAAAAGAGGAGTTGTTGAATGTCTGACACCTAACCCAGTCAGCGAGTCTTAGTGTGCGCAATCAACCAGAAAGTATGACCTAACATTAACAACTGTCTTCCAAAAGAAGGAAAGATGGAAACGTATTATTATTTCCATTTACTTGGAGGTTACGTTCTACTGATCATAACATACAAAATGATAAGTGTTCTGAGAACTCATGCTGTGAGTGAAGTGCTTGACACACGCAAACATATGTTATAAATTTCATGATACTGCCCACAGACCAGAAAGGTACAAGTCAAAATAAACATAAACAAAATCACTATAAAATTTGCGTGCATGGACAAAGTGTCAAGAACAAATAAATGGAGCTGTTATAAAATGAGCATAGTGAAAACATGTAACGGAAGAGAGAAAAAATACAAATTAAAAATTCATAATAATAAAAGCAAACAAACGAGGTAAATATTCACGTGGAGAGGGGACGAGGAGGTACTCGAGGTGGTGGGGGGGGGGGGGGGGATGGAAATATAAGTAAATAATTTACACCAAATATGTCTCACCACTCGGTTGATCAGACCGGGCAGCGAAACAAAAGGCAAAAGAAATGAAATACAATGACACGTTAAAACACACACAAAAAATGAAAGGAAATATAAAATAAAATTATCAGGCCTGATGTAAAGAATGTTTCTAAACATAATATTTTCACTGTTAAGAGAAAATACGATTAACACCGCACATCAGATCATTCACTTCATTTCTTTGTCTCAGCGTGGGTTGTCATCACTGTTATCTAGGGTTGTCATCGGATGCCCTCTCTTGGTTGCTATGCAGCCAACATCGCTATCATCTATTGCACAGTCAAAGCGGTCCTTATTTTCACAGTGTCGAGCCCCACGTTGGGCGCCAATGTCATAATCTTGTTATTGTGGTATCTTGTTATTTGGGTTGCAGGGGGTACATACAATAATGAAGCCTCTTTGTAGTTTTCTTCAAGTTACGTGTAGTTTTTAATGAGGAAGGTGTAATATAGTCGATGGAGTAAATGAGAGAGATTTGATAGGGAGGATGTATGGAGTTGTTCTGAGAGGTTTGGTGGCGAGATATTTCTTGATAATAAGGTGTAGTTTTTGTTGTTGAGAATGAGATGTGTGTAGTTCCCAGTGCCGCTATTTTGGCAGGCAGCGTGGCAGGCTTCTTGAGGCTTGGGACGAATGAAGAGGGAGTGATAGAACAAAACAAGATCTTATTTTGCGCAAGAGATATGCTGAGTTTTTCTCTCGCGCAATGCTCAGGGTCGTGATTGGTTCTAAGGAAGGGGCGACACTGTCAAATAAAGAAACAGAAATAACACACTATTAAATCTTACTATCTAATAGTTTTATTTCAATTAGGATTGCCCTCAACGTGAGTCGGGAGGCGAATGACCAATGCATGCTATATAATGGAATAGAAAATGAAGATTGGCACTCAGCCCTCAACGTAAGTCGAGTGGCGATACGGCCAATGCATGTTATATAATGGAATAGAAAATGAAGATTGGCACTCAGCCAGGGACGGCTGGTAATAATGGGCAGGGTGGGCAAATACCAGCCTGTTTTTTCAAGTTATATGCTGTATTACCAGGTCCGAAATAATCAAATCTAAATTAGATAATTTCAAAAGTTACTACTTAAAATTGATACTTTGTACTGAAATCAATTTGTGTGTATTTTTGATAGATTGCGAATCACCATGCATCCCGTAATACATAAACCAGGATACGCTCCTGTTCTTTTTATCACCCCCCCCCCCCCCAACCACTCCACTCCACTCCGCCCACATCGTCATCTCATCGTCACGTCGCCTGACGGTGATTTTGCTGTCTGGCCTCTCTAGTACTAGGTCGGGCTAATTCAAATGAGCCCACCTTATTAACCAGTGTACACTAAATAGAGATTTTGGCAAACGAACTTTTTCTTATTTATTGCCTTACTTGTGCTGGGAAGGTTCCAGTATTGAATTAAATTTATTAATTTACTAATATTATATCAATTTAGTATTAGTTTGTGTTGTTTTAATATATTTGTTTATCCATTTAAATTATTTCTTTTTTTTCCCCTCGTTTTCTTTAGTGTTTCTCAAAACTCATTTATTTAAATTGTTTTCTTATTTGTTTGTTGTTGTTGTTGTTGTTTTTTGTTGTTGTTTTTTGTTTTGTTTTTTAACAAATTAATTTGTTAATTCTTTTTTTTTATATATTATTCTTAAAGTAATTACCGCTGTATTTTTATTGCCAGACTAAATATTTTTGCAAAACAATGTAATTTTCTATTGTATTCCCTCTAATAAAATAAAACACTTTTATTCAAAAGTCACGACTAAATAAATATATAAAATACAACCACCATTTTGGTTTTCTCAACAATTGAATTAGTATACGAGAAATACTCTTCTGAGTAAGGAGATAGTTGAATTCTAAGTTATAGAGGAAATACGGAAGGGTGGGCAGATTCCGTACTTGCCCGTCCTGAAGCTAATACATACATAAGATGGTTCGCGATGAAGAGGCGGGAAGCAAGGGATTGGTTGGGTAAGGAGCAAAGATAACACGGTAATTATTGTGACGATAGTCAAACGAATACATGAGGAGAGATTGGTAACATTATTTTGTCTTAATTATATTGTATGAAGTATTGGCGAAAGCCTAATATTAAATAAACGTTGTTTTTGTTTGTCTTATTTTGACTATGGAACTGATACTGATACTTGTCATAGCAGACCTGCCTACTTTAGATAGGAAAATAAAAATCGTAGTTTTCAGGGCTAATAAAATCGTAGATATTTTAACTACCCTTTAAAAAAATCACCGGAATTTTCGTCTGTTTTGATAGATATCAAATTTTAAAAAACGAGAAAAAATAATTGGAAACGTAATAATGATGGTGATGGTGGTATAGTGGTAGCGGTGGTGGTAGTAGTAATGATGATGGTAATATTATTATTATTATTATTATTATTATTATTATTATTATTATTATTATTATTATTATTATTATTATTATATTATTATTATTATTATTATTATTATTATTATTATTAATTATTATTATTATTATTATTATTATTATTATTATTATTATTATTATTATTATTATTATTATTATTGTTATTATTATTATTATTATTATTATTATTATTATTATTATTATTATTATTATTATTATTATTATTATTATTATCATTGTTATTATTATTGTACGTATTGGTGGTATTACTATTGTTGTATTTTTTTTGGTGGTTATTAATGGTATCAGTTTATTGTTTGGTCCCATTTGCCATTATTTTCCACTTTCATGTATGTGGTCATCAAATTGTATGATTAATTGGCGAAAGCCTAAGATTGAATAAATTTTGTAATATCGTATGGTAACCATCATTGTCGCCGACATCGTCGTTGTCATCATAATCATCATCATCATCATCATCATCATCATCATCATCATCATCATCATCATCATCATCATCATCATCATTAACAACAACAACAACAATATTAACAACAAGTACAACAATAGAAATAAAAACAATATCAACATCACCATACAATTTCCGTCATCGTCTCCACAACTATCATTCTAACCAACAGCACCACCAAAACCACTACCATAATTACCCCTCACCGCCTCGTCTTCCTCCTCCTCCTCCACCACCACCACCACCGCTACCACTATTCCAACCACTACCACCACCGGCACAATCATTCTGACCACCAAGACAGCAGTAAAAATGATGCAATTTGAGCTCTGAATGAAACTCGAGTCATATCGCTGTTGTTGCTTCTCCATGAAAACTTTAAGGTTACTACGTACTACTGAAAACCAGAAATATGTAAAAGCAATATTAATATCGCCGTTGAGGGATTAAAGCATCTCTTTAATTTTTCGAGTGAAGGAAATGGACTTGTATTGTCAAGGTGTTGTCGCATTATGTCTCGTCGCTTTATTTTTTAGTTGTATTCTCTTTCGTGATTCATTTTTGATTACGTTTGGAAGAATTAAAATCTACTGGTATTGTCATTTCATTGTGAATGTGATTATTGGTGGTTGAAATATTTTTTGTTTAAAGGCGAAAAAAAAAATCAAAAAAATTTTTTATTAAAACAAAAACCAAAAAATAAAAAATAAAAAATATATATCATATATATATATATATATATATATATATATATATATATATATATATATATATATATATATGACCGAATCCTCTTTGCCCAACCACTGTAAATAGGCTAGAACCGCCACTGCACTCAGCCCTCAACGTAAGTCGAGTGGCGATACGGCCAATGCATGTTATATAATGGAATAGAAAATGAAGATTGGCACTCAGCCCTCAACGTAAGTCGAGTGGCGATACGGCCAATGCATGTTATATAATGGAATAGAAAATGAAGATTGGCACTCAGCCCTCAACGTAAGTCGAGTGGCGATACGGCCAATGCATGTTATATAATGGAATAGAAAATGAAGATTGGCACTCAGCCCTCAACGTAAGTCGAGTGGCGATACGGCCAAAATTAGTAATATAATGATAATCGAATGTATCAATAAAACATGAATATTTACCAAGTGAGATAATGGCATCGAATATGCCAACATCATTAAGCATAAAAGCATAAGATATAAATCACTACCAACAATCTCAGAAGTTTGGTATAATTCTATGATGCAGGGCATCATCAGGACATTATACAGCTATAACGATTAATGACCAAGAAAGCTTGACAGACAGACCAATAACTGAGCATACAGCTAGTCAGACAATAGGTACTTATGCCTATATGTGTATCAGGTGACAGGCATATAGATAGTTGAATAGATTATTAGGTAGATTGATATGTAGCCAACTGTAATCTCATACTAAGTAATTGAAAAGGTAAATATATAAAGATGGGTACATATGTGCATAGGCAGACAGATTAGTAAGTATACAGATAGATAGGTCCGTAGGTCGGTCGGTAGATGGATGGATGGATAGATAGATAGATAGATAGATAGATAGATAGATAGATAGATAGATAGATAGATAGATAGATAGATAGATAGATACAGAGAGATATAGATGGATAGATGGAAGGGATGTGACAGTGACAGGATAATTATACCAACAACATTAGAGTAGGCCGATATTATTTACAAATCACCAGTAATAAAGATCGTGGTAAGTTTGTAATCGTGATAAACAGATTATTGCTAGCACTCATGTAATCAATTAAATAGACTAAGTATTTTCCTCATGACAGATACAAGTTATACTGGCACGTATTCGATTTACTGTCATTACACAAAGGCATTAACAATCCATGGAAATGATATGAATAAAATAAGAAATCACGATGTCAATAATTAAAACAATAAATGCAACAGCAATAATATAATAATAATAATAATAATAATAATAATAATAATAATAATAATAATAATAATAATAATAATAATAATAATAATAATAATAATAATATAATGCTTATGACAATGTTAATAATAAAAGTTCAACATACCTGTCAAATAAAGAAACAGAAATAACACACTATTAAATCTTACTATCTAATAGTTTTATTTCAATTAGGATTGCCCCCGACGTGAGTCGGGAGGCGAATGACGTTGAAGCGAGGTGCGCCACTGGTTTTATCCTTTCTCCCCACTTAAGTGCGACGGCGCGCAGCATACCGCAAGACGAATAGAAGGAGACCATAACAGAAAGTGCTATTTAAAAAAATACAAGAAGTATGAAACCATCATACTACATATACCTTGGTTTTCGATGAGTATGATTTTCAACGCACTTGGATTCGGCGTCAAAGCGTTAAGCGGAGACTGTTACATAAATCTTATCATCATGAATGCTTTTGAGATCCCGTTCTCTCCGATATCTATGATTCTTCCAATTGTGATTGGACGAAAACCACCAGGCATTGCATTTTCTGGAATTTCTGGAGTGTGTTTATTGACATCAGCCTGCTTCCATCAACTTGTCTCGGGTTACGCCAAAACTACAGGAATTTTGATATTGGCCATCGTGGCAAAGATCACTATAAGTGCTTTTTGGGGAGTGATGATGACATACACTGTAGAAATTTACCCCACTGTGGTCAGAGGTCTTGGAAACAGCTGGGGCAACTTTTTGACACATCTCGGTGCAATCGTGGCCCCATTCTTGATTCCAAACGATTCGGGTTCTTTCTTCGTCTGCTACGTCATCATGGCTGGTCTCGCGGTTTTGTGTTCTAGAAGCATTTCGTTACTTCCAGAAACCAAAGGAAGACAACTTGGTGGAGAGTTGGAAGACAAATAAATTTGAACATTTTATACCTACTAATATTGATTTCTGAAAAAAAATAAAAAGCTCGTGCCTTTCATGACTCAAAAACCTAAGAGTATAATTTTCTTATCGAAATGTGAGGTATTTAAGTCCAAAATTGGAAGTTTATTATCATCATCATCATCATCATCATCATCATCATCATCATCATCATCATCATCATCATCATCATCATCATCATCATCAGGGCTCCAGGGTTAAATGCTATTTTCATCATTGCAGACTAGACCACCAGTTGCTTTCATGTTCGCGTCCAACAGTCTGGGTATGGTAATATGTCGGGCGGAGTGAAAAACAAAACTTGATGATTTATACTTGTATTGAGATCCTGAGAAATTTAGGAGGGATTGGAAATAGATCACTACAGAATATTGTCGCGTCTATGTAAGAGAAGTGGCAAGTAGGTAGAGACAAATAGAAGTAAGAAAGTTTTCCCCAAAGACATAAGTCGTCTGGTACCTCTTTACCCTGTGATAGTTGGGTTAAAGTTCCTGCCCGACAACTCGACAGATAGTAAGAATTTTTTTTTAATTTAAAGAAATTGGTAGTAGAAGTGGTGGTAGATTTTGCACGTTATATATAGGGATAGATTAGGTTCAGAAGGTAAGTATTAATCCCCGTTAACGCAGAAATACTTAAATGTAAATCAACAGAATAGCCTCACACAATAAACGTTAACACTAATTAGCCAAAAGAATAATGGTACATTTTAATTAATTAAAGTTAGGCTGTGGGTAAGTTAATTTTCATCTCTTCATTGTCGGTTGCTTAAATTATTGTAACTGGTTCTTTATCTGTTTGGTAGAGGTTGGATGTGACTGAAGGCGACCTTCCTATGTCTGGTTGCGGCGTTAGGGTTGCTTCTGCCTGTTTATTTTATGGAGGAGCCTCCTAGTCATTCTTTGACTGTCCCGATGGGTCACTCGAGAGCTTCAGCTCTGGGTCAATGTGTAACCAAATAGTTGATTAAAGGGTAACCAGATCTGTGAATATACAGTAGCAAATCTTTGACTAGCTGCGATTTTTTGTATCTCTTATGAGCAGTGATGTCGTAAGGATTTCCAATTGACAAACCCTTGACATCACAACTGATCTAAATTGTGTTATCCATCATCCTTAATTAACGGGTTACAGGTAGGTTAGTGGGAAGGGGAAAGATGATTAACAATGAGAGCATACGAATCAATACATATAAATAAATAATAATAATATCGCTTCTTAGCGATAGAACATTCGTAAATGTGTTTCATGTAAATGTAATTCATTCATTTGGAAGGCATACATACATCATCAAACGCCAAATGGAATTTTTAGGACACATTATCCGCCACCCTGGTTTGGAAGTACTCGCCTTGACTGGAAAGATGAATGGAAAAAGAATAAGAGGAAGACAAAGAATAACGTATTTGAAAGGGATAAGAACTTGGACAGATGAAGCTGAGAAAGGTGGCGCTGCTTTAATAGAATTGGCAAGAGATAGATCAGCTTGGCGGAAGATGACCTCCGACGTCTGCTTCAGATATGGAACTACATGAGATGAGACATACATATACAATAAGATATACATTTATAGGTAAAGAGAGTGAACGAAATATTTTGTATATAATAACATGACTTATCAATTTCTGTTAATAACACGAATTATAGATTTCCGTTATATTATAGGTTGCGTCTACTTATGGTCCAGACGAAAACATTATGTTAATTATTACTCACTACGCATACTAGTTTTAAATGGCATTAATTAATCATAACAAAATTTAAGTCCACAGCTATAAGATTGATATAACTATTTCGTACCCTTGTCCACACACTGTTTTCCGCTAATTAGAATTTCAAGTTGATCACAATAATAGCATGCTGGTTTTAGAGTGATGGAATGAGAGAAAAACCGAATTTAGCCGAGTATTTGCTTATATAGAAATATGACCGGAGTTTAGTCAATCCCAGAAACCAATGATGTTCCTGGATTCGTTAGTGCAGAAGTTTACTGGTCATTTAGTCGAGCCCAATCATATTGCGTGTATGCTAGTCCTGGCTGATTCATCATGAAAGAAATTCACGCGTCATTGCGTAACCTTAGGATAATTTTACTGCCGCTTTGATCAGGTGGACCGGTCGATTAATTTGCAGCCATATGGTATCTCCCGTCTCTCAGATTGTCGTTAATTTATTCCGTGTCAGACTTGGGCGTCCTTGTAATTGTAAAATATGTAGGGGTAATAAAATTAAATAAATAAAATAATAAATCCCTTTATTCATTCCATTGAGTCGATTCCAGGGGAAGACTGGAATAGCCCAGACGTCAGCAGCAGTGCAGCGCCGCAAATTGAGCTAGGGCGAGGTGACATGCTCAAGGCCACACAACGCAGCGGCGGGTGATCGAACTCGGTACCTTTTGGGTACGAAGCAAAGACCGTACCGCTGAGTCACGCTGTCCACTATGGGGCGAGGCTGTGAGAAAATATGTATTGAGTTATTTAATCCTGAGAACGTTAGGAAGGATTTGAAACAGATCACTACAACACTATAGCACAATATCTACTAAACGTGTTCAAAACGCTTTACAAAGGGGCCCTAGCCAACAGCAACACTTTCGTGTATGACAAGCAAATATTTAGAATATAAAATAATGTTTCAAAAGTTAAGCTTTTATATAGCGGAATATCCACCAAACGTGCTCAAAGCGCTTTACAAGGGGTCCCTAACCAATAGCATCACTTAACATATAGGAAGAGGCATGACGCCTATTAGGCGATATTGCATTTTTTCCCCCGACAGCAACAACGCTGTTAACACCTAAGTACAGTGAGAGAATGTGAGAAAAGAGCCTTTTCAAGGACTCAACTATGCGCCGAGCGAGGCTCGAACCCAGAACCTTCCGATTCAAAAGCGGGTGTTTTGTTTGTTTTTAAGGGTTTTACGCGCTTGCAACACATTAAGGTTATATCAGTGCCAGTAAAATGAAGAAAATGGGAGAAAAAAAAAGTTCTAGAATGACAATTAAATCACCCAAGAAAAGGGAAGACAAAGGAGAATTGGTTCAAATAGGAAACAGATGTAGATTCCAAGAGCACACTATCAGTGAACTTAGTTTGAGATCACCTAAAAGTCTCATCCAGACACCAGAACAAGTCCCTACTAAGAGGAATACACTCAATAAATGTTTACAAATCATATATAATATGTAAACAAAATTTATACAGTGCATAACAGAGAGATGATTTACAAGGAAAAAAAGTATCATCTCCCAAAACAATAACTATGCATTTGACTGTTTCCCTCCCAGCTAGCTCTCCAGCCAGGGCCAGGACAAAACCAAGTAATCTCATTCCAAGACAAAGACTGAAAGAAAATTGGAAAACAGATATAAGGGGATAGAAGATAAAGTAAATGCCACCCTGCCCACTATGGGAGTACTGGAACCCCACCCAGACACTCTTGTTACCTTTGACATTGACACACGCACCAGCCTTCAAGTAAGAGAAACAAAGGGAGACAATCCTAGATTGTGTAAAATTTTGAACATTTTTTTTATTGGACGAGATTTATCACAATTCTTATACAATAGACATGTTCTTGTTAATGTTGATGTTGATGATGATGATGATGATGATGATGATGATGAATCCTCGGCTGAGACGACAAATTATTACAACAGGAGTATTTAAAATCATTGAACAAAACGCAAAGATGAAAGAACGAACGATCGATCGAACCATAATAATAATAACAATAATAATAATAATAATAATAAACATAATAATAATAAACATAATAATAATAATAATAATAATAATAATAATAATAATAATAATAATAATAATAATAATAATTGTAGTGGTGGTACAACTCACTTCATTTTCTGGAAGTAGTAGTAGCAGTAGTAGTAGTAGTAGTAGTAGTAGTAGTAGTAGTAGTAGTAGTAGTAGTAGTAAGATAGTAGTTAGTTAGTAGTAGTATAGTAGTAGTAGTAGTAGTAGTAGATAGTAGTAGTAGTAGTATGTAGTGTGTTAGTAGTAGTAGTAGTAGTATAAAGTAGTAGTAGTAGTAGAAAGTAGTAGTAGAAAGTAGTAGTAGTAGTAGTAGTAGTAGTAGTAGTAGTAGTAGTAGTAGTAGTAGAAGTAGAAAGTAGTAGTAGTAGTAGTAGTAGTAGTAGTAGTAGTAGTAGTAGTAGTAGTAGTAGAAGTAGAAGTAGTAGTAGTAGTAGTAGTAGTAGTAGTAGTAGTAGTAGTAGTAGTAGTAGATAGTAGTAGTAGTAGTAGTATAGTAGTAGTAGTAGTAGTAGTAGTAGTAGTAGTAGTAGTAGTAGTAGTAGTAGTAGTAGTAGTAGTAGTAGTAGTAGTAGTAGTAGTAGTAGTAGTTTTTGTTGTTTTTAAGGGTTTTACGGCGCTTGCAACACGCTTAGGTTATATCAGCGCCAGTAAAAAGGAAGAAAATGGGATAGTAAAAAGTTCTAGAATTACAATTAAAGCACCCAAGAGAAAGTAAGACAAAGGGGAGTGGGAACAAATAGGGTTCGGATGTAGATTCCAAGAGCATACCACCAATGTACTCAGTTTGAGATACCTATAAGTCTCATCCGGACACAAGCACAAAATCAAACAAAGAGGAATACACTCAAATGCTTACATTATACATTAAAATAACCAATATAATAACACATAACAGAGAGATGATTTACAAGGAAAAAAATATCATCTCCCAAAACAATAAACTATGCATTTGACTGTTTCCCTCTCAGCCAGGACTCCGACCAGGGCCCGGAAAAAACCAAGTAATCTCATTGCAATTCCAAGACAAAGACAGAAAGCTTGTTGGATAAGATATAAGGGGATAGAAGACACAGTATGTACCTCCCTGCCCGCTCTGGGAGGTCAGGATCCCCACCCAGAGTAGTAGTAGTAGTAGTAGTAGTAGTAGTAGTAGTAGTAGTAGTAGTAGTAGTTGTTGTTGTTGTTGTTGTAGTAGTAGTAGTAGAAGACAAAATGGTCTCATTCAATAACAAGATCACAAAGACACATGCAAAGGATAAATGAAATAGGGTGGTGATAAAAGAGTCATAGCGGTGGACTTCGCAATCCCCCACTCATCATAAGTGTACACTGGACCATTGTGAATTGAAATTCTTGAGCCAAGATGGAACCTTTTCGGTTACAGTCTGCGTGGTAAACTAGAAATACTCTTCAACAGTCGTAACGTCACTTCCTTCCTAATAACGCATGGTAACTTAATAACAGGCCTGTAAATGCACAATTTGCGAAAAGGCTGAAAAATGTCAGCCATATGTTCGCATGACCCCCCCCCCCCCCCCCCCCCCCCAAAAAAAAAAAAATAAAAATAAAAAACGTAACATAAAATCCTGCTGATTTATATAAAATGGATGTATTGATTAGATAATAATACAGAGTTCATATTCCCTTGTAAATCCTCTTCAAGCCACGACCACTTAAAACGGTTTCGCACAGACGCGTCGATTGCCTTAATATCGGCATTGCGGTAGACGAAAGTCTCAGGCATTTTAATGAATAAAGATCGTATCAATGTATAAACACTTGAAAATTGTAATATAATAGAATGATATAGTTGTGAGCTTACTCCTTTAGTATGAAATTCTGATCATCAAAGATGGATAAAGTCAAAAACTGGGCAGGATTACTTGGAAATGTTTGTAAACAAAGTTTTACCGGAACCGCAACTCTCACTTTCACACCGTCCCATGATTCAATGCGCAACCTTGGCCGAGTCGGGTTATGACCTGGTGAGGTCACAGTGGCTGAAATCCCAGCGAAATCAGCCACTCTATAACTATAGAGCAGTAAAGTTAGGTGCCCCTAACGTAAACAATAACAAGTTGCTAGTGATTTCCGTTAGGGACCGGAACAATTTACGCACAATATAGGTCTCCCAATTTTGTAGTTTGAGTTGTAGGCAATACACTTTCAGTATTGAAAATATGTTTACATAAAATCTAACAGTTGCAGAAATAATAATATAAGGCTAAATTATTATGAAAATCAGGCTCCGAATAATTCTCGTTTTGTTCACACCAGCGCAATAATTTGCTCTGGTCTAAAAATAGATAGACTGTAACTTTTGATAAATTTTAGAAAATTTTACCTTTTGTTCCATAAAATATCCATATCTAGACATTATTTGATGCATGATCGAGTATTTATGAATATGCGTTTCTTTTGCCACCTAACAGCCAAATTTTAAAGGTTATTTTTTTCTATTATTTACATTGGAACGTGAGCTGTCAAGACAGGAACATGTGGTTTGCCACGTGCTTCTCGACCTTTGTTTACGTTTTGGGCACCTAACTTTACTGCTCTATAATAAAATATTAGCTGATTTCAGACCAGTAGATCAGCTTCCGTGGTTCAGCACGAGATCACGAACGGTAAAATCCAGGGAACGAAATTAACTTATTTTCGGGTTTTCCCGATATGACGTATGGCAATATATTATAATATAGAACAATAGAGAGAAAATAAAACGAAATAAGATGAGAACTAAACGGGGGGATTCGTTTGTTTTGCGTTCAAAATAACAAAAATAGGAATCAAGGCTGAGATTAAAAGTCTGTTTCTGGAAAATCATGCAAAAGTCTGAAATCAGCCAAATGGCTGAGAATTTACAGGCCTGTAATAACACTGGCTCTAAACTATCGGAACAATGGCGGACGCCCGTATGAAATATTTCTCCGACGAGCATAAAAGCGTATCCAGAGGGGAAAAAAACATAAATTTGATCATGTTTTGACTTTTACACATTCTGATAACAAGACACATGAAAAGTTCTAGCCAGCATGAAGAATAAAAAGTAATGATGGCCGCCATTGCCAGGCGGCGTGACATCAGACTATTGAATCGTATTCCCGCCAATATAGCAACGACACACACTACAATGGAGTCCGGATGAGATAAACACGCTCAAGATAGAAAATGGATTAAAATATACTTTTCGTCCAGTCCCCACTTTTTTTAAAACCCCGATCTAAGCTAACACTAAACCAAGTCCAGTCTAACTACACGCATCAATCAATCGCTATCCTGTTGAAATAAACTCTTTTCTGCCATCGTGGTCTTTCTCCACCTTCATGACCCCCCCCCCCCCCCCAACTCCCTCATTAAAAAGGAAAAACAAAACAAACCCCAAAACAAAATATAACAAACAAAAAGCACAAATTTCTAAAAAGCTCAAAAAAAACAAAAACAAGAGACAACTTTCAAGCTACCAAATGACAAGTCCATGCACGCATCATTATGTTTGTTTATGTTTGTTTGTTGTTTTTAAGGGTTTTACGGCGCTTGCAATACATTTAAGTTACATCAGCGCCAGTAAAAAGGAAGAAAATGGGAAAGTAAAAAGTTCTAGAATTACAATTAAAGCACCCAAGAAAAAGTAGGACATAGGGGAACTAGGAACAAATAGGGATCAGGTGTAGATTCTAAGAGAATACCACCAATGTACTTAGTTTGAGATCACCTATAAGTCTCATCCGGACACAAGCACAAAATCCAACAAACAGGAATACACGCAAATGCTTACATTATACATTCAAAATAACAAATATAATAATACATAACAGAGAGATGATTTACAAGGAAAAAAATATCACCTCAAAAAAACAATAACTATGCATTTAACTGTTTCCCTCCCAGTTAGGACTCCGGTCAGGACCAGGACAAAACCAAGTAATCTCATTCCAAGACAAAGACAGAAAGCATGTTGGAAAAGGGGATAGAAGACACAGTAACTCCACTGGGAGTTCAGGAACCCCACCCAGAAGGGGATATAGAAGACAACAATTGACCTCCTGCCCACTATGGGAAGTAAAAAGACCCCCCTAACCCCCCCCCCCCCCTCCATCCCCACCCCAGGCATTATTGCTGTGATGATAGGGAGACGGATGAAACAGCAAGAGGGACCTCCCCACCAACCAAGGGAGGTCAAGGTCAGCCACGTCAGAAGTGATAAAGGGAGATTGTTTGTTTTTGTTTTTAAGGGTTTTACGGCGCTTGCAACACATTAAGGTCATATCAGCGCCAGTAAAAAGGAAGAAAATGGGATAGTAAAAAGTTCTAGAATTACAATAAAGCATCCAAGAAAAGGGAAGACAAAGGGGAATTGGTTCAAATAAGAAATAGGTGTCGATTCCAAAAGCACTCTATCAAAGTACTTAGTTTGAGATCACTAAAAGTCTCATCCAGACACAAGCACAGGTCCCCGCTAAGAGGAACACACTCAAATGTTTTACAAATCATATAATAAAATAAAGAAAGCATAATACAGTGCGTAACAGAGAGATGATTTACAATATAAAAAATATCACCTCCCAAAACTAACTATACATTTGACTGTTTCCCTCTCAGCCAGGGGACCGGCCAGGACCAGGACAAAACCAAGTAATCTCATTCCAAGACAAAGACAGAAAGCATGTTGGAAAACAGATATAAGGGGAAGAAAATGGGATAGTAAAAAGTTCTAGAATTATAATTAAAGCACACGAGAAAAGGTAAGACAAAGGGGAATTGGTTAAAATAGGAAACAGATGTAGATTCCAAAAGCACACTATCAAAGTCCTTAGTTTGAGGTCACCTAAAAATTTCACCCCGACACCAGCACAGGATCCCACTAAGAGGAATACACTCAAATGTTACAAATCATATGTTAATAATAAAAAATTACAATACATACTAGAGAGATGATTTACAAGGAAAAAAATATCATCTCCCAAAACTATAACTATAACTATGTATACATTCGACTGTTTCCCTCCCATCCAAGGACTCCGGCCAGGGTCAGGACAAAACCAAGTAATCTCTATCCAAGACAAAGACAGAAAGCAATTGAAAAACAGGTACAGGGGGATAGAAGACACAGCAAGTACCTCCCTGCCCACTATAGGAGGTCGGAACCCCACCCAGCACACAATCAAAGTACTTAGTTTGAGATCACCTAAAAGTCTCATCCAGACACAAGCACACGTCCCTACTAAATGAATAGACTCAAATGTTTACACATCGTATATAATATTAGACCTGTAAATGAGCTCTATAAAAATTGACTGAAACTCGACAAACTGAAGATTCAATTATTTTTTTTAAAATAAGGGCATCATTGGAGAGCAGAGTGATAAATACAATACATTAAAATGGTGGGTGTTATTTCTTACTGGAAGTATGACTGCCATAATTTGATGTAGAAGGAATGCTAAATAAGCATGTCATTCATATAGGTAAAGATGACTTCATCAAAGTCATATTCCTGCCTCTGGAATTTTTTTGACATAGTCAGAAAAATAATCACCATTATCATCTTTAACTTCTAGCCATGACCAATTGAATTTATTCCTCACATCTTTATCGATGCTCGACAAGTCTGAATTGAATTGCGATCCACGAACAGCTCAGCCATTGTGAGAACATTAGAATAATGTAGCAATGAGCAAACTTGATTTTCAATCAGTAAATGACAGAAAAAAAAACAAACTTAAATAAATATGACTTCAGGCCAATACACTGAATTATTAAGTAGAAGTGAATTATCAAGAAGAAACTTCGGCAGGCGTGGCATAGCGGAAAAATTCAAAGAATCGAAATGAAGGTAAATCGCCACAAAACATCAAGCTCGCTTGGGCTTGAGCAAAACAATGGCAGAAAACGTCCTGATTTGCACGGGAATTAATTAGGCTACTTACCATTGTTCCTTATAATCAGGGACTCAATCAGTGAAGAAACGATCAACCAGTTTGTTTACAACGTGAGGCAATCGAAATGTGCTTGTAGCAATCTATCCTAACTTTCGATTTGAAGGTGTCTACATAACGTACTTCTGGCATTCGCAATTTACTTTATCATAGTTTTGAGACTCGACAGGTAAATGTGGTCAATTTTGGCTTAGATGAAACAGTGAAATTTATCGCTCGGTGGCTCAGTTAAAATTGGCTACAGTTGGGATCACGACGGGTTTGGAAAGTGAAAAAATAATTTAACGAAGGATGTGTGAAAATACCCAGGGAAGTGTTCAGACACGCCTTTTATAAAAAGCGTCGCTTAGTCTTGGCAATATATACATCGTTAATATAAAACGGTCCCCATGAGCTATGCGTAGCGCTGTGGAACACTCCTAATTACTTTACGGTCATGGACTACGATTTGTGAATTCTTTCTTTTTTTATTTCTTTCTTTCTTTCTTCCCTTTTTTTAAATATTTGAATTTGACAAATTGACTGATTTCAGTTAATTGACTGAGAATTTACAGGTCTATAATATGTAAACAAAACATTATACAGTACATAACAGAATAAAATATCATCTCTCAAAACATCTATACATTTGACTGTTTCCCTCTCAGAGCTAGGACAAAACCAATCTCATTCTAAGACAAAGGCAGAAAGCATGTTGGAAAACAGATATAGGGGGATAGAAGACACAGAAAGTGACCTCCCTGCTCACTATGAGAGGTCAGGAACCCCACCCAGAGCTGTTGCCTTTAAAGAAATAATTTCATCTTTAAAACAGCATCCCTGATTTAAAGATAAGGTAAGGACCTCACAATTTCTCAAAACGCATATGTTCACTTTCTCTTGCTTACAAAAAAAAATAAAAATATATCCAAGCCAAGTTTCGTTCAGGGCACAATGTCTTCACTGTTTCATGATAACCTTTTTTAATCATAAAAAAAAAAACGAATGATTTTTAAATAAATCAACTCTAATATCAAAGTGACTTATAAGGGAGCAATAAATAACAATGTGAAACTTAATGCAAGCGTTGTTAACGCCACTACCACATTATCTCATTGTTTATTTTTGTTGTTAAGGGTTTTACGGCGCTTGCAACACATTAAGGTCATATCAGTGCCAGTAAAAAGAAAATGGGATAGTAATAATTTCTAGAATTACAATTAAAGACCCAAGAAAAAGTAAGACGAAGGAAAATTGGATCAAATAGGGAACAGATGTAGATTACAAGAGCACACTATCGAAGTACTTAGTTTGAGATCACCTAAAAGTCTTATCCAGTCACAAGTCCCCACTAAGAGGAATACACTCAAATGTTTACAAATCATATAATATAATATGTTTTGTTTTGTTTTTGTTTTTAAGGGTTTTACGGCGCTTGCAACACATTTGGGTTATATCAGCGCCAGTAAAAAGGAAGAAAATGGGATAGTAAAAAGTTCTAGAATTACAATTAAAGCACCCAAGAAAAAGTAAGACAAAGGGGAATTGAGAACAAATAGGGATCAGATGTAGATTCCAAGAGCATACCACCAATGTACTTAGTTTGAAATCACCTACAAGTCTCATCCAGACACAAAGCACAAAATCCAACAAAGAGGAACACACTCAAATGCTTACATTATACATTCAAAATAAAAATAATAATACATAACAGAGAGATGATTTACACGGAAAAAAATATCATCTCCCAAAACAATAACTATGCATTTGACTGTTTCCCTCCCAGCTAGGATTCCGGCCAGTGCCAGGACAAAACCAAGTAATCTCATTCCGAGACAAAGACAGAAAGCATGTTGGATAACAGATATATAAGGGGATAGAAGACACACTATGTACCTCCCTGCCCGCTATGGGAGGTCAGGATCCCCACCCAGATATAATATGTAAACAAAACATAATACATTACATAACAGAGAGATGATTTACAAGGAAAAAAATATCATCTCCCAAAACTAACTATACGTTTGACTGTTTCCCTCTCACCAAGGGTATCCGGTCAGGGCCAGGACAAAACCAAGTAATCTCATTCCAAGACAAAAACAGAAAGCATGTTGGAAAACAAGATATAAAAAAAAAAAAATTGAGCTTTTCTATAGCGCAATATCCACTAAATGGGCTCAAAGCGCTTTACAAGGGGTCCCCGGTCAACAGCAACATTCAACATGTAGGACGGGACATAACGCCTGTCAGGCGATATTACAATTTTTCGGACCAAGACAACGCTGTTAACGTCCAGATACTCATTTTACACCTGAGTTCGGTGAGAGAATGTGAATAAAGAGCATTTTCCAAGGACTCAACTATGCGCCAAGCGTGAGGCTCGAACCCAGGACCTTCCGATCCGAAAGTGAGTGTCATACCACAAGACCACATAGCCGCACGGGGGATAGAAGACACAGTAAGTACCTCCCTGCCCACTATGGGAGACATTATCTCATTCGTCTGTAGTGTTTCATTCTCCTGTTTTATTCATAAGGGGAAACCCGAAACGTCCATATTATCTGTTTTCGTATATCAAATTGAAGCTTACATTCAATTTCACATTGTAATTTATTTCTTCGAGCTTTGAGCAGCAACATTTATATATAAGGGAGCAGGCATTGGTGGAGGGTAAAAATCTGATAAAATGTGTACGAAACCTTGTCAGTGTCAGACAAAGCAGAAAGAAATAAGACAAGAAAAATCATTTGTTTGTTTGTTTTTAAAGGTTTTACAGTGATTGTAACACATTAAGGTCATATCAGCGGAAGTAAAAAGGAAGAAAATGGGACAGTAGAAAGTTCTAGAATTACAATTAAAGCACCCAAGAAAAGGTAAGACAAAGAGGAATTGGTTCAAATAGGAAACAGATGTAGATTCCAAGAGCACACTATCAAAGTCCTTAGTTTGAGGTCACCTAAAAGTCTCATCCAGATACAAGCGCAGGCCCCCCACTAAGAGGAATACACTCAAATGTTCACAAATCATATATAATACGTAAACAAATCATAATGCAGTGCATAACAGAGAAATGATTTACAAGGAAAAAAATATCATCTCCCAAAACTAACTGTACATTTGACTGTTTCCCTCCCAGCTAGGGTATCCGGCAAGGGCCCGGATAAAACCAAGTAATCTCATTCCAAGACAAAAAGAGAAAGCAAGTTGGAAAAGAGATATAGGGGGATAGAACACAAGGGATGTACCTCGCTGCCCACTATGGGAGGTCAAGAACCCCACCCAGGTGGAGGGTAAAAATCTGAGTGTGTATGAAACCGTGTCAGACAAAGCAGAAAGAAATAATACAAGAAAAATCATTTGTTTGTTTGTTTGTTTTTAAGGGTTTTACAGTGCTTGCAACACATTAAGGTCATATCAGCGGAAGTAAAAAGGAAGAAAATGGGACAGTAGAAAGTTCTAGAATTACAATTAAACACCCAAGAAAAGGTAAGACAAAAAGGAATTGGTTCAAATAAGAAACAACTGTAGATTCCAAGAGCACACTATCAAAGTACTTATCTAAAAGTCTCATCCAGAGCAAGCACAGGTCCCTTCTAAGACGGTGATAACAATAATCCACATAGGTTTCCCGATAGTCGGGACAATTTAATGATTACATTTTACACGCTGAATTTTTGGGATTTTTTGCTGTTGTTGTTGTTGTATTTTTCTTTCTGTATTGTCAAACACTGTTTCATACACACCTTTTCACAGGTCCAATAATATAGGATAAAATTGCTTCAAAGCAACATTTTAAAAACGTTTCCATAACATAAGATAACCTGCTTGAACTTTTTTTTTAAATGACCAAACAATAAAATTAAAATAATTTAACGAAATTAATCCTGACATAAAACAAACTTTGGCCGCATTACAAAATATACATTCTCATGTCGTTATTTTCATCCTTGTGGAAATGGAAATAAAAAATATAATAATAATAATAATAATAATAATAATAATAATAATAATAATAATAATAATGGTGATGATGATAATAATGATAATGATAATAATAATAATAATAATAATATGTACATTTAATAGAACACACTGTAAATTATGAGATTAGATTGGGGAATTCTTTTGTGGCAAATGTAAAGGTAGGGAGACACAAATAGACCTGCTATTTGAAAAAAAAACTAAAATTAATTTTTTTTTTTCTCTCTCTAAAAGTCTGAATTTCAAGAAAAAAAATAATCTTGAGGGCGCTCCCATCTAACCGTGCAAGGGCCATGTCCGATAAACACAAAAACAAAAAAATAAAAATAAATAACCTTTTTTTTTTTGGCTTATATTATACCCATATCAAAAAAATATCTCTCAAAATTATAAATATGCATTTGACTGTTTCCATCCCAGCAAAAGGCCCGAGCTGAGGTCAGGACAAAACTAAGTAATCTTGTTCCAGGACAAAGACAGAAAGCAGATTGGAAAACAGATATAGGGGGATAGAAGATGATACAGTAAGTAATTGACCTTCTGCCCTCCATGGGAGAACAAAAGACCCCATTCAGGTGATCTAAACACACACACAGACACAAACACACACAGACACACACATAACGCGTGTTAATGCAGAAACCGCACTGTTTAAAATAAAACGTTTCCTCAAAATCACCTCTCTGGCACTTACTCACTTTGAGTCGGAACGCCTTTTGATCTGCGTCTATCTCAAAATGCATGATTCTAACCTTCATGTCCATGAATCGTCGTTGTCCCCTTTGACTGCTTAAGAATTGATGAAATATAATTAAATTGGTTATAATAATAACATGTGTGGATTTCCTCTGAAATATTTGATGAAAAAAATCCAAATTTGGCAAACTTCTCTCGGTCCAAAATAATCTGAATATTATACCGATTATATATATATCTTTTCAGAAAATATTTACTTAATTGAATTTTAAATGTATTGTATGTGACATTTATATTGACGATGTATTGATGCCCTTTTATGCTCTAAATTGTTTTGATACTTTGGTTGAATTGTATTTGAATTTATTTTTTTTTTAAAGCGCTTTGAGGTTTCGAAGAAAGGCGCTATATAAATATGCTTACTATTATTATTATTATTATTATTATTAATTATGCACAAAGAACAGATCTGGACAGACACAAAATGTCAAGGGGATTTTACACGGCCACAGCCCTCAAGGGTCCAAATCGCAGGTTATGAATGTCCATTAAGATTTGAGTGAGGGGGAGATGGACGAGTGGATAAGGTATTGCTTTTCAACCCACAGGACCCGAGTTTGAAGCCCGCTTCAGCATCTCCTTTATTTTTATCTTTGCTTGAGCATAAAAAAACCTAACCCCTATTTTCTCATTTCGCAGAGCTGAACTGCGGCAAATGACGGGATTATCACTCGGGTCTTTTCTCGTGATAGACTCAAAGGAAAAAACTTCCCCTTGGAGATGAATTAAGGGAATTACAATTGTTGTTTGTTTTTGTTTGTTTTTAAGGGTTTTACGGCGCTTGCAACACATTTAGGTTATATCAGCGCCAGTAAAAAGGAAGAAAATGGGATAATAAAAAGTTCTAGAATTACAATTGAAGCATCCAAGAAAAAGTAAGACATAGGGGAACTGGGAACAAATAGGGATCAGATGTAGATTCCAAGAGCATACCACCAATGTACTTAGTTTGAGATCACCTATAAGTCTCATCCGGACACAAGCACAAAATCCAACAAAGAGGAATACACTCAAATGCTTACATAATACATTAAAAAAAACAAATATACTAATACATAACAGAGAGATGATTTACAAGGAAAAAAATATCATCTCCCAAAACAATAACTATGCATTTGACTGTTTCCCTCCCAGCCAGGACTCCGACCAGGGCCAAGAAAAAAAACCAAGTAATCTCAATTCCAAGACAAAGACAGAAAGTATGTTGGAAAACAGATATAAGGGGATAGAAGACACAGTGTGTACCTCCCTGCCCGCTATTGGAGGTCAGGATCCCCACCCAGTTACAATTGTTAAATCTATTTTAAAATTAAATATACTAATCATTACAATTCTTGACTAGTTATTTGAGCAGCCTCAGTTGAAAGTGTCCTGTATATAAATAAACATTCATTTTATACAAATTTATACCACAAACCTATATTTGTTCTGTACGAGATTAAGACTATCGAGATCGTCAAACACGACCTGATTAATAAAATGTCACACTTCAATTATACGAATCTGAATTGCACTCCCCCAATCCCCCCCGAAACACTCCTTTTTCCAACACACAAATCCTCACAGACATAGATGTATAATTTACTGTATAAACTACCATACTGTAAAACTACTGATAACCCGGCCAAGAATTTGCAACACGTATAATACAATATAAATATATATATACAAATATATATATATATAACTCTTTATTTACAACACTTGCCACACTTTAATGTCATATCAGAGAGAATAAAAAAATCAAACATAAATCGAAAAAAAAACCATCGAAAATAGTTCCATCCAGACACAAGCACCAGATGCATTAAAATGAAAATACTCTTAAGGGGAGCAATAAACACATATATTACTAACAACAATTCACTACAACTACAGTGAGATTATCTACAAGACAATCATAATTTTTAAAATCATATCGAATCCTACGAGTAAAACCACTCATCTGACTTTCTCCCTTTCAGATTAAAATCAAAAGTCTTCATAGGGAGAGAGGGAATTCCCAAATATGGTAAATCTCGTCATCACAGGAAATTAAAAACATTTGTACAATTGATTTCTTTGGGGTCCTCTTCTACAACAGGCTTCGTTCGGTGTGTAACCACAGTGTGTTTACAACTCCACATTTCAAAACTCATCATCGTGACTGAAAATGTCATCTGTGCTGTCCGGTTCCTGATCAGTCGTGCCACTCCCTAGGAAGGCATCGGTGCCGGAGGACAAACTGGCAGCTTGGAGAGTCGCTTGGGCAACGCCGACGCCACCGTCGCTGGTGAAATGGCTGTCAATTTCATCATCCATGTTGCTGTTGCTGTTGGCATCTGGATCTGGGAAGCCCGAACCGAAATGAACCGAGAGAGATCCGTAATCGCTGGAAGGAGAACAACGCCTTTCATCACAATCGTAATCGTCGTCGTCATCATCATCATCATTATTATCATGATTATTATCATCATATAAATGAACGGTTGAGCTTTTGTCATAATTTTTATCACTAGATATCGTATTTTTGGCAAAGATTTCATCACTCAAAGAAGGAGTCGTAGAGGTAGGTGGTACAAACAAAACCAACGCCATTTTGTTGATACTGGTGTTGTTGGTTACTCTGTTGTTGTTGCTGATGCTGCTGCTGTTACAAGAGGTGGCGGTGGTGGTAGTGGTGCTTGTGGTGCCAGCTTGTTGCTGTTGGAATGTGGAGGTAGAGGTGGTCATAGTTGACACTTGAGCAGGGATATCCTCCATATCAGGGAGGTACTGGGGTGGTGTGAATTCCACAGACGTGCCTGGAATGGAAGATCAAGGAAATCTAAATGAGTCATCCTCTACATTGGTGATGTGCAGACATACACTGGCAACAAATGATGCAAATTGTTACTGTTTGAAGCATGGAGAAATAAATACCTACAATTATTCCACCCCTCCCATTGGAAAACCCAATCATTTCTAAGTAAATACGTAATCGTTGAATAATGCTTTGAAAGCGTTGAATAAAAATTTTATTCAACGATTGAAGAATATTTTCACACATTTTATTGGTGTGAATAAGGGGTGAAAGACAGCTGATTGGCAATTAAAAATAATCTTTTGGTGCGCATGAATACAAATCCAACGCTTTTATCTTTTTGGGTCAAATTGTCATTCAAACACATGGGGGAAAATATAAATTATGGTGAATAAAAGTACTAATACCATACAATTGGTCACGAAATATCTAATAATCTTAAATGGAGCGGTGGAATAAACGTATTCTTTCATTTCTTTGTATTTATTAAACTCGTTATATTTTTATTGTGTAATAACACACTCTCAAGCTCGTAGTGTTATTGGGCACAATAAAATTAACTCATTTAAGAAATATAAGAATTGTACATAAAATGGAATGATGGTACGTAATTTTAATTTCATTTACAAAGACAGATGATGTAGACATTTCGGGTTTCACCTTTGAATGTGACATTAAATACGAATGAGAGATGAAAGGAAGGCGCTGTTAGGGCAAATAAACAAAACAATGAAGGAAGAAGAAAATTAACTGCTCCTTGAATTAAAATAGAATACAAAAATAATTTTATGAACGGTGTGCGATGAATTATAAAGTGTATAATGCAGTATAGAAAGTAGAAAAATAAAAAGGAGTCGAATGATATTTCAAAACATGTTAGTAATAGCAGTAGTAGTAGTAGTAGTAGTAGTAGTAGTAGTAGTAGTAGTAGTAGTAGTAGTAGTAGTAGTAGTAGCAGTGTTTAAAATGTAACATTTTGGACATTACTACGGGAAGAACATTGATAAAACAATAATAAATGACAAACTGTTACAAATAGCAAAATGGACTTCAAATATCTATCTCATCACTCACCTTGTCTCTGGTAGAACAAGACGTATCCACTACTGTACTCGGAATCTTGTGGAGATTGTAGGGAGACGGTTTCGTCGTTGTAGTAATACCACTGGGATGTCAAGGGGTGAAGGGCGTAGCTTGTGTAATGACCCGCACTAGCACCTTCAATGGTAAGGATAGGTGAAAAAAAAGGGTTACAGCATTGTGTTGTTTTTAAGGGTTTTAAGTTTGACGGCGCTTGCAACACATTTAGGTCATATCAGTGCCAGTAAAAAGGAAGAAAATGGGATAGTAAAAAGTTCTAGAATTACAATTAAAGCACCCAAGAAAAGGTAAGACAACGGGGAATTGGTTCAAATAGGAAACAGATGTAGATTCCAAGATTCCAAGAGCTCACTATCAAAGTACTTAGTTTGAGATCACTTAAAAGTCTCATCCAGACACAAGCACAGGTCCCCACTAAGAGGAATACACTCAAAATGTTTATAAATCATATATAATATGTAAACAAAACATAATACAAAGCAAAACAGAGAGATGATTTACAAGGAAAAAAATAACATTTCCCAAAACAATAACTATACATTTGACTGTTTCCCTCCCAGCCAAGGACTCCGGCCAGGGCCAGGACAAAATAACCAAGCAACCTCATTCCAAGACAAAGACAGAAAGCAAGTTGGAAAACAGATATAGGGGAATAAGAAACTCCCTGCCGACTATGAGGTAAGGAAACCCACCCAGGATCACAGCATTCGTAATTTAGTAAGTATGATGGGGGGGGTTCTGATAGATCAGAGAAATGAAGTGAGTAGAAAAGTGTCAGTAGACAACAGAAAACAACATTTTTTGCTGCAATGGGGAGTCAAACTCAAACCCATGAGCCGACTATTAAGCCACTTCTGCCCGGCCATGAGAGGGATGCTCTACAATCGATGCAATGCCATCCATTAGTCGACACTCTTAATGAAGTCAAACTTCAGAGGGAAGAGGCTGCTCGGTAAAATGGTGCGTCATAACCAAAAATTACCACGTTCGACTACCTGCCAAACAACATGGCCTTGAATTAAAATCACCTAACCTTAGCTCACTTTGAGACGCTGCACTGCAACTGATGTTTGGGTTATTCAGTCTTTACTTAGAATAGACCCTGGTGACAAATTTCACCTTAGGGATGAATAACGGGAATTTTATATTTAATCTATTTATATTTTTTTCAATTTAAAATGTCTCTTCCCACTATTTTCATTTTTTACAAAGCAATGTCTTTTTGTTTCAAACATTACAGAAATGACCATTTGCACCGATTCATACACATTGATTGACATTGGGCAGAATCTTCCATTAACTCCAGATGACCCCCCCTCCCTCAACTGACCTCCAAAATGACAGATGACACTGTACAAGTCGTAGATGAGACCCGGGGTGCTGGGACCTGACAGGAACCCCCTGACGTCCATGTCTCGGTGTGGGAAGACTACTTTGGTGTCCACCTTGGTACTGGACAAGTCTTGGTACACAAACCTAAATCGATAAAATATAATTTAAAAACAAAAACAGTATTTTTTTAAAAAACAAAAAAAAAAACACACAAACAAAAACTCGAGATTTCCGTGACCTAAACTGGACAGCATCAATTGATAGTTGATGCTAATGTAACACAAAGAACTTTCCACCAGACCTTACAAACCCACCTACCCAAACACACTCTTGCCTGAACTGGAGTTAAGAAAAAAACAAAAAACCTCAACTGTACCCAAGACTGATACCTATCCACTTGCTTGAGAAATGAGCGCTTTATCCATTTAGCTACTAGGACCCCATTTGATAACGAAAAAGTAAAAAATATTCAGAAGTGAAAACTGATTTGTAAAGACAAATGGTTCGTTCATCTCTTTGGTATAAAAAGAACTTACTTTTACAGATATGAAAACATTTCAAGCATTTATGCCATCCATTTTTATGGGTTGTTCTCACTAAATTGTATTAATCAAACTATAAACGTTACACAGTGTTTTGTGTGTTGGTACGTTACATCTGGCTGGCGGATGTTATGAGTTTTTTTTAGCTAGGCGCATAACATCAATAGAGATAAGAGCAGGAACCTTTTGAGATGAATGATGAGATTGTCGGGGTATCGCCACACAGTCATCGTTTTCTTGGCACACTGATTCCTTTCACACTTGGGACAATACCAAGGGTTGTGTTCATCCAGGATCTCGCTGTTGGAAAATACATACAAATATCATAATATATTAAACACGTCAAGAAACATCCTTACAATAATATACACGTCTTGTATGCACTATTAACGTGAAAATCTGAAAAGGTGTGTATGGTTTTTTTTTTCACTTTTCGTTTCATTTATGTCTGTTTGCGTATATTATGTATATGCTGTAACCAAATGAAAAATTGCCTTTATGGACAATAAAGATACCATTATTATTATTATTATTATTATTATTATTAAGAAACACTGCTCAACTGTTAGATCTAATGAGAATTCAATGAGACGTTGTCACCCAAATGAAGTCAGAAGCTGAGAAAACCCATGCTAATTTTAAATTACGTTACAAATAAACATTATGAGCGGGAGGAATGTTTACTGACTTAACACGCCCTGGTCTAGATATGCATCGTCTGCTATGTGGTCTTGTCGTATGACACTCGCTTTCAGATCGGAAAGTCCTGGGTTCGAGCCTCGCTCAGCGCATAGTTGAGTCCTTGGAAAAGACTCTTCACTCACATTCTCTCACCGTACTCTGGTGTAAAATGAGTACCTGGCCGTTCACAGTGTTGTCTCTGTCGAAAAAAAAAATATGGTAACACCGCCTAACAGGGGTCATGTCCCGTCCTAAATGTTAAATGTTGCTGTTGGCCAGGGACCCCTTGTAAAGCGCTTTGAGCACATTTAGTGGATATTGCGTTATATAAAAGCTAAATTTTTTTTTAAAACCCCTCTTGCCACTCTCAAAGTTTCCTTCCTGTCACTGCATTTCAGTCTCATGTAAACCCCCGGACGTAATGTGTAAAACTTTCCTATTTGTTTTGTTTTATTTAATGATAATAAACACACACCAAAAAAAAATGAAGAATAAAAATGGAATATGAATGTCTGTTGCCTGTGCCAACCTGTGCTGAAAAATGTTTTTGTTTTTAAGGGTTTTACGGCACTTGCAACACATTAAGGTCATATCAGCGCCAGTAAAAAGGAAGAAAATGGAATAGTAAAAAGTTCTAGAATTACAATTAAAGCACCCAAGAAAAGGTAAGACAAAGGGGAATTGATTCAAATAAGAAACAGGTGTTGATTCCAAGAGCACACTATCAAAGTACTTAGTTTGAGATCACCTAAAAGTCTTATCCAGACACAAGCACAAGTCCCCACTAAGAGGAATACACTCAAATGTTTTACAAATCGTATATAATATTAAGAAAACATAATACAATGCATAACAGAGAGATGATTTACAAGGAAAAAAAATATCATCTCCCAAAACTAACTATACATTTGACTGTTTCCCTCTCAGCTAGAGTATCAGGCCAGGTCCAGGACAAAATCAAGTAATCTCATTCCAAGTCAAAGACAGAGAGTGAGTTGGAAGACAGATATAAGGGGATAGAAGACACAGTATGTACCGCCCTGCCCACTATGGGAGGAATGCTGAAAAACAATAAGGGTCAAACTATTAAAATAAAAAGAGGAGTCTGGGGAAAAATATACGGGCAAACACAAATTTAATTTAAAAGACTGTACTTACACGAATGGGGTAGGGGGGGACTGCTGCTGTACACTGTAGATGTAACTTATGAACTTACGAGTCTTTATTTAATCTTACAAATATTTCCTTTCATTTCACTATATATCGAATACTTCTTTATGAAAGTTGCCCAGCATTCCTTAATGAGTATTACCTAGTAGGTACCACAAATTTTTTAAAAGTTGCGCTCACCAACATGAAAAATCTGTTCGCATTTTCACCTTTCTTTTTTTTTTTCCACCTTTTTATTTTTACTTTTTTATTTTTCCACCTTTTTATTTTTACTTTTTTATTTTTCCACCTTTTTAT
>NC_088369.1:20970571-21048071 GCF_034508935.2 Berghia stephanieae
ACCCTTCTTCATCCAACAAAAACAAAAACAAAAAAAATAAAATAAACAGAAATAAACACATTGCTAAAAACCCAGATCTATGACAGAGAAATATTCGGTAAGACCTCTCTGTAGCAGAAAAATCTTGGAATGTCATTAGAATAACAGACATACATAACATAAAAATGTCCTTCAGAGGCATTCAGCCAATGGAGCCAGAGTTTATTCCGGTTTCTATAGCGTGAAACGGACAATAACAATTGCTTGCTACCCTTTAGATAGTTCTTTCTACTAGATCTAACAGACCCAGCTACCATATCACTGCTGGGTGGACAGGAGGGGTCAGGAAAAAATCTGGACTGCAGCCAGGATCGACCTCATTCCCTTTGATTGTGAAACCAGTGTTCTACCAACTGAGCTATCACCCCCCCTCCACCAATACTTAACATACATAACATTAACTTGCCAGGTACTTACAGGACAGCAGAAAAATGAGACATCAGCAGTGTGCTTCACCGACATCTGTCAAAAAGGAATATTTATAAAACAATATGTTAATATTGTATTTTTAAAAATAAGTAGACAATATAAGCATAATAATTACAGCACGTTTCAGAATTGATCATTAAGCTTTTAATAGACCTTCCAGCTGCATGTCCAGTCTTTAACCATCTACAAATCAACTTGCTCTGTACGTAGCCATCCTTGTTTTGTTTTGCTTTTAAGGGTTCTACGGCGCTTGCAACACATTAAGGTCATATCAGCGCCAGTAAAAAGGAAGAAAATGGGATAGTAAAAAGTTCTAGAATTACAAATAAAGCACCCAAGAAAAAGTAAGACAAAGGGGAATTGGAAACAAATAGGGATCAGATGTAGATTCCAAGAGCACACAATCAGAGTACTTAGTTTGAGATCACCTATAAGTCTCATCCGGACAACAAGCACAAAATCCAACAAAGAGGAATACACTCAAATGCTTACATTATAAATTCAAAATAACAAATATAATAATACATAACAGAAAGATGATTTACAAGGAAAAAAATATCATCTCCCAAAACAATAACTATGCATTTGACTGTTTCCCTCCCAGCTAGGACTCCAGCCAGGGCCAGGACAAAACCAAGTAATCTTATTCCAAGACAAAGATAGAAAGCATGTTGGAAAACAGACATAGGGGGATAGAAGACACAGTATGTACCTCCCTGTCCACTATGGGAGGTCAGGAACCCCACCCTGTATAGCCATCCTTAACTTATAGCCATAAATAACAAAGTGAAATTGAATGGAAGCTTCAATTTAATATACGAAAACAGATAAAATGGACGTTTTGGGTTTCCCCTTTATCAACAAACCAGGATCAATGAAACACTAGAGACGAATGAGATAATGTGGTAGTCATTCACCTGTAGTTTTCATTCATCCTGTTTTGTTGATAAAGGGGAAACCCGAAACGTCCATTTTATCTGTTTTCGCATATGAAATTGAAGCTTACATTCAATTTCACTTTGTTATTTACTTCTTCAAGCTTCGAGCAGCAACCTTTACATTAACTTATAGCCTGCCACAACGACTGGTCTTTTCACATCCTTGATAGATTAAGGGGGTACTGTCACAATAAGGACAATTTTATTAAGTTTTATCAAAAATGATCTTTTCAATGCTTTTTCTGCAGTATTATGTGTGTCCAAGCATATTTCTAAAGACTTTTTGGAATAATTTCCACTATCGGTGTGTATGAGGTGGCATTTTAGGGGTACCCCGCCCCGAAAACTTCAGATTTTGGGAACAACTTTTCTCAAAAAGTGTCTATTCAATTTCACTGAAACTTGCTATGTAGGTGTCTTTAATACTGCTCTACATTATGTCAGAGGGATTTTTCTATTCTTATCCTAGTAAAGATTTTATAGCATCCGGAAGTCTTCAATCCGTAAAACTGTGAAAATTTTTCCTTTTTCGCAGTTTTTACCCTCTTTGGACCCCCATATCTAAAAATATAATGCTTATATTGCCAAAAGCCTCTGACATAATGTAGCCACACTATAAACACACAAGTGTGTGAAAGGAAAAAGAAATTGAATAGACAGTTTTTGAGAAATCTTGTTCCCTGCTATCCCACCCCCTAAGAAAATGACATTTTGAGAAAATGGGAAAAAAACGAACCTTCTCGTAGATTATACAAAATATAGTGTCATGAACCCCCTAAACTGTGTTGTTTTAAACCCAAGAATCATTCTCCTGTGGAAAAAAGATACAATTAGTTATGAATTTATAAAAATGGTACTTATCCGTTTGAGGTAATCCATCCAATGTCACGTGTCGTCTGGGACTCCGCAATCAGAAGCCGCCTGCAGCATACTGCTCACCGCCTTCCAGTTGATGTAAACGTTCTTCCTCCCTTGTCTGTGCTAACCTCCTCATCTCCCTTTTCCTTTTAAAGACAAATTCACCTGCTCTGTCTGCATTCTTTATCCTAACATTGTCCCTTTTAGTCCCATGCTCCACAAAATGTCGTCCCACACTAAGTCCTATTGCCGAAATGAAATCCTGCGATGCCTTTGCTCCCTTGTTGAATTCTCCTACTCCAATCCCACATGAAATTTCCAAACGCTGTCTCCCTACAAACACATGTTTTGGACACCTAGACCAAATCAAAGCATGGATGCTTTCATTTACATTCTGAGTCATTCCAAATAAACATCTCCCCAACAAATCATCATCAGTCAATCTAACATAAACGTCATGGATGTGTTCTGCTACAGTCGGTAGAATAAATGTGGTCATATGTCTGTCGTGGTCAGGTGCTGGCAGACCATTAGCCTTGGCTTTCATGTAGAAGCACCAAGAATCAATTCCTTCTGGGCAGTACTCATGGCGTGGCTGTTTATTGGTTGAGGTGCAGTGATAAAAAGAAGCCCAAATTGCGCGTCGCATGTCGTCCACAGTACTGTTTGATCTAATGGCCCGCGTGTAATATTTCTGAAGTCTGGCGATCTTTGCCTTTGTCAATTTTCCTTTTCCATTCCCTCCTAACGTTACCTTTACCTTCTTCTTGTTGTCCACAGTCTTCCGCAATGCTGTTCCTAGTCTCTTCGCTACATGATTTACACACTCCCTCTTCTCAATTGTCATCCCCTCATACGGTCCCGAATTGTTTAGCTGCTTGATGGTGTTGCTGTCCCCGTCACTAATCATTGTTCTATATCTAAGTCCATTCCGCTCTACAGATCTACTCCACATATTCACAGCCGCTACCTGTTCCATACTACCTGATGATCCTTCATGGTTCCTATCACACTCCTCCTTATGGCCACTCAAGAATTCTGCATACCTATCACTATCCCCCTTCAGCTTGTCTCCTACTGTCACACACTTATGGCAATACTTAGAAAGAACCTCATGGTCCACTACAAGTCCTGTTCTGTTCTCTATCACACATCCTATCCCTAACATTGATTTATGTCCCCTCGTGTGCCAACTACCATCATACGAAACATCAACATCAACAATTGGTTGCCCTGCCTGCTCAGGATACGCTCGACGAACAACATCAACAGCTTCAGAACGGAGACGAGACGAATAGCTGGCGAACTGGCGGTGGATGGCCTTCTGGTGGCGAAGAAAGGTCTTATGATGTAGTACAGGCATATCCATCATGCCGCAAAATGAGGCTAAGCCAGCCTGTCCACTTCCATTAGCCAAGGATGAAGCGACTCCACGACGATTAACTTCAAAATATTTATCTTTTTTACGAGATGTATAAAAGGACGATATAACTTTTGAACATGATTTACAAGACAAATGTAGAAGAATGGCAAGACCAACAGAAGAATCACGTGAAACCTCCAACGTAGACTGGAAACAAAAAGGGCAGAGAAGACAATCAACAAGATCCTGGAATACAATCAGCTGCACGATGGTCGAACATTCCAATGAAGACGAAGATGAAGGCTCAGACGTAGAGGCAAAGAAATCCAACTTACGAGCTGATGATGAAGAAGCAGAAGCTGAAGCTGTTGGTTGCGGCGAAGAAAAAGATGATGGAAATAAAGGTGAAGTCGCTGCGTGGGGCGAAGATGTCACAGAAGATGTGGATGCTGGCTCTGGTTCATTAAAAAATTTCTGCTTCTTCGCATCCCTTGCCTTCTTCAAAACATCTTTCCGTGACTTCCTTTTCATGCTGCTAATGGAAGCATTGAAGGTGGAAACCTTGGCTCTAGGCATGACAATCTGTGAAAATAAATAAATATAAATATACCATAATAAATAATTTAAAAAAAAAAAAAAAAAAAAAAAAAAAAATATATATATATATATATATATATATATATATATATATATATATATAAAATAAATAAATCGGGGGTTAGCTTAGCTCAGCGTTACGGTCTTTGCTTCGTACCGGAAAGGTACCGAGTTCGATCACCAGCCTCTGTGCTGTGTGGACTTGAGCAAGCCATCTCGCCCTAGCTCAATTTGCAGCGCAGCACTGCGGTTGACGCCTTGGTTATTCCAATCTACCCTTGGAATAGACCCTGGAGAATAATTTCCACTATGGGATGAATAAAGGGGTTTTAAAAAAACAATTTTATTATAACATTTTTATTGCACCCCCTACTGCTAAGCAGTGTTGGAATCAGCCCAAAGTTTTGCCTTAAAAGCACAAAAGATACCCACACATAAGAATTCTGGCTACCAATCATAGTTAAGCACAGATCTGGTATTGCTTTGGATCAAAGTAAAAAAAACATTAAAGAAATTAAAAGAGCAGGCAGAAAGGCCGCTTTCTGGGCAAAATGAATTCCTACCACAATAAGGTAACTAAAAGTCACAGTGGGCTGACCACCTGCTTGGCTAATGCCTTGGTCTAGAGTAATTTCACTTTAAAGTGGCCCTACACTGAAAGGTGAAAAGGCAGAAACTATAGATCAGAAAGAAAGAAACGCCTTTAGGTCAAGAGACGAGAACCATACCTCAGAGCATTGAGAGCACCCCCCCCCCCCCCCCACACACACACACACACAGACTCTTGTAGAATGATGGTTATAAAAAAAAATAAGCACAATCTAGATAATCTCTAAGTTCTAACTCACTGACGTCAATGGTAATCCAAGTCTAAGTTAGCTTTCGACGTCTATCTGTCTGTCTAAGATCTACTATAGATCGGCGTTTAGTTATCTCCTTATTTAAGCTCAATGATCTTCACTAGTCTAATGTAAATCAAAGAAAACAGTATGGTTCTTAATAATCGTATTAAAAATAAAATAAAAACAAAAATTAGCCTTTAGAATTATTTACGAGCAGCATTCTCTTTTACTATCGTCAATGTTTACATTTTAGAATGGAATGCACACTTTGAGACTGTAACCGGTCAATCTGATTTCACTAGTAATAAATAAATAGACATACTTACTGGCTAAAGCGGTATCCAGGCGTCGAAATGATTATCTACCAATTTTTGGTTCTTTGTAAATGATGATAAAACTTTGCAAATAAGTAAATGGAGTGAAGTTTGTCATGAAACGACCAAAAATCAGTTCGAATCGAAGCGTAAGTAAACGTAGTCGAATGCTCCGGAAATGTACCCGTTGTTATGTCACGTGACTGAAAACCGGGTTACGATTGGTCTTGGAATGTGAGCTAAAATTTTCCATGACGGTAATTACTAAAAATAACTCCTAGACGTCTCTTCAGCCAATCAAAGAAAGGAAAATAGGCTTGGAATTTCTCGATTTCCCCGCCGACCTGTGACACATACGCGAAAGAATGTGAAAGAACGGAAATGCCCTTTCCCTGACATTTCTGCTAATACCAAATAAGCCGGGGTTCAGTGCGGGTTACTAAGGACTATCGAACGTTGATTCTGACGAAAATGACGGAAAAACTTTGCGTTTAGACGATAGTTGCGTCACAAAAAAATTATTTAAAGCACTTTTTTGTAAAAATTTAGCCTTTTGAATGTTTTCAGTGTGTTAAAGAAAGGTTGAATTACCTGAAAGTGCCCTAATCTCATTTTCGATAATTTTAGTGGAATTCATAGTAAAACCGTCCTCTCGACCAGCGCGTACCCCCTTAATTCACTGCCTAGCGAGTTGTTAGTGGTGATCAAGGACGCAAATGATCCCATTGGTTGAACTATTGAATTCAGCTCACGATTTGTTTTCTTTTGTAAACATAAGACTTTTGACGCCATTTTTTTTGTCATTGTCAAGAGTTTATGAAGGCTACACTCTATCCCACGACTGCAAACCTCTATACATCAAAAAAGAGTAAGAACACTTGTAAACATAGACCTTTTAACAAAATTTTTATTTCTCATGAAAGCTGATATTATCAAACATTAATTGTTAAGATGTAGATGGAAGTAAAAAGATGTAGGGTGTAAAAAATACACCAAAAAAAACTTTATAAGAAAAAGAATAAAATCAACCTCCAGCAATGTTTAGATTTAATTCTGATGTAAAAAATCATATTAAAAAAAAAAAAAAAAAAAGAGAGAGAGAGAGAGAGAGAGAGAGAGAGAGAGAGAGAGAGAGAGAAAGAGAAAGAGAGAGAGAGAGAGAGAGAGAGAGAGAGAGAGAGAGAGAGAGAGAGAGAGAGAATACAACTTACATCAAGACATCCCTGACAGAAGACGCCATCACAATTGATGTGGGTCAGGAGCTGTGACACGGGCAGGTCTTCCAGACAAATGGCACACGACCTCCAGTCGTCGCATAATGATGCTGCTGTCGTGGATTTTTCTGCAAGGATTCATAGTCATACTCATAGTCATAGTCATAGTCCAGGGTTGCCAATTCAGGAGGCAAATTTTACACAAACATATAGACTGACCCTTTTCTAAGTGCTGAACTCCAGTAAACAGTCATTAAGTACTTACTTTTTTACCCATTTAGAAGGTGATTGGAAAATGTACTGAGGGCTTATAACATATTGAATTCTATAATATATGGAAAATTGGTAACCTTGATAGTCATGGTGAACTGAAAGGCAGGCAGGCTCCAATTAGCCCGGGAATGGGAAGCTTCTATGGCCGTGTAAAACTAAAACCAAAAATTTTATGCATAATCCCTCAGGAAAGCGCATACGTGACAACAATTTCTACTCCTAAAAGATGTGTCAGTGCAGGACATAATTTGTCAGAAGATGAAAATGTTGGATTTGCATTAAAAAAAATTTTTTTTTTGCATTTTCTGAATGAATATGCTCCCAGAGCATTTTAATCTTTATTTGAAGTAAATCGGGTGAATTTTCATGAAGTTATGGTCAGATGTATGGGAAAGGTATCCAGCAATTTTTCTCAAATTTCATACTTTTTCAACTTGACTAGCTGTAAAAAATATTTAGAAATGAAATTAAGCAGAAGATGTACATATGACAAGAACTCATTTGTGTTCAAAACTGACCTTCTAACTAAAATTGGCAATATCTAAGTTCAAACCCTTCCTTCACCATCCGAAAGGATTATGTCATTCACTGTAACATTTGTGATAAAATGTATTAGCAAAATAAGTAATTTCATACATGGCGAGACTACAATAGCTGCCAGCTGAGGTAAATGATAAAGTGTAGGGAATGAGATTAGCGGATGAGTAGCGTCCCTTGATTGGACGTCACCGGCGGAAAAGTTATTAGAGAGAGAATGACAATATGGTTTTGCGCATGCGTCTCTCGTCCTGCTTCCGGTGAGAGCGGCATGAGACACTTCACAAAAAGCGAGGACGAGAGAGACGCATGCGCAAAACCATATTGGCATTCTCTCTGTAGGGTGATGTCCAATCAAGGGATGCTAGCCACTCTTCCGCTAATCGCATTCCCTATTGAAAAATATGAGACCAATTTCTTACCTGCCGCCTTGTCATCCGTAACCCCAGGACAATGAGGGGGTGACAATGCCGGGGCAAGGGGCAACGAATCAAAGGTCTCCGGTTGACCAAGGTCAAAGGTTGTCAAGTTGTCCGTCAAACATTTGGCCTCAGCATCCTCTTCTGTCATTGGCTGCTCACCAGCCCCTCCATAAGAATCTGGCAGACAGGATAACGTATACAAATCAGGAAATATCGAACAACTCCTCACCCAAAACTTTACAGTGAGAGTGAATTTCTGTAAATTTATAATTTCTTTCATTATTAACTCGCACAACTCCAATACTGACCCATCTCAGGTATACCAAAACCTCCATTCGTGAATGACTGTCACCGATATTATCAGTATGGACTTTTCCACTGAAATGGTCTAACAAGTCAATCAAAATTGATGAGTCTGTAATCGATCTGGTTTTCTCGCAATCTATTCAAGTTTTCATTGGGGTTTTTTTGTTGCTGAAAAAGGGACTTAAGCCTGAAACGATCCGTGTTGGGTATTTTGTTCTTTTATGAAGCTGTTATATTCATTTTTCTTTATTACTGTTTATAGTCCACAGCTTCTAGCAGCTTAGCATCACTTTTCTTTGGTGTTAAGGCTGTTGAATGCATTTTAATTCTAGACAGTGTGTGTGTCGTGTTGGGTATTCCACCCAATCACTATTCACATCTTTCAGAGACCTGTATTTTTAAAGCTATTTTTCATAATTAAAAATAAATAAATAAATAACTAAAAAAAATCTAGAGCATTTATATAGCGCAACATCCACTAAACATGCTCAAAGCGTTTTACAAGGGATCCCTAGCCAACAGCAACACTTAACATGTAGGACGAGACATGACACCTGTAAGTTAATTTTTTTTTCCGACAAAGATAACACTGTACCAGGTACTCATTTTACACCCGAGTATGGTGAGAGAATGTGAGTGAAGAGCCTGTCCCAAAGACAACTAAGCGCCACTCAGAGCGGGACTCAAACCCTACACCTTCTGATCCAGATACAAGTCTTTTGAGTTTTTCTACAAATAAGGCTTAAAAGAGGAATAACAGGAGAATATCGTGATTCGAAGGGGGTAGATGCATGTCACTGAAGTTTTCGGGTTCATCAGTTACGCTTGTCTGGGCTATTTGTGCCTTTTGATTATGTAGGGATTCCTTAGCCTTCAGTCATCCAAGACTTGTCAGCAGTTAGACAGGAATCGTAAGTCTTGGCTGGCAACCTTTCTAGGAGAAGAAAACTGAGATAAAACTGCATCTGCCTTGTGGACAAGTCTTGGAAGAGGAGGATCTGAAACAAACTTAAATTGGAATAAACCTGTCAGTCTGTATGAGAAAGATTTGACTATTTACCTGTATGACAAACTGAATCCAAGCCATGAAGATGGGGGGATTGCATGAAGTAGGATCCTGGTCTCTCTTCCTCTTCCCCCTTTGAATGGCCAGTCAGCAATGATGACGATGATGATGGTGAAGACGATGAGGATGAAGTAATCACACGATGTCGATGGTTATCATGATGATGATAATGATGGCGATGGTCGTGATGTTGATTCGACAAGGCACTCTTCCCCATCAGATCTAATTCTCCATCGGCATCTCCAACTGGATAATTTTTTCCCTGACTGGGACAAGATCCCGATGGCGTAAGACCACTGTGTTTGCTGCCGTTTATCGAAGTCGAGGCAGTGCCGACAATTCCCACTGCCGCATTGTCATCGTTGCTGGTCGTGTCTGTTGTTATTAAGATATTATTATTATCCACATCAAAACCCACGCCATACGACTGGCAACGTCTTTCCGGATTGCCGGAGTCTCTGTTATCGTCGTCCATTTTGTCAAAGTCATTGGGACATCTTGAACAACGACCTTCGGATCCACCAATGTCCTCACCACAGGTAGAGGTTATAGTACCAGTCGATGAGGACTTTGTAGAGCTGAAAGTCTTGTTGCCTTTGGCAGACATTGTTCTATTACAATCCTTTACAGAATGGAAAGAATCACCATAATTATCCCTGAATTTACTATCACAATTGTCATCACCGTGATTTTTGCCTTGTTCTCTCGTGTTACTACCTACTCTTCTATCTCCTTCAAGGTCGTCGGCGTCGTAATCGTCATCATCGATGGTGGAATTTTTAATCCGACTTAAAACACTGTCATCCCTATTGAGATTGTGGGACTGCGGGTGGTCAACCCAGAATTTAGTGGTAGATGGGGATGACGATGAACAAGGTGCCACGATATCGTCCCCGCTGATGGAGGACGACGACCCTACAACTGTTGTAACCGTGCTCGCTGTTTCGTCGCAATCGTCACAATCTTTCTCCTGAACGATCTGCCAAGAGAGACAATGAGCATTGGCTGACAGAGTCTCTGTCGTCAATTCCTTATTCATCCAAGGATTATTATCATCATCACAGCAAATTTTAATTTCTGATGTCGTCGACTGACATACATCGCCATCGTCGTCACCGTTGTTATCTCCATTTCCCGATAAACCAAAAGCTGCCCCGCCCTCGGCCCGGAAATAGGATGGTGAGAAACCGAGCTGCTGTTGTTGGTGATTGGGTGAAGACAAACTGGCCGCATCATCGCAAATTTCAGAATCGGAGAAGCCCAAATCCATTGTGTCTCTACTACTGGGCGTGTTGACATGAATGGAGTCCAGACTCTGAACAGACATCTGGCTCTCTGTCCTGTAAGGAAGAATCAGGCCTGATCCTGAGTCGTCGTCGGCTCGGGACGTGGACACTAGACACAAATCTTCTTGAATAATCAACTCCTGGCCATGGTCTTCGTTATTGAGGAGAATACGATCAGAACTGTGACTGCTGCTGCTGCGTTCACGATGGGGGTCGCTGCTACACCCAATTTGGTTGGAAACAAATTCAAAGGCGTATATCTTTCGGTTGAAGAAGTTGACATATTTGAGAAGAACATTGTCATCCTGGGTAGAAATAAGTAAAGAAAATATGTTATTTAATTGAAAAATGAATGCAATGAATATAACAATTAAATCAATCAAATATGTAATTTAATTGACAAATGAATGCAGTGGTTGAAACAATGTGATTGAAACAATCTAAATTGTTTTGACAATATCAAATTAAGAAACTAGGGAGCAGGCACCAGTTATAAGATAAAGATCTGAACAAGTGTGTATGAAAGGTGCCAGACAAAGCAAGACAGAAAAATACAAGAAAAACACCATCCCCAAAAATTAGTTACCTCAACTGGGGATTGAATCTCAGACCTTCTGATTACCGGTCAGACGAGCTATTGTCCCAACTATAATACAAAACAATTTTTTTCCGACAAAGACAACTGAACACTGTTAACGGCCAGGTACTCATTTTACACATGAGTACAGTGAGAGAATGTGAGTAAAGAGCCATTTCAAATGACTAAAATATGCGCTGAGTGAGACTTGGACCTTCTTATCCGAAAGCGAGTGTCATACCACAAGACCACATAGCCCCAAGTTTGTGACGATATTGTCTGAAATCCGACAATCGTCTGACATTTCATAGGTCTCTCTGAGCACTCTTCAAAGACTTACCAGCAACCTGGAGACGTGGGAATCTAAGACCTCTGCCATGATGACGTCCCCTGCCAATCCCATCATTTCCTTCAATTTCTTCTTGCACGTTCCAATCTTGTCGGTTTTCATCATGTTCAACAACAACCGTACTGGTGACTTGCCATAGGAGATGAACGTCACACCTGGTCGGACAAGATTCCAATACGATTTGGTCTATTTTTTTTTTTTCTATCAATTTTTTTTATCATTAAATAATAAAACGACAAGTAGAGATAAAATAAGTGATGGAACAATAAGTAGAGAGAGAGAGAGAGAGAGAGAGAGAGAGAGAGAGAGAGAGAGAGAGAGAGATGAGATCTATGTGTGTGCTGTGTTTGTGGTTTGTTTTTTTTTTAAAGAGCTGTAATCTAACAATAATAACCGAGAAAAACCAATGAATCTGAAATCTTGGCATGTCTAGTCTGCAAATATGACAGCGAAAAGTAAAAAAAAAATTTTTACATTTAAAATTAAATTCCCTTTATTCATCCCATAGGGGAAATTTATCTCTAGGGTCTATTCCAAGGGAAGACTGGAATAACCCAGGTGTCAGCCACTAGGGCAGCAGCCTCTTATGGTTTTCACACTACTATGTTATAACGATCGACCCAATCAGCAAAGTCTGGTCCGCACTCGTGCACCGTCGCAAACCCGCCGGGTAGCATCGTCACAACACACCGTTCTACTAGGGCGAGGTGACTTGCTCAAGGCCAAACAGCACAGCGGCGGATGATCAAACTCTGTACCTTTCGGGTACGAAGCAAAGACCGTACTGCTGAGCCACGCTGACCCATATGTCATCGTATTTGCTGACAGGATGTGCTAAGTAAGAACTTATCTGCCATCTGTTTGGTTTGAAAGGAATGTATTAACATTTTAACTGTTTTTGTTATTTGCTGAAGAAGGGGATGAGCCCAAAACTTTCTGTCTTTGGTATCGTGTTTCTTTTTGAAGCTGTTACTACATTCATTTTTGTGCAATATCTTTTTAATAATGGTTAACCTTTTTCCATTCTAATGTTAATCCCTCATATAAAACCGGGTAGTTCGGTAAGACTGGATATTTACATGTGCATTAAAAAAATAAGAAAACATCAAATTGAGATCCTTTCCAGTCCAGATAGATGGGATGTTGTGCAGTTTTAAAGCTGTGAATATTACTCCACAGTTTGATACCAGAAAGTTGAAAATAGGTAGTAAAGAAACTTGTCGATATTCTTAAAACATTATATTATATGCTTATTTCAGTCCGTCCAATCAATAATAAAACCTTGATATTATTTTAATCTTTGGTTTCTAAATAAAGTCAAATAATTTCTATCAAAGAAGAAAAAAGCGGCCTATTTTTGAGTGCACCAACAGACTTTATTACTCACTCCGTGTTTCATAGGTCAGAATTTTTTAAAAGGAGGAATATTTCGTGACTTTCACGGAATACGCATTTTATGTGATATAAAGTTAAAGTGGAGTATTTTTAAAAAGCCAACTCTACAGATGCCAGTTTCATTTGTGAGGACCTACAGACTTCAGTACTGGACTGATTTTGATCGTTGATGCTTCAAAAGATTTGTCTCGATCTCTCTTCATTTCATCAATATATAATCATTAAAATAAATAAGTGCCTGTGTGGAATAGGACTTTATTTGCTAGCAGATTTTGGTGGGTTCTCCACTCTGGTAACTTGAAAAATAAAACAAACAAAATTAAAAAGAAACAAACTTACACATCTGCTGCTCCATAGCATGTGGAATGGGAAGAGAGAGGTACATGAAAGGTTCATAGGTCACCGACACATGACTACATTGGGAACACACCACCTGGTTGTGAGTTTAAGGAAAATATAATATATTTATGACTAATACGTGTGGTTTGTGTGGAAGCACAGACCTGCCAACCGCTTACATTCCAAAAGTGGAATGTAGAAAGTCAGAAAATAGGAATTTGTGACAAAAAATAGGAATTTGTCACCAATTTTTAATTCCCTTTTAAAATGACAACAAGCTTTGTCACCAAACACATAAATACAGTGTTTAGGCACAGCTGGCAAATTGCATATCAATTACTGTGTTAGGTAATGGAATGGTGAAGGGAAGGGGTGCTGCTATTCAATTTCCTACATTTTCCTACTCCCTTTCGGCAATCATTTTAAAAAATCACCTTTTTAACCCCCCCCCCCCCCCCCCCCCCTTCCTCCATTCTTTTCTTCTTACCAGTATCAATTTTGAAAATAAATCAGAATTTTAGAGACAATGGCGGAATAGCAGAATGGAAGAGTGAAAATAGAAGGGCTGGCAGGTATGGGAAGCAGCATGTCACTTTGACAGAAATTTTAAAAAATAAAATAATAAGATTTCATCAGAGCCATAAAAGCCCATGGGGATATCCGATAACTCAGTTGGTAGAGCACTCGCTTCACATGCAAAGGGACAGGGATCAATCCTGGGTGAAGTTGAAAATTTGTTATAACTCCCTTGTCTACTCACCAGTGATTGATAGCATGGCTCCAAGGGCCTGAAGGCTCTGAAGGCCCTTTTTTTTCTTTTAACTACTTCATGCAGTCCACATCTTCTAATGGCTTATATATGTGCTTTATAAAAGTTCTCTTTTTTAAAAAGTAGAAAACGGTAGGGGCTGCCTGAAGTCGGTGATCGTGAAAATACTAACGAAAGAGTGAAAATGGAGAGACTTCGTATGGGAACAAAACAGACAATGGACGATTCGGGTACAAACCCTTGGTCAGCACAACATTACACAAATTAATTTTTTATTTATATTACTTTTGTAGAAAGTAGGATTGGATTACGTTATCATTTTTCCCTTTCAAGACTGGCCACACTGTGCAGCCATTGGCCAGTAGAACAGATTCTGCTCTGGCTGCACAGTGAGGCCAATGGCACTAAAAGAGTTTACTAACCCGGAAAAAAATAATTTTGAACTTACGGTACTCCTAAACTGTCCCTGGAAGGTGCTGACCACGATACTGTTGTTGGCAGACTTGTATCTCTGCCACGCCTCATTGGCCATGGACACCTCTGAAGGGAGACAAGTGCGTAGACAATTGGGGATGGACGAACATTCACTCTCCATGCTGCTGGCAACAAGGGGATGGGACGGAGGCGATGGTCCGTGTTTCTCCATCTCATCGTCGTCTGAACTCTCATTATCAATCTGAGATACATTAAATAAACAAAGAGTGACTTAATATATTTGTTAGCAAACAAAAAAACCATGTAAGTGTAACTATGTAAGTGCAAGAGAGGTGATTTTTGAGAAGTATAAAGGAACAGTGCAGCTCCTGCAATCTTAACTGGAGGCAGCGTGGCTCAGCGGTACGGTCTTTGCTTCGTACCCAAAAGGTACAGAGTTCAATCACCCACTGCTGCCCTGTGTGACCTTGAGCAAGTCACCTCGCTCTAGCTCACTTTGCGGCTGATGTCTGGGATATTCCAGTCTTCCCTTGGAATAGACCCTAAAGACAAATTTCCCCTTGGGGATGAACAAAGGGAATTTTATTTATCTTTATTTTAACTGCTAACTCGCCAGCCAATAAAATTTCGTTGTGTTTGTGTGTTGACCTCATAACCTCAAGAAGTCGTGAGAGGGACTCAAGATAGTTACCCCGTTTGAAACCACTTTTCTTTTTGAGTGGTGGATGGGTCGATTATCTAGCGTCTCTCTCGTGACAAGACGTAGGTGCCATAACATTCGAGTCCGGTCATGGGTTCAACTCCCCATCGCTGCAGAGTTTTTATTCTTTATTGTTCTCTGGCATTTCCTACTCACTTCATTTGGACCCCTCGTCTCAAAACAGTATTAAGTCGGAATGATTAAGATGCTGAAAATTGAATTTGTAGCCAGAAATATCAGACTTGCGTTGAGCTTGTATGTTTTATTGTGGAGACTGAATATCATATTTTAGAATGCTGAATACCAATGATTCATATTTTTGAACAGTTTAACTATAATTTGACTATTTGGTTCATCCCGACATAATGGCGTTTTGAGATGTTGGGTCACATTTCTTGTTATCATTTTCTGCAATAAACTCAGCATACGTGTTTAGATCACATGACTGTTCCGGTTCCAGCAAATAATGGAATTGTGGTCAGTCTTCTCGTTTGGTCACAAAAATAGAAGAAGGTCACACTGTATATGGCGTTTGCTTGGTTAAAGTCAGATGCCCTCAATATATAATAAATAGATGGAATGAAATTGACGTCACTCAGCACGTTGTTCTTGCTTTTAGCCAGCCATTTTTATGAGTAGTTCTCACTAAATTGTATCAATCAGACTATAAACATTAAAGGTTGCACATAGTTTGGTGTGTTGGTACGTTATATCCAGGTGGCGGATTGTTGTGAGTAAAATATCCTAACGCACAGCATGAATACAGTCACATCTCTCTCATTCGGAAATGCACAATCCATGTCTCCACTATCCGGACAAGTAGCCAGGGGACGGATTTTATTTCTCTTTATTTGTACATTTTAGGGACTGATTCGACAATCGGATGTCTCTGTAAATGCTGGGTATGAAAGAGCTTGGACTCGAGAGATGTGACTGTATAATAGACTTGTAGTTATATGAAAATAAATTCCATTGAATGTCAATTGTTTAAAGTTGACTCACGTTAAAACACAACTTTTTACATGCCATTTCAAGGTAATTTTGCTCAGGAAAACTTGACATTCACCGAAATGATTCAGCAGCATAAATCAGTCATTTTGCTCGCCAAAAATAAAGTGATTCAGTAGCATGGGCAATGATATAAAAAAGTTTTGTGTCACCCTATTCTCAGAACGGATCTACATGAAAGACGAACGCTGACTAAACAACTGGAGTCAACAATTATCTAATTTAGAAAAAAAAATAGAAAAACAAAATCTGAATTGGAAGTAAAGAAAATAAATACAGAAAAAATGGATGAAATAAATATAATTATTCCCTAAATATAAAAATATATATTTCTCCTGCGCCTTCCATCTGGAGAGCTGATGGCACATAAAATAAATAGATAGATAAGCAAATAACACACTGATTGTAAGTAGAGGAAGATTAATAAAACTGAATTTCTTCTATAACTGAAGTAAGTGACACTCACCTCATCTCCATTGTCTGTGTTGGAGACAGTCTGATTGTCAGTCAAATCTATTCTTATGTTACTCTTTGGAGGAGTGGTGTTAAATTTGGTATAGGCCTGCATCTGTACGTTTTTCTCTGCTTCATCCAACTTACTAAAATCGATAGCAACGTCATTTGCCATTTTAAAAGGTGGAGATGAGGACGACATCATCGTTATCATTCCCTTGGAATCGTGAGATGAGCATTGTAATTTGGATGATAACGACAAAGCTTCCTGGCAAGAAAGGGTATTGTCTTCTTCATAGCTATTGTTGAGAACGATGGCATTGTTCTGCGAGCTTGATAATGGCTTGTTGCCAGATTTGATATTGTCAACAAGGGGTGAAACGTGTGCAACAACAGCCTGAGTATGAAGATTGGTGTCCTTAATGGAGAGATGCTGTCCTAGGAGAATTTTGTCAACTTTGCTATTGTTGTCTTCTTCATCAGCAACTTCCTGCAGCAGATTAATCTCTCGAGAATTCAGTCTGTGTCTATTATCAACTTTGGCAAATTTTTCCGAATCGCAAGAAATTTCCTGCATATCACTGTCGTCGGAGATGAGAACATTTGTGTTGAGGGTTTTGGACTCTTTTTTATAAAATTCCTCCAAACTATGCAAACGTTGTAGCCGTCCCTTCACAGTAGCTTCAGCAATGTCAGATGTCAGTGGTGTAGCCTCCATTGGATCGTCCTCACAATCAGGCTGGCTCACAGCCATACGAGGCGACCTCTCCAAAAGGCCTGATGTTGATTCTTGAATCATTTCTTCATCCACATTATCAGGCAGAGTTAACAGATTGCTGGACACATTTGAATCGCTTGATTTCTTAATTCTGGAGACCAATTCCTCTCCCCCGCCAATGGCAACGCCACTGACCACAGACGACCCAATTCTATTTTTCCGACTCTCAGATTTGTAGTCCGATGAAGACGTGACAGCAAAGTCTTTTAAACCACTGGCAATTCCATTGTTATTGCTGTTACAATTAGAATTGCTCCTCGACAAAGACGTGGATGAAGAAGACGACAAATCTACATTCCATGACTCAATCTTGAGCCTTTTGAATGTGCCACTTTGATCGGAATCTGTGCTATGTACAGACAAACTCGACTGGTTGCTGTCCTCTGAAGAAAACGTAAGACCAGAAGCTGAGACTGCTGTGTCTGCAGAAACCCGTTTTAGCGAAGGCTTGACAACATAACCAATGTCGGATGAACTGACATCGTCTAAGTTAGACCGACTCGTAAATCGCTTAAGAGGTGAGCTGCCACCAACGCTACTTCCAGAGCTTGTGATCAATTCAGAGTCGTCATCATTGTCATCACCTTGTTTAAAAATAGAAGACACCTCACCGGAATCAGCATTCAGACTTGGACTTGTTGCAGCACAGCTCTGATGCTGTTCCCCAGAAGCTAAAATATCTACATCGTTACTATCAACACTACAGCAACTGTCCGATAACAACTTCCTTCCGTCATTTATTCTCAAATTTGAGCTGTCAACCAGACTCCTACCCAATCCGACCTCTAAACATTTTTTATGACACACAGCGGTTTTCCTGTTATTACAATTATCCGCCAAAAGACAATGAAAGTGGTCGCGTTTCTTGCTCAATTCAGTCTCTGAGCATGACACAGTAGCGGGAGATGGGGCCGAGAGCTTGGAATTCGTGGCAGCTCCGACAGGGACACCGGAAACTGTAGGCGAGGTAGCTGCATCTACACAAACCAATGATGGAGATGATGATGACGATAACTGGAGGTAGTTATTGGACAAAATAGCTTCATTCAGTTGTTCATGGAGGGTGTCCAGAAGGAAAGCTAGAAATTCCTGGCAATCATGCTTTGGACAAAGAAGGAAAAAAAAGAAAATAAAAAACACATATAAAAAGTGGATTATATATTATATGACCACAACACTCAAGGTGACCAAAAAAATAATTAATCCTTCAATACCACATTACCCATAAAGCTGGGGTTTTACCCCAGGTATGCGGTCATAGAGACAAAGGGTCGCATTTCAGTAATTGGGTCAATTTAGTTATGAACTCTGTCATGTTCTTTGACCGAATGCCCATTTTTCTATCTGGGTTTTGTGACTCTCAGTCAATATATACAAGTTTTATTACAAACATATAGGGGCAAACGCTTTTTAGGCTCTCCTGTAAAATTTCTTTTTCTTTTTTTTTCGAGATGTAAGCATTTGTCTTAAGATGACAGAGCTATTGTTGTATTAAATTCAACATTAGCAACTGCTTGCTTCCATTCTGATCAGATACTAGGGGGCAGAGGGGTTATAAAAAAAAAAATTATTTTAATCTCAACAGCACCCAGCATTAAAACCAGCAGTCCCCCTTTGCTTGTTTTACAGAGTGACAAATAAGGGCACAAGCATTGCATGCAAGATCAAAATCTAAATAAGTGTGTTAACTATGTCTTGTAGAGTGTCATTAACACGTATTTTATTTACGCTTATGCCTATCCTCACCTGACGGTAATCCTCAAACTGGGAGTGGTAGAGGCCTAGAAACTCTTTGAACTTTTTTGGATGGACCACGGAGAACTGGCCGCTCCACATCTTACACAGCAGTAAGTAGAAATGGCCTGTCAATGTCTTGTGCGTACTCTCGTCCAATGTGAAGTTTTCAGAAAAGTACTTGATAAGTAGTGAGCAGCTCATTAGACTCTGAATTCCTGAGTTCATGAAGCAAGTGTTGCCCAGATTGTGTAGGCCACACGAACCGTGGACTGCTCTTGAATCTGTCGGTAAATGGGGAATGGTATGTATTATTTAAAATTGAAACGATGATACAACATAGAAGCCGAAGTAAAAATGGTGAAGGAAGAGGACGAGCAGGAACAGGAGGATGAGGAGAAGGAGAATGAGGAGAAGGAGAAGGAGAAGAAGAAGAAGAAGAAGAAGAAGAAGAAGAAGAAGAAGAAGAAGAAGAAGAAGAAGAAGAAGAAGAAGAAGAAGAAGAAGAAGAAGAAGAAGAAGAAGAAGAAGAACAACAACAACAACAAGAAACAAATTTGCCACCAAACACATAAATTCTGTATTCTGACCCAGCCGGCAAAACTAGCACATGTGTTAAGTAATTGAATAGGAAAGAGTGAAAGGAAAACATTTTCCTACTTACCTCCCTTTGACAATCATTACAAATATTTTTATTCACCTTTTACCCCCCCCCCCCCCCCCTTAAAAAAAAAACAACTTATCATTACCATCAATTTTGTAAATTGGAATTTTAACGAAATGGCAGAATGGCGGAAAGAAAGTGTGAAAATAGGAATGATGAATGATTCAGCCAAAAGTGGAAGGGTTGGCAGGTAGTGCGGGGCGGTCCTTGGCAAGCTTAAGGACCACGGTCCTACGGTCCTTGGGAAATGAAGACCGCAAGGACCGGTCTCTAGACCGGTCCGTTCATTCTTGAACCGTTAAAGACCGCTACACGATGAAAACCGTGGCCTACAGGAGTAAAACACACGGAGTAGTCACACTCATTTCAAATTGTAACCTAATTAGAGAAGAGGGGTGATGCCTTCTTTATTTGCTCACCGTACTTCATTGTTACTTCGATAATTTAATAAAATTTGAAATTTATCCCCATTAACGGAGATAATGGCATCGCCCAAGGCGTTGATCGAGTTGTTCGTGGCGTTGATACACACACGCAACCCCCACCCCCCCCCCCCCCCCCACACACACACACATTAGAGGGCAGCGAGCATTGAAGAGTAAGAGAGAGACGTGAAGTTATAATAAGAGGGGGTGGATGAGGTGATAAGAGGGATCGATGGTGACTTTTCGCCAGATCTAACAAACTCAGCTACCCATTCATTGCTGAGTAGACAGGGATTCAGAAAAAAATCGACTGCACCCGGGATCGATCTCTGGCCCTTTGCGTATAAAGAGAGTGCTCTATCAACTGAGCTATCGGGGTCCCCAAATATTCTATTGGACCTTTTAAAAATACAGACGTTATAACTGGTTTTTTTTGGACGGAAGAAACTAATGAAACTCATATTACTTGATTAGTTAAAACACCAAACGAAATTTTAATATTATTGTATTATTTTAAATGACAACAATGCGATAGAAAGGAGTGGCGACAAGAGATGGACAAAAGAAAACAAAAAATCAGACTTGCAACTTGCTAGGTTCGACACACACACACACACACACACACACACATCTTTAGTAGTCACATACATTTCAAACAATAACCCATTAGAGAAGAGGGGTCATGCCTTCATCATAGATCATTGTCATTGCGATCATTATGGTGTAGTAAATTTTGAAATTTACCCCGTATAATGGAATCGTCCAAGGCGTGCGCCTCCTGTTCCCCCCATCTCACACACGAAAGGGCGGTTTGCGGAGTGGAGGGAGGTGGTCGTCTGCCTCTATGGTCGTCTGTGTCGTTTAGTGTATGGCAAAGGGGGGTGGGTGCGATTAATTAAGTGGGATGGGTGGTGATTGGTGGAAGATAGGCAAAGGACCGAGGCAACGAATCGCTGGGGAAGTAGTATGGCGCGAGACCGTTGAAAGGTGATAAGAAGTGAGGACCGCCGGCGGTCTTCCTCTTTGGGACTGGACCACGGTTCACAGCTAAAAGACCGTGGGACCGGTCTTCGGTCCGGTCCTCAGCGCGGCACTATTGGCAGGTATGGATAAGCTGGTCAAGTATTGCTGGAAATTTTTTTTTTAGTGGCAAAGCAACATTCTCATTCCTTGTGGATATACAGTATTGAATGAATGCAGTTGCTACCTGATTCAGTCCCCTGATCAGTGACTGAATAACACAAACACGAGTCCATTCATATAAGACCGGCACCGCAGTGTTGTGATAAATTTGATTTCAAGTGCCAGCAAAGTGCTTATCTGGAATGTTGTTTGTTTGTATGCTTTTAAGATTTTTACGGAAGAAAATGGGATAGTTCTAGAATTACAATTAAAGCCCCAAAGAAAAGGAAGACAAAGGGGAAATGGTTTAAACAGGGAACAGATTTAGATTCCAAGAGCACACTATCAGTGTACTTAGTTTGAGATCACCTAAAAGTCTCATCCAGACACAAGCACAGGTCCCCACAAAGAGGAACACACTGTTTGTTTGTTTTTGTTTTTAAGGGTTTTACGGCGCTTGCAACACATTAAGGTCATATCAGCGCCAGTAAAAAGGAAGAAAATGGGATATTAAAAAGTTCTAGAATTACAATTAAAGCACAAAAGAAAAGGTAAGACAAAGGGGAACTGGTTCAAATAGGGAACAGATGTAGATTCCAAGAGCACACCGTCAAAGTACTTAGTTTGAGATCACCTAAAAGTCTCATCCAGACACAAGCACAGGTCCCAACTAAGAGGAATACACTCAAATGTTTACCAATCATATAATATAATATGTAAACTAAACATAATACAATGCATAACAGAGAGATGATTTACAAGGAAAAAAATATCATCTCCCAAAACTATAACTATACATTCGACTGTTTCCCTCCCAGCCAAGGAACTCCGGCAAGGATCAGGACAAAACTAAGTAATCTCATTCCAAGACAATGACAGGAAACAATTGGAAAACGGGTTTGGGGGGATAGAAGACACAGAATGTACCTCCCTGCCCACTATGGGAGGTCAGGATCCCCACCCAGAGGAACACACTCAAATGTTTACAAATCATATATAATATGTAAACAATACATAATAAAGTGCATAACAGAGAGATGATTTACAGGACCAAAAAAAAAATCCTCTCCCAAACTGTACATTCGACTGCTTCCCTCCCAGCTAGGGTATCCAGCCAGGGCCAGGACAAAACCAAAGTAATCTAATTCCAAGACAAAGACAGAAAGCATGTGGGAGAACAAATATAGGGGGATAGATAGAAGACACCGTAAGTACCCCCCTGCCCACTATGGGAGGTCAGGAATCCCACCCAGTCCGCAGTGTTGTGATAAATTTGATTTCGATTACCAGCAAAGCGCTTACCTGGAATGTCTTTAGCATACGATGACAGGGGGGCATCCTCATAGAAGTCAGGACATATCACTGGCCCATATTGCACTATATATTGGAGATAAAACAAGAATGAAATTAATAACTGCAAAACTACACAGCAATATCGCAATATTCTTATAGCGTAAATCCATTAAACATGCTCAAAGTGCTATACAAGGGATCCCTGGCCAACAGCAACACATAAGTAACATGGAGGACAGGACATGAGGCCTATTAGGCGATATTACAATTTTATGGGGAAGAGACAATGCTGCTTAACAGCCAGGTACTCATTTTACACCTGAGTACGGTGAGAGAATGTGAGTAAAGAGCCTTTTCCAAGGACTCAACTATGCATAGAGTGAGGCTCGAACCCAGTACCTTCCGATCTGAAAACAAATGTCGTAACACAAGACCACATAGCCGCACATATTTACAAGCTTATCCGACTTCCACTCATTCCATCAATAAAAGAAAACAATACACAGATTGCACCAACATATCATTTGTCATCAGTAAACATAATGGTCTAAGCACTTGGTTTTTTTTTCCCCCCATCTCCTCAACATTAAAAAGCATGGGTTTTACTTTTACAAAGTACAGGAGAAGATACGTAGTCTGTTACTGTTAGGGGCGAGTACAATTTTGTAAGTACAATGCTGGTTATAAAACCCGAGGCATACATGAGTATTTAAAATGTCCATCTCTGATACTGATAGGACACCGAAAATGTGTACAAAATTGCTTTTTTCAGTGCTGATGGTGACAATAAAGTGATCAAGGAGAAAAATTTTGAACAATTGCCATTAAGGCCCATTTTCACTACACTACTCCAACTTTTAAAGCAATCAATAATCTAGCTAAATATTCGAGAGTGGGAAACTGCACCTATGCATTCCATCACTCATCAAGTCTCTCACTGCTAAACACATTTGATTGGAGAAAATTTAAATTTCAAAAAGGAGGAAATCAGCGTATCCGAGGAAAACCATCAGTGCTGTTTCTTAAACTTAACCCTCTTCTTACAAACCATAGAAAAATCGTCACAATTGTTACAATACGGGAGCCAAAATTTTTCTCATGCCGATTTCTTTTGTACACCATGAAAATTAAAGAATTTTTTTCTTGGTCACCGTTATAAAACTTTAACCCTGAACTGCACGGATCATGTTGCTGGAAAAAAAATTATTTATATATAAAGCAAGAACTTACTGCTTTTGAGTGTTTGAGTAAAAAAAATATCTATTTTTGCTTTGGCTGGGTGAAAAGTTTTGAAGGAAATCGTGAAAATAGCCAGTAAGGAGAGAAAGTTAAAAGAACACTATTGAGATACCTAATTGCCCGCTAAAACTCACTGACATGTTTGTTTTTTTTTACTTTCCTTCTTTGCATTCTGAAAAGTAGAATTCGCAAACTGTATTATTTTTTTTTTTTTTTTTTTTTTTGGTGTCAATCTCATCTGTCTAGGTATTTCAGACTTGTCATGGCTTTTCATTTCCTTTAAGTAGTGTTGTGAATTCACTATACCATTCTAACCATCTACGTCCCCAATAGAAACTTCTTGTCAAGCAATGACCAATCAATCCTTGTCAAAACTTCAAACCTTGCGTAAAATAGGTGAACAATCTTTTCGATTTTCGGCCCCTCATTTTTGGAACTCTCTCCCATCACACATGAGATGCTAGGATTCGTTGACAAACTTTCAAATCTCGCCTAAAGTTTTATCTTTTTACGTCATAAATTGCAATACTATTATTATCATATTTTGTTGTTGTTAAATTGAATTTGTATCACTTTTCCATCAACACTTGTCTTACTGTAATATGTTTTGTTTTATATATCACTGTAAAGCGTTTAGAGCCTGTGACAACGTTTAGAGCCTGTGACAACGGGGTAAAGTGCTCTAAAAATGTCATTTATTACTATTATTATTATCATTATTTATTATCATTACCACACACAGCCGTTTAAATAGGGCCCAAACTTTCACTTTAGTTACTTCTTCCCTCACTGGCTACCGTCAAGTAATGTAAACAATCCACTGTCAGCCTCAGTGATAACAGCTGTCAAGATGGCGTGCATTGGCAATAAATTATGTCTGCAGGTAAATCTATCGCTTTGAATTTCTCTCAGGCAGAGAGTAGTAGAAATCTCATCAAAATACTCAATTTTCTCAGCCGGTTGTGGACGCAGCATCTTTTTCATAATTTTCAAACATATATGGATACAAAGGCCAATTTTTCCTCTACAAGACGCAATTATTTTTATTTACATCATTAAATGATAAGTTTGTGTTTTGCTCTTTTGAATAATCAGAGTTTTTTATGAAATAAATATTAAAATTATAAGTTTAAGAAATATTTAAAAATTCAAAATATCAAACCAACACTTTTTACCATCAAGTGTGAGGGATCAGAGAAAAGTAGATAAAATTATCTTTCATATGATATATACTTTATTATGTAGATTCAGGGATTTAAGAATAGAGGGTGTGGAAAGGAATCTCAATAATTATTTTTGTTACCAACAAAGAGGAGAATATTTCATTATATTTTAGAAACCCAATAATAAAACTAGATAGTGATGATAAGAAACATTTATTTAGTTTGATTTCATTGAATTTAAGCGGAAATTTTAGATATTTCTTAAATTTACTTATTTAAGTTCTGTTCAGGTTATGGAGAGACACACTGAAGACGGTCATCACACCAGTACAAATGAAATATGTCGAATTTGTTGTGAAAGAGTACAGAGCCGTGCTGGGAGGATTAAAAGACTCTAAACGTTATCAACAATTGACTATAAATATAAACGTGAAATTCTGACATATTTAAATATTTCAATTTGCGAGAAATGTACCTCACTGATACATAATTTAAAGAAATGCGATGCAGGTATTGATACCTTTGGTTCTGTGAGAAAACTCTGAACAAGAAACAATAATGAGGTGAATATGATCCTTATCTTTCACCAGTGATGTGTTATATGCAGTCTATATGGCACACAAATTAAAAGAGGTGCAAGTCAAGTACATGAAAAAAGTAATGAGCATGGATTGGATATCTCAAAAATAAGGTTATGAAAATTATAAGATTTTATTAGTGGTTTTGATTGTCTTTAAATGAATGTCCTTATATAACAATTTTTAATGGAATTCTTATAATTCGTTGATTCTGGGATAAATATTTGTGAATCACATTTGACTATGTTTCTGGTTTATTAAAAAATGTCTATTAAGACAATGCTGTGATTGGATTTCAATTTTACCTTACTCAAAATCCTTACTTTTACGTACAGGTGAACTGATATCTCAAAAACGCCTCAATCTACTGGTATAAAAATTATATGTCTACATTCTACAGATATTCAACATCATTTCCATTACTTTTGTTTTAAAATCTTAAGTGTTGAACATGTTAAATATTCTCTTAAAAATTTTAATTTCACTTAAATTTATGTATCAATTTCATGGGTTATCCCTCTTGCTTTTTAACACCATCATAATTATGATTATATAATCAATGAAAACTCTGTTAATAAACTGTTTGGTAGGATAAAAATATTTTTGCTACACTTAATAACGGCAATACTACATTAGTTTGAAATTCAGAAAAAATCGATCAAAACGACGAAAAAATTGTCTCCCTCTCTCAGTGTAAAGCCATGACTCATCATCACGAAACTTGCTAGATTTACCTGGCGAACTAAACTGAAAGCGATAAACACCTGTGCACAGCAGTACAAACAAACAATTACTTGCCTATTTCATAAGGTTGATCTCCTGATTCCACCACAACCGTGTCAGAAGAGACCGGCTCTTGTTGATGTTGATTCTGTGTCTCTTCTTCATTGCTGTTGTGATTGTCGTTAAACTCCTGGCCAAAGGAGGAAGTGCCTGCGGTTGTACTGGACGTCACCTCCATGGCCAAGTTGACAAATTTCTGGATGCAAATGGTGACGAATTTTCAATCCGGTCCCCCCGTTTGTCGGTGAGCCAGCCACCTAACACGGGTAGGACTCTCAGACACTGTGTACAATAGGACTACTGTTTTTGCTTTGTTTTTTTTTTTTTTGGACTGGTAAAAACAAGAGAAGAAAAATGTTACTGTTTAGCTCAAAGAAATTGATAGGAATGGAGGAATGGGTTCTACAATGATTGGGTGGTTAGGTCTTTTACATCTGGAAGGAGATATGGTTGTCATAGACTAAAGTCCCACTCCTGTAACATTAAATGCATCATTTTAACTATTCATAAGATACTAGTAGTAGTAGTCCTTCAGAGTCAATAGGCACATGGAGCCGCAGTTTATCCCGGTTTCTATAGCTTGAAACAGACAATAGAATAGCAATTGTTTGCTATCCTTTGAATCGGATGTTTGTCCATTGAAAGTACTTTCAAGATCTAATAGAACTTGCTACCCAATTACTGCTGGTGGACAGGGGGGTCAAAAGAAAAATCTCAACTGCACTCCGAATCAGTTTCGGTCCCATTGTGTATGAAGCAAGTCGCAATCTGACCATTAAAAATCAAGTCTCTATGTTACTTTTTTACTCAATGTAAATAAATTTTTACATGTTTTGTTTCTTATGATAAATAGACAGCTACAGAGACAAACAAGTTTACAGTAATGGATTCTGGCACCTTCTTACAGTGCTAGTAATAAGTAAGATGATCTCAGTGAAAATATTACACATGTATCTTTACACATGTTCATTTCAATGAAGAAACAAAAGAAATGATCAGTATTCAAATCTAAAAAAAAGACATCCGCTACCTTAGATTGATATAAAACACCATTTGGCTGCCTTGACCAAGTTATCAATTTTTCTCAGTTGTTTGTTGTAATCCAACCATAGCTTCTACTTTTACTGGACCAATCGGCACTTAAGTATAAGTTAAGGCTGTCATTATTCCCAGACACCTGACTGGGAATAACCAATTTTCGTTGTTCCCAGACACATGTAACAAGTTGGCAGAAAGATTTTATGCAAAATGCCAAACTAGAAGTGAAAAATACCAAATATTCTGAAAAAAATGCCAGTGGTTATTTGTGTCCCTAAACAGTTAATATCAAGTGATATTTAATTTAACACAAGATGAAAGTAAATAGTGATCAAATGTCAAATCCAGCTTTTTTTTTTTTTTTTAAAGAAAATGGATCAATGAAATTTCTTTTGTCACTTTGAACCGAAAACGTCAAACTGGCAATTCGCCTTTTCATTTTCAACCAGGAACAAAGGTGTTAATCACCAATCTGTTCATAGTCCACCAACCATTAAAATTTTCACTACCTATCTACCTGTTAACTTTATTGATCATCTATTGTTTCTATAATTTGTTAATTCTGGCCACAATTTTGGGATATTGATGATGGCCGGGAATTTTTTTATATCGCTGACAAATTCCGAGGCCAAAGAGAAAATTTTTTTTAAAACCCACCAAAAATACAACCTCTCTATCTGTTTTTTTTTTGAGCGAGTCTATTCTTTTCTCCTTTCTTGTTTGGCCTTTTCCGTTTCTGAGCATGAATTTCTAAAACTGTTTTTATTTATTTTTTAAAAATTAAAAAATATTGTGTTTTTTTTCTCCTCTATCTGACCATTTGGTCGCTCTCTGAATATTTCTGTTTGTTTGCTTTTTAATTATTTATTCTTTTTAGATACTTTTGAGATCGGAGCGAGGACGAATATGACAATTTGCTAGAGAAAGGAACCAAAAGAGAGAGAGAGAGAGAGAGAGAGAGAGAGAGAGAATATTTGTTTTTTTTTAAAAGAGGTGGGGGGGGGGGATGGATGGGACATTTATTCCTTGCGATGCTCTGTAAAAAGAAGACGGAATAAAAAAAAAAAAGAAAAAAAGTGGCGGAACCAGGACTCGAACCCACAACGTCGATTCTGACAAGCCTTCCAGGGCAGATGACTTAACCATTGGACCATGACACCCACTTGAACGTCGAAGCATATTGTGAATATGTAGTAGTAACGACTGATTTATTGTTTGGTTAATTTTATGTTTTTACAGATATTTGATTAACATTACTTATTTCTATGTGCAGTTCGAAACATTCCAATTCCATATTCTGGAATGTGGATAATTGTTTAAAAGAGCGGAGATTCAAAAATGTGTCTGGGAATAACAAAAATTGGTTATTCCCAAACACCTGTCTGGGAATAACCAATTTTCATTATTGGCAGACCCTGTCTGGGAATAATCACAGCGATAAGTTAAGTAAGCTGATGACGTCGGTCCACTGGGTTTGAATCCAGGAGCTAGTAATTAGTAACTCAAATCACATGTTGTGCCTCTTCTGCCTCTCTGCCAACTTCTACTTTTTCTCTGTGAGCCTTGGCTTTTTGTGTGTGTGTGTGTGTGTGTGAGTCGTGTGTGTGTGTGAGTCGTGAGTGTGTGTGAGTCGTGAGTGTGTAGTGTGTGGGAGGGGGTCTCGGTCTGGGGCAGATCTGACAACAGCCCATAAAACTGGAGTCACAGTCACACTACACCAACACGTAAATGAAACGTCAATAAAATATAATAAAACAACACCTGACTTGACTGAACAACAAAGCCAGCTATATTGTCAAAATTAATATTACTATCTATATGACTCTATGACAGACGACGATCGACGACTCTTTCTGAGTCTACTGCTACTGCTAGAGTTAGAGAACTGGGCCTAGGCGTGTATTATTATCAAATTGTGAAAGGTTAGACAGGGTTGAGGTCCGTCTAGATAACACAAAATTGGCAATATAACATCAGTACAACGGTAAACGCCATTTAACAATAAGGGAGCTATATAATAATACAGTAACAGTAGCCAATGACAGTGACAGTAGTGAGGCGACACTGTCACTGACAAAAGTGAACAGCAGTCAGTCAAGTCTCAGTCGTAATCCTTATTATTTCAATTTGTAATCATAGTCCGGAACACTGCCTCCTGATCTGAGGTTGATAAGCAAGTATCCAAAAGCACTACACGACAGGTGATAAAGTTTTGAAAAACAAAACCAAAAACAAACACTGACTTGTCGCATAAGCCGCTTCGACTTCAGGTAAATGTTGTAGATCTCTCTTTTGTTTAGAATTGGGGAAGTAGAAGGATGCTTCTCTGTTTGCAAACAGTCATGCGCATTCCCTTGGTGTGGTCGATGCAAAATGGGTTTGGTTCCGGTTCAAATTAACCAACGAGAAAAACAAAAGGAATAGAAACGACATACTCATATTTGCAGGTCTGATAACCCAATTTATTATGGACTCATTGTTATAATGGAAATCTCAAAAAATGACTCAAAATATGGTCCATTACTACAATGTTAACGCGGCCCATAATTGCGGTCGGATGCCAGACCTATTTATTATGTACACGTCTATTATATTACTAGATGTGCTAATTTTCCTTCATTTACGTTTGGTAACTCTTGACTCAGAGTATGTCTATGTAATCCTGCCTATAGATTAGTTTGTCAGAATAAGCATTCTACGTCACGTAAATCGCGTTTCTTAACAAATTTCTGGCTATTTATATATATATATATATATATATATATATATATATATATATATATATATATATATATATATATATATATATATATATATATATCCTATATATATCCTTAACTATTATCGTCACTTTACTCCAAGTAGTCATTTATCATGAGCAGAAACCGCTATCCTTCAAAAGGTGAATAACTTCCTCTCGTGGTATTCTAGAAAAATTAGAAAATGATATGCGTAAAAAGCATTAGAAAAAATGAGGATTAAAATATATATAATGTTTTGTTGTTTTTTCTTTGTGTGTGTTTTTGTTTTGTTTGTTTTTTTTAATACGAATATCCTTGATTTGATATCAGTTACAATGCTATCTGCCAGGCGGAGTTGTCGTACCAATAAGGTCGCAGGTTCAAACCCCACCACCGCCGCGAAAATTTTTTATTCTCTATTGTCTTCTGGCACTTTTCTATTCACTTCATATCTTGTTGTTACCAACATAAGTGCCTGCTCCACTCACTTTTCTGAATTAAAAATTCACCCCATACACCGGAGCATACTCAATGTCTCAATCGTTTCTATGTTATATGTTTGTGTTGAGAATATTGGCTATTAGGCTTAACTGCTGGTCAAAATTATTCGCGATGGTGGTGTACGAACGAATCGGCGGTCTCAAGAAGTGGGTGAGAGAGGGATCTAGTAATGACTTTGAGTTTGAAACGAATATTTTTGTGTTCGTGGATAGCTCACACGGTAGAGCCACGCTCTCACCTGCCAGGCGGAGTTGTCGTACCAATAAGGTCGCAGGTTCAAACCCCACCACCGCCGCGAAAATTTTTTATTCTCTATTGTCTTCTGGCACTTTTCTATTCACTTCATATCTTGTTGTTACCAACATAAGTGCCTGCTCCACTCACTTTTCTGAATTAAAAATTCACCCCATACACCGGAGCATACTCAATGTCTCAATCGTTTCTATGTTATATGTTTGTGTTGAGAATATTGGCTATTAGGCTTAACTGCTGGTCAAAATTATTCGCGATGGTGGTGTACGAACGAATCGGCGGTCTCAAGAAGTGGGTGAGAGAGGGATCTAGTAATGACTTTGAGTTTGAAACGAATATTTTTGTGTTCGTGGATAGCTCACACGGTAGAGCCACGCTCTCACCTGCCAGGCGGAGTTGTCGTACCAATAAGGTCGCAGGTTCAAACCCCACCACCGCCGCGAAAATTTTTTATTCTCTATTGTCTTCTGGCACTTTTCTATTCACTTCATATCTTAATGCTATCTATAGGTTTACCTTAGAAAATGAAGACTTAATTTTAACTTGTATTCAAAGCAATTTAATTTGCTTGCAATGAAAAAAAAATCCTCACAGCGTGTTGTACAGCATCAGATAGTAAAACAATAAAATAATATAAAAATCAGCTTTTACATTGCGCAATATCTACTAAACGTGATCATAGCGCTTTACAAGGGGTCCCTGGCCAATAGCAACATTTAACATTTAGGACGGGACATGACGCATGTTAGGCGATATTACATTTTTTTTTTTCGGACAGAGACAACACTGTTAACGGCCAGGTACTCATTTTACACATGAGTACGATGATAGAATGTGAGTAAAGAGCCTTCTCCAAGGCTCGAACCCAGGACCGAAAGCGAGTGTCACACCGCACAAGACCACATAGTAGTAGTAGTAGTAGTAGTAGTAGTAGTAGTAGTAGTAGTAGTAGTAGTAGTGGTAGTGGTAGTAGTAGTAGTAGTAGTAGTAGTAGTGGTAGTAGTAGTAGTAGTAGTAGTAGTAGTAGTAGTAGTAGTAGTAGTGTAGTAGTAGTAGTAGTAGTAGTAGTAGTAGTAGTAGTAGTAGTAGTAGTAGTAGTAGTAGTAGTATAGTGTAGTAGTAGTAGTAGTGTAGTAGTAGTAGTAGTAGTAGTAGTAGTAGTAGTAGTAGTAGTAGTAGTAGTAGTAGTAGTAGTAGTAGTAGTAGTGTAGTAGTATAGTAGTAGTAGTAGTAGTAGTAGTAGTAGTAGTAGTAGTAGTAGTAGTTAGTAGTGTAAGTAGTGTAGTAGTAGTAGTAGTAGTAGTAGTAGTAGTAGTAGTAGTAGTAGTAGTAGTAGTAGTAGTAGTAGTAGTAGTAGTAGTAGTAGTAGTAGTAGTAGTAGTAGTAGTAGTAGTAGTCATCATCATTGCCTTTTTCACCCTGGGTCAGGGTATAGGCCACAGACAAACCGTTTCCATCCTTCTCTATCCTGAGCCAACTTTTTTATCTCATTCCAGGTCTTACCACTTCTCTGTATATCAGCTTCTTTAATTCTTCTCCATGTTCCTCGTGGCCTTCCCCTTGATCTTCTGCCCTGAGGGTTCCAGTCCAATACTTTCTTTGTTATAGTTGAGTCATTCTTTCTAAGCGTGTGTCCAATCCACCTCCATCGTCTTCTTCCTATATCCTCTCCCACTGGTTTCTACGGTGTTCTTTTCCATACTTCTTCATTTTTTATTCTATCCATCCATGTTATTCTGAGTAGCTTACGCATGCACCTGTTTACAAAAATCTGTACCCTCCTTATACATGCCTGTGATGCGTTCCAAGTTTCACATCCATACAGTAGGACAGACTTCACGTTTGAGTTGAAAAGTCTTAGCTTTAGTTGAAGGGAGATATCTTTAGTTCTCCAAACTCTGTTCTTTGAAGTAGTAGTAGTAGTAGTAGTAGTAGTAGTAGTAGTAGTAGTAGTAGTAGTAGTAGTAGCAGCAGCAGCAGAAGTAGTAGTAGTAGTAGTAGTAGTAGTAGTAGTAGTAGTAGTAGTAGTAGTAGTAGTAGTAGTAGTAGTCGTAGTAGTAGAAGTAGTAGTAGTAGTAGTAGTAGTAGTAGTAGTAGTAGTAGTAGTAGTAGTAGTAGTAGTAGTAGTAGTAGTAGTAGTAGTAGTAGTAGTAGAAGTAGTAGTAGTAGTAGTAGTAGTAGTAGTAGTAGTAGTAGTAGTAGTAGTAGTAGTAGTAGTAGTAGAAGGAGGAGGAGGAGGAGGAGGAGGAGGATGAAGAGAAGAAAAGGAGGGAGAGGGTAGATAACAATAAGAAGGAAAATAACGATGTAAGGAGGTCCAACAGTAACAACAGCAGGAGGAGGAGGAAAATGAGAGAGAGAGAGAGAGAGAGAGAGAGAGAGAGAGAGAGAGAGAGAGAGAGAGAGAGAGAGAGAGAGAGAGAGAGAGAGAGAGAGAGAGAGAGAGAGAGAGAGAGAGAGAGAGAGAGAGAGAGAGAGAGAGAGAGAGTATTTTCCTACCACCATGCTTACGATTCGATCGTCCTGAGCATAGTGAGGAGTCTGATGCAGGCGTAAAGGGTTACCCGTAAACGGGCAAAAAGTTTGTTTATATAAACATCGGCCTTTTTTGTTCGTTTGTTTTTTTTTTTGTTTTGTTTTTGTTTTTTGGTCCTACATCATGCCCACTTCATTACCATAAGCCTGCACAACAAATCTTGCATACTACCTATACCGTCATGGGTTGGGGGGGGGGGGGGGGGGATGGAGAAGTTGGCAGTATCACAATTGGATTCAATAGCGGCCATCTTGGTTCTAAACAAAGTAAATCATTACTTTTTATTCTTCATGCTGGCTAGAACTTTTCATATGCCTTGTGATCAGAATGTGTAAAAGTCAAAACATTATCAAATTTATGGTTTTTTCCCCCTCTGGATATGCTTTTATGCTCGCCGGAGAAATATTTCATACGGCGTCCGCCATTGTTCCGATAGTTTAGAGCCAGTGTTACTAAGTTACCATGCGTCATTAGGAAGGAAGTGACTTTACAACTGTTGAAGTGTATTAATTTCACTATAGACCGCTACTAAGTTTACCTTAAGAAAAGGGTGGAGATATTGATGGGTTCGGTTAAATAAACTAGTATGTTATTTATTTGAATATGGATTTTATTTTCTCTAAAAACGATGTTCTTCTGTCATTATCTGTGTTCGATGACTTATTTTTAAATGACTATTGACTTATCTGTATATATGTTATTTGTTTGAACATGGGTTTTTTTCCCAGAAATGTTTTTTTTCTTTCTGTCATTGTCTGTGCTCGACGACTTATTTTTCAATGTTAGTGACCGTTGACTTATTTGTATATAATATGTTATTTATTTTGTTTTCTGAAAAATGATTTGCATGTATTTATATATTATTATGGTCACGTTATGGCTATTTATTTATTTATTTATTTATTTATTTATTTATTTATTTATTTATTTATTTATTTATTTATTTATTTATTCATTTACTTATCTGTTTATTTTTTTTTCTATTTATTGATTATATTCATATTTATATATTTATTTATCTATTTAATTATGGTAGTTTCCCTTTACCGATATTGATTTGAAATTATATGTAAATGCACGAATCATATTGGCAATTGCCTAAATTAAACCTTTGAATTGAACTGAATCGGTACCGTAAGTACGAATAGACACTCTGAAAACAATAACAAAGAGCAAAGTGATGTCAATTTCACTCTCTCTCTATACATAATACAGTTGAACTTGATGACTACTTGCAGAGGCGGCTCGGTCTGTAGGCAATCTGGATCTTTGCTCTTTCTTTCAGTAGACACGGAGGTTGACTGAAGCTTGAGGCTGTAAGGGATTGTAAAAATTCTAACGATAATGTAAAAATGGAAAGACTGGGTTAATTTTCCGGAAATAGGCGTTTATTTCAGAAGATTATTTCATTAATTGTGACCCTCCGTCTCAAAAAGGTATTATGTCGGGATGATTCATAACCCAAAAATGTAAATTTAGAGATAGAATGATGAGAAATTGGAGCTTAGAAGTTTTTGCAAAGCAATAAATAGTATTTATATTCCACCATGATGTAGAGAAAGTAAACCCAAGTTTGATATTTGTGGATATGAATTCAATTTCCCTAACCGAGTGTATCCCGACATATTACCGCTTTGAGACGGTGGGTCACAATTATGCAAATTCGAAGAAATGAAGGCAAAATGAAAAAACGAACAACATTGAATAGATTTGTGGTCAACTTATTTTATGATTTTTTTTTAAAAGCTTGCTGGACAAGTAAACATTTTACCAAATCAAACAAAAACAAAAAAGTAGAAACAACAACATTTAAAATGCATTTCCTTTTTATCCTTTCCTTTGTAATTGTATTTTGCAAGATTGAACCAAAGAATAGATAAAAACTATCGATCTAGTCGGGTCCCTCAGATTAATGTTGTCCTGGAGGTTGGATGGTTTTGCCGGGTTTGGCGACTGTGTTGTTATTGTTTATTCTGTGGTTGTTGTTGTTTTTGTTGTTGCCGTCGTTGGTGTTGGTGTTGTTGTGTTCTCCCTTGAAGTTTTTAAATTGATGTTTTGTTTCTTCTTCTTCTTCTTCTTCTTCTTCTTCTTCTTCTTCTTCTTCTTCTTCTTCTTCTTCTTCTTCTTCTTCTTCTTCTTCTTCTTCTTCTTCTTTTTTCTTTCTTCTTCTTCTTCTTCTTCTTCTTCTTCTTCTTCTTCTTCTTCTTCTTCTTCTTCTTCTTCTTCTTCTTCTTCTTCTTCTTCTTCTTCTTCTTCTTCTTCTTCTTCTTCTTCTTCTTCTTCTTCTTCTTCTTCTTCTTCTTCATTATGTAAAATCCCCTTTTATGGAGGATCACTTTACATTTGAGATCCGCATGAGTAAATAAATAAAACAGATAGCACTTTTATTTTCACTGATATTCACTAATCTCTCACATAAAAGAAACAATTCTTTGAAACATTTGGAGGCATCCTGATTCCCCAGCGGCGGGTAACAGGTTGTTACAGAGTCTTATTGCAGAGGGAAAGAAAATGCTTGTTTGTCTATGTTCTTGAATGTGGGGTGAACAATTTATGATTATGTCCCAGTGTTCTTTTGGATTTTGGTCTGTTTGACTTTGAAAGGCCAACTGCAATTTGATTGTTAATTATTGTCTAAATTAATCCATAGGTGAGTCCTTTGGTCAATGCTTGAGTTGATGATCTTGTTTAAGTAGCGCTGGCGAGATACTTTGTCAAAGGCTTTGGCAAAGTCCGGCAAGACTACAGCTGTCTGTCCTCCTTTGTCAAGTTTTGTTGTTCGCTCTTGGATTATGGAAAAAAATTGGGATTCTCATGATTTTTGTTTGTGGAAGCCGCGTTGAGCGTCTGTAAGGGTGTTGTTTGATTCAAGGTGTGTAATTATTGACGTTGTTTGAACGATGTGTTCTAGAAGTTTGCAACATGTGTAGGTTAGGGAGATGGGGCGATAGTTAGAGGCTGTACTTCTATCCACTTTCTAGAAGGTTAGATAGGTGTACACATTCGCGTGTTACCATATTGATGGTACCACATTGCTGTCACTATTTCTGTTATTGCTGCAGCTGTTGTTGTTATTGTTGTTGTTGTTGTTGATGATGATGATGATGATGATGATGATGATGATGATGATGATGCCATTTTTATCTTTGTTTTTGTTGGTGGTGTGTATGTGGTGATAGTGGTGGTCTGAAATGACGTCTTCGTCATCGTCGTTATCATTGTCATAATTATCGAGATCAATCATGATGTATATCACTAGATTTCTTATCAAACTAACTAATTAGAGAACAGCCTTTTTTCCAGAAAACTGAAAAGATGTAAATGAAACTGCCAGACAAAACAAATAAGAAAATACAAGAAAATATAATCCTAAAAAAAAAGAAAACCTCGAGGTAGGCAAATTTTTTGGGATGTTTTTTAATACATAAAATGTTAGTGTGTTTCTGCTTATCCAGGCACTGTTTCTTACACACCTTTGCATAAATCTATCATTGAATTCTTTATGAAATTAGGGAGTAGACACAGGTGTAAGATAAAGATCTGAACAAATGTGTATGAAAAGTGAAAAGAAAAGAAAAGAAAAAAAAAGTTGTATTGTACCATGTCCTTCGTAAACTCATGGAGCCCGACACTAACCCCCCCCCCCCCCCCCAAATGCGTCATTAAAGAAGACGAAGATCACGGCGAAAAAAATTAATTGTGAGTCGTAATCAATAGCTCACCCAATATAATCATTTGTTTCCTAGAGCACTTCTAACAACTCCTTACTCTTCACTTTCGTCTGGCGATCGCCGTCTTCTTTTGTGATGGTTTGGTCAGAATCAGTATCAGGCCTTAAGTTTACGAAGGTGACGATTGTACTGACAGTTTGCTGACGACTAACCCTCTCCTTACCACCCACAGGAAAATCGCCACATTCGTTACGATGCAACAATTTTCTCATTCTGATTTCTCCTGTACATCACAACATTTAAAGAAATGCTTTCATTACAGTTATACATACTAAACACTGTGTTGTAGAGCTCATTTGTTACTTTTTGTTTGAGTAAGAAAAGTATTCTTGTATTGGGGTGGGAATGAATTCTAAAACTAGCTGGTAAGGAGAGAGTTAATGATTGCATGCACATTCCACACAGCCAGTGACGGGATTGCTAATGTAGCCATCCAAATCACAGTCAAGTTCACATATGATCGATGGACACTTTGTTGTGACAGCAGCTGTGGTTGTTGTTGGGATAGTAGTGGCGGTGGCGGTGGTGGAAGATGGTGTCGTTGATGAAAATGATGATGATGATGATGATGATGATGATGATGATGATGATGATGATGATGATGATGATGATGATGGTTTAGGGTTTGTTTGTGTTTTTGTTGTTGATTGTTTTTCTGTTACTGGTTTTGTTGGTGGTGTTTCAGTTGTTAGTGGGTTTTTCGGTTGCGGAGGTGATGTTGGTGTTGAATGGGATGGTGGTGATTGTGGTGAGGATGGTGTTGTTTTCATTGTTGTTGGTGCTGTTGCTGTTGGTTTTATTCGTGGTTTTGATGTTGATAATGGGGGTGTTATCGTTTTGCTTTGGTTTACTTGTGGTTTTGATGTTGAAAATGGGGTTGTTATAGTTTGGCTTGGTTTTATTCGTGGTTTTGATGTTGATAATGGGGGTAGTTGGTTGGTTTTATTGTTTTGATTTGGGGGTTGTTATAGTTTGGCTTGGTTTTATTCGTGGTTTTGATGTTGATAATGGGGGTGCTATAGTTTGGCTTGGTTTTATTCGTGGTTTTGATGTTGAAAAGGGGGTTGTTATAGTTTGGCTTGGTTTTATTCGTGGTTTTGATGTTGATAATGGGGATGTTATCGTTTGGCTTGGTTTTATTCGTGGTTTTGATGTTGATAATGGGGCTGTTGTCGTTTTGGTTGGTTTTGGTTGCGTTTGCGTCAAATTGGATATTGATGGCTTCGCTGGTATAGTCGTTGCTCTTGCTGTTGTTGATGATGATGATGATGATGATGATGATGATGATGATGATGATGATGATGATGATGATGATGATGATGATGGTAACATCTTTGGAGTTGAGTTTGCTGGTTTTGTTGCTGTTGATGTTGGTGTCATTGTTAGTTTTGAGGATATTGGTGTTGTTAATGCTGTTGTTGAATTTGTTGGCCTTATTGTTGTTGATTGTGTTAATTTTGATATCATTGTTGTCGATTTTGGTGTTTTTGATAGTAATGTCGAGCTTGAAGTCGCTGTGGATGTTGTTGTCTGAGTTAGGATCGTTTTGTTTAACATTAAGTTTGTTGTAGTTTTTGGTGGGGCTATCGTTATAATTTCTGGATTTATACGAGGAAACTCGCAAATAAAGGGATGCCTTTCAATCATGCTCCAATACATGTTGGTGCATTGCAAAAGAAACCACCTCCCGGTTTCGGCCCGCAGAACACCACACCCCTGGGAATCTTTATAGTTCGGGTAGTGATAATTAACGTAATCTTGCGAAGTCCCATCCACCCATTTCGGTGTGAATCCAAATCGATTTACTGGAACCGATTTAATGCCAATCCATAAATGGGGATCATCACTATTTTTACAAACATATTTCAATTCATTTTGCAGGAAATTGTTGATTTTCTGTGATTTTGGCATTGCCAAATTGCCTCCAATGCCTAGACAATGTGCATGGGCGTCCTGAAATGATTTCAACTGGTGGATTTCAAATTTGTAACTACGGTCGCCGAAAACTTTGAGGGTTCTGTCTCCATGTAATTCTGTGGGACATCGTTCGGCAACTTCATTTGAGAACAGGGGAGGGGGAGATAGATAGAAAGAGAGAGAAAGACTATAAAAAAGGTTATGGTTAATCGTTACACATGCCTACTCAACTACATATAAAGCAAGGTTTTATTAAATTAATCCTTGATAATAAGTAGAAATAAAATTTCAATTAGAGAACTGTAGCTATGGTAAACTTTAAAACGTTTGTAATCTGATCGAAATAAATTGTGTGATATCAATAACTAGTCATCCATTTGGCGGTATAAAAACAACAACAAATATCAGAGAGAGGCCGATTTCATTCACATTATTGTCTATAAACAACTAACCATGCTTGTCCGCGCACGTTTGAAGGTGCGCCACAAATCAAATTTCATGTTTTGATTGGTCAAAAATCTACTGGCTAATTAGATAACAACTCAATGAAGAGTCATTCTGCTGCTTATGGACAAAAAGGCCAAGATATTTTACCTTATCTATCACTAATAGTATTGCCCCCTAACTTGTTAAAGTTGCTTAAACCTAAGACTTCTCTCACTGAGGACGACCTATGTATTTCATATTTCATTGAGCTTGAGTCGTTGGTCATATTCTAAAATGTGCTCAGAATGACCTGAATAAAAAGTGTTCAAAATTTTGATAAACAAAGCAGCGTGTTTACGTTTATTAATATATATATATGTATATATATATATATATATATATATATATATATATATTTTATATATATATATATATATATATATATGTCCAATCGTTGGACAACAATGAACCAGGTGACCGATGACTTGGTTAGACAAATAACTGAATATTGATCGCTCCCATGGGGCTATGTGGTCTTGTGATATGACACTCCCTTTTGGATCGGACGGTCCTGGGTTCGAGCCTCGCTCGGCGCATAGTTGAGTCCTAGGAAAAGACTCTTTACTCATATGATCTCATCGTACTCGGGTGTAAAATGAATACCTTGCCGTTAACAGCGTTGTCTCTGTCGGATAAAAATGCAAAATCGCCTTACAGGCGTCATGTCTCGTTCTTTATGTTTCGTGGTGCTGTTACCCAGGGACCAATTGTAAAGCGCTTTGAGCACGATTAGTGGATATTGCGCTATATTTATAAGTTTAACTTTAAAGTTCATCTAACAGTGTAAGAAGGAAAGGGCATAAATAATGACAGATTGTACAAATCTTGAGTTTTAACGCGCTTACCAGAAATTTGGCGGCTGATGGGAAGTGTTGAGAATATTTAATTTCTCTGGTATATGCAAAAATATTTAAAATGAAATCTTTAAACTTTAATTATTCCATCTAGTACAAGTAATACATTCAAACACATTTGGCCTGTAAACCAATTGGGAAAACGGCGAGAAAATTTCTTTCTACATTTGGCCTGTAAACCAAGTTGGAAAGTGGCGAGAAAATTTCTTTCTACATTTGGCCTGTAAACCAATTAGGAAAGCGGCGAGAAAATTTCTTCCTACATTTGGCCTGTAAACCAAGTTGGAAAGTGGCGAGAACATTTCTTTCCACATTTGGCCTGTAGACCAATTGGGAAAGTGGCGAGAAAATTTCTTTCCTCATTTGGCCTGTAGACCAATTGGGAAAGTGGCGAGAAAAATTCTTTCTACATTTGGCCTGTAAACCAATTGGGAAAGTGACGAGAAAAATTCTTTCTACATTTGGCCTGTAAACCAATTGGGAAAGTGGCGAGAAAATTTCTTTCTACATTTGGCCTGTAGACCAATTGGGAAAGTGACGAGACAAATTCTTTTTAAATTTGGCCTGTAAACCAATTGGGAAAGTGGCGAGAAAATTTCTTTCTACATTTGGACTGTAAACCAATTAGGAAAGTGGCGAGAAAATTTCTTTCTACATTTGGCCTGTAGACCAATTAGGAAAGGGGCGAGAAAATTTCTTTCCACATTGGCCTGTAGACCAATTGGGAAAGTGGCGAGCGTGCAAACATTTATTTAATAAAAATCCTTAATTTTTTATTCCATATGGTAGACATGACACCTTCAAACACACAGGTGTGCAAAGAGCCGAATGACGTCAATTTAGTTCCCTCAATATTGATTATATCCTAAAATTCTAATTCCATATGGTAAACGTGACACATTCAAACAAACAGATTCGTGTTGATTCTGATGTCATCTACTCGCTATTTAATAATAAAACATGGTATAAAGTTATCTATATTATCAATTTTATTATTGTCAATAGAAATATTTATATGTTTTAACTTACCAGATGAAATTAAAACGCTGAAAAGAAAAACGAGTTGAAGAAACATCGTGATGAGCTCCTGTCGATTTCTAACACGCTAGTGGTTCGTGTCGATTTTTTGTATTCTTATCATCAACGTTTAAAATGAGATTCATACAGTACAAGCCGGATACCAGCACGGCAACAGAGGCAACCATTCTATAAAAAACAACTATACTTAACTATAAAGGTTACACATACGAGTAGCTTTGTGTGTTGGTACGTGTATCCGGCTGGCAGATGTTAGGAGTCGTTTTTCTTTCTTTTTTTTCTTTTTCTTTTTTTTTTTTTTTTTTTTTTTTTTTTTTTTTTTTTTGGGGGGGGGGGGGAGGGAGGGGCTAAACGCATAGCATAATATTCCTGCATGGAGTGATTTGAGCAAGTGTACTATTTTTCAACCTGAGATGTATAGCATTTAATAAGAACATTCCATCCACATTATGTAGCCTACTTCACATTTCTAATCTCATGGCAGTTTAGCCATACTCGGGGGAAAAAAAAGCCAAAAACATTTTAAGAAATTTTAGGCAAAAAACTCCTCCTTCAAATATCGATTGATTAAGACAACCCTCAACTTGTCAAAAGCCCTCAAACCCGAGACTTGATGAAAGACGTTCTTGAAGTTCCAGGTTTAGACGTTTTTTGAGAAGATGAAGGTCATTTTAATCGATCGATATTTGAAGGGAAAGCTTACTGGCCAAAATCTTTAAAATGTGTTGTTTTTTTTTTTTCAAGGCACGGCAAAAGTGTGTGACACACTCTTTGTAAAGTTATAAACAATTAGATAGAAGATAAGATCTGATGTCGGTTTCTAGGTTAAACAAGTAAGTATCAATGTGAAATTGAATGTCAGCTTCAAGTTAGTGTACGGAAACAGTTAAAATGGACGTTTCGGGTTTCCCCTTTATCAACAAAACAGGATGAATGAAACACTACAGACAAATGAAATAGTGTTGGTAGTTCGTCTGTAGTGTGTTCTATATGTTACACGTTGCTGTTGGTCAGCGATCCCTTGTAAATCGCTTTGAGCACGTTTAGTGGATATTGCGCTATATAAAAGCTCAAGGGTTTTTTATACTTCAGAGGTTGCCCGATAGTGAGGACGATTTAATGCCTGGAGCAGCGTGGTTCAGTGGTACGGTCTTTGCTTCGTACCCGAAAGGAAGGCTATTGAGTTCGATTACCCGCTGCAATGTGTGACATTGAGCAAGTTACCTCGCCTTGTCATTATTATCTTCGTCGATCATGATGTTTATCACGAGATTCCTCACCAAACTAACTAATTAGAGAATAGCCTTTGATGTGTGACAGGAAACTGAAAAGATGTATAGACGGAACGAAGTTGACGTCACTCAGGTCTTTATTATTGTTTTTGTGCCATCCATTTTTATGAGTAATTTCTCACTAAACTGTATTAACCAAACTATAAACGTTAAAGTTACACACAGCTTTGTGTGTTGATTCGTTATATTTTCAAATGGCAATGTTGTGAATTTCGTAGACAAGAGCACAGCATCAATATGAAACAGTGCCAGTCAATATAAAAAGAAAAATATAAGAAAAATATAAACCTAAAAAAAATCAATCCGTGAGGCAGGCAAATTTTTGGGATTTAAAAAGAAATACATATGTGACTCTTCGCCTCAAAACGGTATTAAGTCGGGTTGGTTAAAATGTTGAAAATTTAATTTATAGCCAGAAATATCAGACTTGTGTTGAGTTTGGATGTTTTGTTGAGGAGAATGGATACCATATTTTATGGCTACCATTTTTTAATTTATATTGTTGACCAGTTTAAATTCGGCTGTTAAGCATGTGAATCGTCCGACATAATACCATTTTGAGACGATGGGTCACATATATTTTTTTAGTGTTTCTGCTTATCTATTGTTTCTTACACACCTTTGCATACATCTATCACTTAATTCTTTGTGAAATACTCTTCAACAGTCGTAACGTCACTTCCCTCGTAATGACGCATGGTAACTTAGTAACTGGCTCTAAACCATCGGAACAATGGCGGACGCCCTTATGAAATATTTCTCCGACGAGCTTAAAAGCGTTTCCAGAGGGAAAAAAACCATTATAAATCTGATCATGTTTTGAATCTTACACATTCTGATCACAAGACATATGAAAAGTTCTAGCCAGCATGAAGAATAAAAAGTAATGATTTTCTTTGTTAAGAACCACGATGACCGCCGTTGCTAGGCGACGTGACATCAGACTATTGAATCCTATAAGGGAGCAGACACAGGTGTAAGAGAAAGATCTGAACAAATGTGTATGAAATGTGCCAGACAAAGCAAGAAAGATAAAAAAAATAAGAAAAAAGAATTCTTTCTGTTGTTTTGTACCGTGGCCTTCGTAAACATGTCGCATGTGTTTATATAATATTATGGTCAAGTTATGGCTATTTATTTATTTATTCACTTACTTATCTATTTGGTTTTTCTATCTGTTTATTATAAAAAATAAAATAAAATAAAATAAAATAAAATTCCCTTTATTCATTCCCAAGGGAAAATTTGTCTTTAGGGTCTATTCCAAGGGAAGACTGGAATAACCCAGGCGTCAGCCGCAGAGCAGCGCCGCAAAGTGAGCTAGGGCGAGGTGACTTGCTCAAGGCCACACAATGCAGCGGCGGGTGATTGAACTCGGTACCTTTCGGGTAGGAAGCAAAGACGGTACCACTGAGCCACGCTGCCCCTTATATATTCATATGCATTTATTTATCTATTTAATTAATTATCTTGGTAGTTTCCCTTTACCGATATTGATTTGAAATTATATGTAAATGCATGAATCATATTGGCAATTCCTAAATTAAACCTTTGAATTGAATTGAATCGGTACCGTAAGTACGAATAGACACTCTGAAAACAATAACAAAGAGCAAAGTGATGTCAGTTTCACTCTCTCTCTCTATACATAATACAGTTGAACTTGATGACTACTTGCAGAGGCGGCTCGGTCTGTAGGCAATCTGGATCTTTGCTCTTTCTTTCAGTAGAAACGGAGGTTGACTGAAGCTTGGGATTGTAAGGGATTGTAAAAACTCTAACGATAATGTAAAAATGTAAATACTGAATTAATTTTGAGGAAATAGGCGTTTATTTCAGAAGATAATTTAATCAATTATGCAAATTCGAAGAAATGAAGGCAAAATGAAAAAAAAGAACATTGAATAAATTTGTGCTCAATTTATTTAATGATTTTTTAAAAGAACGCATTCTGGACAATTAAGCATGTTAACAACTTTTTTTTTCAAACCGTTAGAATTCATTTCCTTTTTCCTTTGTAACTGTATTTTGCAAGACTGGAACAAAAAAATAGATTTAAAAACCATCGACCTGTCCGGGTCAATCGGATTAATGTTGTCCTGGGGGGTCTGGATGGTTTTGCAGGGTTTGGTTGGCGACGGTGTTGTTATTGTTGATTCTGTAGTTGTTGATTCTATGGTTGTTGTTGTTGTTGTTGTTATTGTTATCGTCACCGTCGTCGTTGCGGATGCTCCTGTTGTTCTCTCCCTTGATGTTTATTTTTTCATCCTTATGGTGGTTTTTCATTTGTTAGTGGGTTTTTTTGGTTGCGGAGGTAATGTTTGTGTTGAATCGGAGGGTTGTGATTGTGGTGAAGATGGCGTTGTTTTCATTGTGGTTGTTTTTGTTGGTGCTGTTATCGTTGATGAAGATGATGTTGGTGTTTATGGTTTATGGGTTGTTGTTGGTGGTTTTATTGGTGTATTCGTTGTTGATTGTTTTTTTTGTAACCGGTTTTGTTGGTGGTGTTTCAGTTATTAGTGTTGTTTTGTTTTTTGGTTTTGGAGATGATGTTGGTGTTGAATAGGATGGTGGTGATTGTGGTGAGGATGGCGTTGTTTTCATTGTTGTTGTATTAGTTGGTGTTGTTGTTGTTGTTGATGGTGATGATGAGGATTCTACTGATAGTGGGGATATTTGGGGTGTTGTGATTGTTGGTGCTGTTGCTGATGATGTTGGCTTTACTCGTGGTTTTGAGGTTGATAATGGGGGTGTTATCGGTTGACTTGGTTTTACTCGTGGTTTTGATGTTGATGATGTTATTATTTCTGGATCTACAGGGGGAAACTCACAAATAAAGGGATGCTTTTTAATCATGCTCCAATACATGTCGGTGCATTGTAAAAGAAACCATTTCCCGGTTTCAGCCCGCAGAATACCACACCCCAGTGAATCTTTATAGTTCGGGTAGTGATAATTAACGTAATCTTGCGAAGTCCCATCCACCCATTTCGGTGTGAATCCAAATCGATTTACTGGAACCGATTGAATGCCAATCCATAAATGGGGATCATCACTATTTTTAACAATATTTTTCAATTCATCTTTCAGGAAGTTGTTGATTTTCTCCGATTTTGGCATTGCCAAATTGCCTCCAATGTCTAGACAGTGCGCATGGGCGTCCTGAAATGTTTTCAACTGGTGGATATCAAATATGTAACAACGGTCGCCGAAAACTTTGAGGGTTGTGTCTCCATGTAATTCTGTGGGACATCGTTTGACAACTTCATTTGCGAATGCTTCAGGTGGAACAGGGGAGGGGGAGATAGATAGAGCGAGAGAGAGAAAGACCAACAAAAAAATGTGGTTAATCGTTACATAGGCCTACTCAACTACATATAAAGCAAGGTTTTATAAAATTAAACCTAGATAATAAGTAGAAATAAAGTTTCGATTAGAGAACAATGGCTACGTGAAAACTTAAAATCGTTTACATACTGTTTACGTTTATTGAGATATATATATATATATATATATATATATATATATATATATATATATATATATATATATATATATATATATATAATAAAGATATATATATATATATATATATATATATATAATATATATAATATATATATATATATATATATATATATATATATAAATGGATTCACTCAAATAAATGGCCGAAACACATGTTTCTGTGGTTTCCACCCACGTCTTCAGTCGGCATATTATGCCCGTAGAATGATTATTCCATTTGAGATCAATGTTGATATTCTTGTATCTTTACTTCCGTTATGATGTTGACGAGAATCATTCTTTCTTCCGTGCAAACATTTATCAAATAAAAATCCTTAATTTTTCATTCCATGTGGTAGACATGACACATTCAAACACACTGGTGTGCAAAGAGCTGAATGATGTCAATTTAGTTCCGTCTATATTGATAAAATCTTAAAATTATAATTCCATATGGTATACGTGACACATTCAAACACACACAGGACAGATTCGTGTTGATTCTGAGGTCATCTACTCGCTATTTAATAGTAAATCGTGGTATAAAGTTATTATTATCTTTATTATCATTTTAATTATTGTCAATATAAATATTTATAAGTTTTAACTTACCAGATGAAATTAAAACGCTGATAAGAAAAACGAGTTGAAGAAACATCGTGATGAGCTCCTGTCGATTTCTAACACGAAAGTGGTTCGTGTCGAGTTTTATATTCTTATCATCAACGTTTAAAATGAGATTCATACAGTCAAAGCCGGACACCAGCACGGCGACAGAGGAGCTGACTTTCAAAACTTTACAAGTCGTCTTTTCAACATTCAGAGAGAACTAAGATTTATTTGTCATTTATTTAGTGACGTAAAAGGGGATAATTATGTTTTTTGCCTCATGGAACAATTAAACAGATCTTGAGCTTTTATATAACGCAATATCCACTACACGTGCTCAAAGTGATTTACAAGGGTTCCCTGGCCAACAGCAACACTTAACATGTAGGACATGACATGACGCTTGTTCGGCGACAGAAGTAGGGAGAGCCAGAGACTATTCTATTGGTTATTTGACACATCACTTTGATGGCAGCAGTCTCTTATGGTTCTCACACTACTACGTTATTACGATCGACCCAATCAGCAAAGTCCGGTCCGCGCTTGTGCACCGTCTCGAACACGCCCGGTAGCATCGTCACAACACACCGTTCAACTAGATGCTCTGCCGTTTCAGGTTCTTGCCCACATCGGGTACATGTGGGACAGGTGGAAAGTCCCCACTGATGAAGCGCACTTGTTGTTAGGCAGCTCCTCGAACGAAGCCGATTTGCAGCCACTCAGTGTCTCCTCTTACTGGTATCAAAGCCTGGCAACTTTTCACCAAGCTTAGAGGAGTGTACGTCCCCGCCCCCACGAGGGATTGAATTCGTCCAAACCGACTTCCATCTCGTATATGCATCTCTGTCCGTAGTCAGGGAAGCTGCGTACAAGGGTTGCCGGGACTTATTTCGGCTAGAAACTGGGGCGCCACTGGTATCGCCATTCCCTCTCTCTCGGATCGTATTCAGCCAGTTTACCGTAATCGTCTCCCTCCGGACATCGGGGGGCTGGATCGCTGCCATTATCGGGCCCCATTCACTAGTTGTTGCCAGCGTTCCTGACACTACGTGCATTGACTTGCAAAGTTTCACATCTACCTTCTCAACGTTTCTGCTTCTACCCCACACTGGAGTGAAATACTCCGCGGTGAAATAGCATAGTGCCAGGGCGGACGTTCTAAGGAGTGCTTGGCTAGCGCCCCAATTCGATCCCGCCAGCTTCCTCAAAAGACGGTTGCGGTTCTCTATCTTTCGGGAAACTCCTTCGAGATGCACCCGGTAGGTAAGGCTGCGGTCCAGCGTCACTCCTAAGTATTTTGGATGCGGCTCATATGGGAGTGGAGGACGTTCAGTTTACGGGTGTGCCATGCACTGCATAGGTGGAATGCAGTGGCCACGGTTTTTGAAGTGTTCATCTTCAGGTACCACTTGTCGAAGTAGGATTTGAGTCTGGTAACGCCCTCGCTGGGTACGCTCTCGAGACGGGTCCGCACTTTACTCTGAGTAACGAGTGCCCAGTCGTCCGCGTATCCCAGACCCTGGGAGGAAGTGTTCGACATATCAGTAATGTAAACGTTAAACAACATTGGCGCAAGTACCGAACCCTGAGGGACCCCATTCTTCAATTTCCTTACTTTACTGGTAGCGTCTCCCAGCGCGACGTGGAATTGATGGCAATTATTGTAACCTAAACCAACTGTTTTACGAATAAATTTGATTTTGAAAATTGTTTTTCTTTATTTTTGCTTTTTTTTCAACAACTTTTTTATTAATCGGCCGATTTCTTGATTTTTATATCATTGTTTATATCTCATTGAGACGAGATCAGTAATATACTTTGTATGTTTCAAAGGTAACTAGAACATGATTTGGCTTTTTTACCTATCAACCATGCCTGGATAATATATTCATCAAGGTGGTGACTGGTGAAGCAACTATCCTATGGCCGTCTTCTTATGCTTCAGCGAAGACTCAATGCATAGTTGACAGCTATTGACACGTGATCTGTCAGAACGACCAATCGTTGAAGGGTCAAGATGCTCAATAGCCAATCGTTCTTTGATAAAAAAAAACTCACGAGAACAACAGTTTGAAGTATGGTTATGGTCAGACCTATGAAATCGTTTCTGGGTGGAGTTTAGCCATGAGTGACTGTAGGAAACGAAAATGTGACTTCAGACATCAAAGGGTAGGCTTATATCATCAAAGGATGTCTACATGATTGACATGGCCATATAGGGAACTCATTATCTACTCCTCCAAAAATAATCTGAACACTTGAGGGTTAATCTACCGCCACCATCTATTCGTGTAGTCAATCGTCTTTGACCAATCACAGGCTCTCTGCTCGGTCAACCGCCAAGGTATTGCGCTTCTGTTTTGCAAAAAAATGTAACACCTGTTTGAGTAAGCCTAACAGCTAAAATCTAAAAGTAAAAAAATATAATTGTGAGGAATTTGAAATTCACCTTGCTGAAACCAGCTTGAAAAATGAGGAACAGTGGTCTTTTTTTTCAGAACAATCGGTTGAAAACCAACTTTTTTACGAATAAATTTGATTTTAAAAATTGCATTTATTTATTTTAGCTTTTTTTAAAGCAATTTTCTTAATTTATCGGCCGATTTTCTTGATTTTTATATCATTTTCACATCTGAATGAGACGAACACGTTGATGTAGTCATTTGATTCAAAAGAGTTTAAAACACAAATTTCGTAGCGGTTGAGACAGTGACGCAACCATTATATACAAACCTCGTGGTCCAGGCCACATGGCTTTTGGTGTTACACAACCACTCATCACTTTCGGTCAACCATGTCCTTTGAAGTGCACCGCCTATTTTCAAAATCAAAGGCTCGTATCGTTATGTTATAGCCTGATACCGAAATCCAAAAGGACTGGCAGTTTGCCGTCATTATTTGGTTTTTGTACCGCCTAGTGAGTTGTTGTTAGTAGAGCTCATGGAAACAAGTTATTTCATTGGTTGAACTATTGAATACAACTCACGATTTGTTTTCTTTTGAGGCAAAAGACTGGCATTTTGACGTCATTTTTTGGTCAGTATCTTTGGTCAGTATAACTTTACGAGGCCACGCTGACACTGACCAAAAAATGACGTCAAAATGCCAGTCTTTTGCCACAAAAGAAAACAAATCGTGAGTTGTATTCAATAGTTCAACCAATGGGACCACTTGTTTCCATGAGCACTACTAACGACAACTCCCTTGGCGGTGCAAAAAAAAATAATGATGTCAAAATGCCAGTCCTTTTTTATTTCAATATCAGGCTATAACATAACGATGGCTACGCACCGACCAAATAATGACGTCAAAATGCCAGTGTTTGGCCACAAAAGAAAACAAATCGTGAGTTGTATTCAATAGTTCAACCAATGGGACCACTTGTTTCCATGAGCACTACTAACGACAACTCACTAGGCGGTGCAAAAACCAAAAATGACGTCAAAACGCCAGTCTTTTTGGGTTTCAGTGTCAGGCTATAACTTAATGATGTCTACGCACTAACCCCCCAAATGCGTCATTAAAGAAGACGAAGATCACGGGGGTGGGGGGATGGGGGAGGAGGGGGGGGGGAAGGGAATAATTTTGAGTTGTAATCAATAGCCCAACCAATAGAATCCTTGAGCTTTTCTTACAACAACTCACTTTTCACTTTCGTCTGATGATCGTCGTCTTCTTTTGTGACGTAAAATTTTGGTCAATATCAGGCCTGAAGTTTGGAAGGCAATTTTTTCACTGTAACAATTGAAACAATAGGGTTCAACAGTCGTGACGTCACCTCCCTCGTAATGGCGCATAGTAACTGGTTCTAAACTATCAGAACAATGGCGGACACCATTATCTCCATCACCGCCCTTATGAAATGCTTCTCCGACGAGCATAAAAGTGTATGCAGAGGAGAAAAACATTATAAATCTGATCATGTTTTGACGTTTATACATTCTGATCACGTTCTAGCCAGCATGAATAATAAAAAAGTACCGAATTTCTTTGTTTAGAACCAAGTTGCTGGTTGCTGGGCGGACGTGACATCAGACTATTGAATCGTATTGCGCAGCAATTTTTTCACAGTAATGTTTGTTATCAAATAGAGCAGTACAAGAATGGTGTTTTTCATAACTGTATTGTTAAAGATCAACGCACACACTGCCACCTCTTCCGCCAACATAACTGATAAGAGTTATCGTTCGTAGATAAGAAAAATAGGTTCTGTTGTTTCGCATTATGTGATGTCGGTGAAACTTGAAGATTTTTTTCGTTTAATTAAGATATTTTATGTAGATTAATCTCAATTATTGAAGAACTTATTCGGTCACATCTTGTCGGCAACTTCCATTGAATTGAAATTATCAGACCGAAATAAAATTAAAAGGGAGCAGAGATATATGATAATAATGATTAATAATAATAATAATAATAATAATAATAATAATAATAATAATAATAATAATAATAATAAAATAATAATAATAATAATAATAATAATAATAATAATAATAATAATGAAGCGGGGGAAGAAAGTGCAGGCTCTATTAATACAACTAAGAACAAACCAAATCGAACGCCTAACATCGCTATTAACGATCTATCGCGGCAACAAAAAGAACTTAGGATCAGGATACAAAACACGAAAGACTCGGAAGAAATAATAAACCTGAAAACGGAACGAAACAAAATACTGCATTCAATTCGATCACTTACAATAAAACACAGAAACGAGGAATTAGACAAAAAAGTGGAAGACATAGAAAAGTCCAAAAATAACGCATCGTCTATGTTCAAAGCGACGAAATCTCTGAACCGAAAACCATTCGAGAACCCAAAACTACAGGATAAATTTGGCAAACAGACAACAAATCCCAACGATATCCTTGACATTGTAACTGACCACTTCCAGCAGAAATTTCACAAACAAGTCTCACAAATATCGCCCTTCTCAGGAAACCCTAGAGACCTAAACAACCGCATCACAACAACTGAAGTTAGAAATAGCATAAAGTGCCTAAACAATAACAGATCCCCAGGCGAAGATGAAATTCCCGCTGAATTGCTGAAATGCGGTACACTCTCCCTGGATCTGAGCATTGCAAACATAATGAACAAAACATTCTCAACACACAAAGACTGGGACATAAACAGCGGTGTCCTAATTACAATACAAAAACCAGGAAAAACGAAAGGACCCGTAAACAACCTGCGCCCAATAACATTACTGAATACCATAAGAAAAACACTGTCAACTATTGTCCTCAACAGAATTAGACCGAAAATAGAAAAATACCTATCACATAGCCAAAGCGGGTTTCGCCAAGACCGAAGCACATCGGACGTTCTATGGACACATAAATGGTTGGCAGCAAAGGCACTCAAAGAAAACATATCCATAACAATAACCGGAATCGATATGTCCGCAGCCTTTGATACGATCGACAGAGGAAAACTTTTGGAGATATTAACAGAAATAGTAGACGAAGACGAGCTCCGAATAATCCGATTTCTCCTCAGCAACACAAAGATACAACCAAGGATATACGGGGCCACAAAACAGACGCAGTTCGAAAGTAACATCGGGACCCCCCAAGGAGATAGTCTGAGCCCGATTCTGTTCACAATATACTTAGAACACGCTCTGAAAGAAGTTCGAAAAGTCATTCCAAAACCAACGACTCATATTGAGAATGCAATCCCTAGAGAAATCGCCTATGCAGATGATGTCGATTTTATTGGATCAACACCAGCAAATATAGACATCATACAAAATACCCTCATGAAATATAACCTCCAAGTCAATGCCAATAAAACCGAATTTACAACAATATCGAGGAACAAAGAGGAATGGAAAAGAACAAAGAAAGTCGGCTCACTAATTGGAGACACCGAGGATGTACAAAGAAGAAAACAGCTATCAAACGCCGCACTCAGTAAACTCACCAATGTATGGATTAGAGGTGACAAAATAAAGAGAAAAACCAAACTGAAACTGTACCATGCTCTTGTAAAACCGGTACTTCTGTATAACTGCGGCACTTGGGCGTTGACAAAATCCGAAGAAGAACATCTGGATGCCTTCCATCGCACACAGCTAAGAAGGGTACTGGACATCAAATACCCCAAAAAGATCTCAAATGAATCACTCTATAAGATCACAAAAGAAAGACCAATCTCCCTTGACATTTTACAACAACGATGGCAACTTTTCGGTCACATACTACGCAGGACAAAAACATACCAGCAAACCAAGCCATGTCGGGATACTTCCAAAAACACGGGAACCTTTTCAGAGGAAGACCGATCACAACACTCCCTGTGATCCTAAACAAAAACCTCACAACACTTGGACAAAGCATTAGTCTCATAACGGCAGGGGACCTTGAAAATCTGAGAACCCTAGCAGAGGACCGGCAATATTGGAGACACCTCACACAGGAAATACTGGAAACAGCCAAGGCGACCCGATCTTTCGGTCGAGACGCGAAAGGCATCTAAGTCAGTAAGTCAAGTCAATAATAATGGTGATAATAAATAATAATAAAATAATAATAATAATAATATAATAATAATAATAATAATAATATAATAATAATAATAATAATAATGATGATGATAATAATAACAATAATAATAATAATCCCATAGTCTCGGGTTCATTCCCCATTGGTGTGCACCTCTCATAGCCTTGAACTCACTCCCCAATGGTGTTCACCTCCCAAAGTCCCGGGTTCAATCCACATTGGTGTCCTCGTCTCATAGTCCAGTGTTCACTCCCCACTGGCATCAATATACAGTGGTTCTGTGTTTACTCACGAGTGTTATCCAACTCTAATAGCCCCAGGTTCACTCCCCACTGATGTCTACATCATATAGGTAATCCCGAGATTACTCCCCGCTTCATATCACGTGGTACTGTGTTCACTCCCCATATGTGTTCCCCTCCCATAGCCCCAGGTTTACTCGCACAGCCGGCGTTCACATTTCAAACTCCTGGTTTGCTCTCCACTTGTTGTAATATCTCTTGGTCTCTTGTCCATACGGTGATGCGTCTTGTGGTATGACACTCGCTTTCGGGTCGGAAGGTCCTGGGTTCCAGCCTCGCTCGGCGCATAGTTGAGTCCTTCGAAAAGGGTCTTTAATCACATTCTATAACCATACTCGGGTGTAAAATGAGTGCCTGGCTTTTAACAGCAGTGTCTCTAACCGGAAAACAAGTGTAATATCGCCTAACAGTCGTCATGTCTCGTTCTTTATATTCAGTGTTGCTGTTGGCTAGGGACCCCTTGTAAAGCGCTTGAGCACTAACGTGAATATTGCGCTATACATGTTTTTAAAAACAAAAAAAAAAACAAACAAAAAAAACAACCAAAGCTCAAGTTCCCACTTGTGTCTAAATCCCGTATTCTCGAGTTCATTCCCCACTACTGTTCACAACCCCGAGTCTCTCGGTTTCCTCCCCTCTAATATTGACATATTAAATAGTCCCTGGTTCAACATCCGCCGGTGTTCACCAATCAGAGTCCCAGGGTCAATGCGCACATTTCCTATGATAATGATGTTGTTCTAGTGAAACGACACGAGGGCCACGCCTCTTTATCCTCTGATCAGTTAATGAGCAAACTATTGCATTACAGCAGTTAGGAACAGCATGGCGGTTATAGAGCTCTTTTTGATTAAAAAAAAACATTACTGTGAAAAATTGATGTGCAATTGCTTCACTTATTACTGTGAAAAATTGCCTTCCCTTAAGAATATAAAGGTGACGGTTGTACTGACAGTTTACTGCGGGTCAATGATTGCAAGCACATTCCAAACAGCCCGTGACGGGATTGGTAATGTAGCCATCCAAATAACAGTCAAGTTCACATATGATCGATCGGCACGTTGTTGTGACAGCAGCTGTGGTTGTTGTTGTTGGGATAGTAGTAGCGGATTGCGTTTGTTTCAAAGTGGACATGGGTGGCTTTGCTGTTGATGTTGTGGGCATTTTTGTTGTCGGTGGTGTTAATTTTGATATTATTGTCGATGTTGGTGTTTTTGTTAGTGATGTCGAGCTTGATGTCGCCGTGGATGTTGTTGTCTGAGTTAGAATCGTTTTGTTTAACATTAAGTTTGTTGTCGTTTTTGGAGGCGCTATCGTTATAATTTCTTGATTTGTACGAGGAAACTCGCAAACAAAGGGATGCTTTCCATTCATGTTCCAATCGATGCTGGTGCATTCTACAAGAAACCATTTCCCAGTTTCGACCCACATTGTACCACACCCCATAGAACCTTTATAGTTCGAGTAGTAATAATTAACGTAATCTGTAGAAGTCCCATCCACCCAACTGGGTTCGAATCCAAAGGATCTTACTGGAATAGATTCAATGCCAATCCAGACGTCGCGATCAGTATTTTCAAAACCATTTTTCAATTCATTTTGAAGGAAATCGTTGATTTTTTGCGATTTCGGCATTGCCAAATTGCCTCCATTGTCTAGACAGTGCTCATGGGCGTCTCGAAATGTTTTCAACTGGTTGACTTCAAATACGTAACAACGGTCTCCGAAAACTTTGAGAGTTCTTTCTCCAAGTAATTCTGTGGGACATCGTTGGGCAATGTCATGTGAGAATGCTTTAGGTGGAACGGGGGGAAAGGGAGGGGGGGGGGGGAGGAGAGAGACACACAAAAAAGCTAAGGTTAATTTTTGTTATAAAGCAAGGTGTTGCGTCTATGTAGGAGAAGTGGCAAGTAGGTAGAGACAAATAGAAGTAAGAAAGTTTTCCCCAAAGACATAAGTCGTCTGGTACCTCTTTACCCTGTTATAGTTGGGTTAAAATTCCTGACAACTCGACAGATAGTAATAACATTTTGAGTTTAAAGAAATAGGTAGTAGAAGTGGTGGTAGATTTTGGCACGTTATATATCGGGATAGATTAGGTTCAGAAGGTAAGTATTAATATCCGTTAAAGCAGAAATACTTTAATGTAAATTGACAGAATAGCCTCACACAATAACACGTTAACACATAATTAAACAAAAGAATTATGGTACATTTTTAATAATCAATTAAAGTTAGGCTATGTGTAAGTTAATTTTTCATCCATTCACGGTCTGTTTCTCAATTTATTATTATTTGTTCCTTATCTATTTTGTAGAGGTTGGATGTGACTGGTGGGTACCTTCATTTGACTGGTAGTGGCCCCAGGGGTTGCTTTTGCTTGGTTAATTCATGGATTGGTTTCTTGGTCATTCTTTGGTCGTCCCAGTGGGACACTTGATAAGTAGTTATCCATCCATCCGAATAATTAACTCCATTTCCAGGTCCAGCTCAGTGTGCAACCAGATCAAGGAGTAACCAGATCAATGTGTGACCAGATCAATGTGTAACCAGATCAATGTGTAACCAGATCAATGTGTAACCAGATCAATGTGTAACCAGATCAATACGGAACCAGATCAATACGGAACCAGATCAATGCGTAACCAGATCAATGTGTAACCAGATCAATGATTAACCAGATCAATACGTAACCAGATCAATACGTAACCAGATCAATGTGTAACCAGATCAATACATAACCAGATCAATGCGTAACCAGATCAATGTGTAACCAGATCAATGTGTAACCAGATCAATACATAACCAGATCAATGTGTAACCAGATTAATGTGTAACCAGATCAATGTGTAACCAGATCAATACATAACCAGATCAATGTGTAACCAGATTAATGTGTAACCAGATCAATGTGTAACCAGATCAATACATAACCAGATCAATGTGTAACCAGATTAATGTGTAACCAGATCAATGTGTAACCAGATCAAGACGTAACCAGATCAATGTGTAACCAGATCAATACGTAACCAGATCAATGTGTAACCAGATCAATACATAACCAGATCAATGTGTAACCAGATTAATGTGTAACCAGATCAATGTGTAACCAGATCAATACGTAACCAGATCAATGCGTAACCAGCTCAGTGTGTAATCAGCTCAGTGTGTAACCAGCTCAGTGTGTAACCAGATGAATGTGTAACCAGATCAATGTGTAACCAGCTCATTACGTAACCAGATCAATACGTAACCAGATCAATGTGTAACCAGATCAATGCCTAACCAGATCAATGTGTAACCAGACCAATGTGTGACCAGATCAATACGTAACCAGATCAACGATTAACCAGATCAATGTGTAACCAGATCAATGCGTAACCAGATCATTGTGTAATCAGCTCAGTGTGCAACCAGATCAATACGTAACTAGATCAATGTGTAACTAGAGCAATGTGTAACCAGATCAATACGTAACCAGATCAATGTGTAACCAGCTCAGTGTGTAACCAGCTCAGTGTGTAACCAGCTCAGTGTGTAACCAGATGAATTAGACCCAGGGCCAATGCGCGAAACACTCCCTCCCCCTGGGGATTTTATGAGACCAGTTTTTTAAGTAAATATAATGTGTGGGCTTTCCATTTCTGGCCGGCTGCCAAAAAAAGTGTCATCTTCACAGAGTTAATGCCCTTGAAAGGTCATCAAGTGCGTTAAAATGAGCTTCCCACTGCCAAACTTTGAACTGCCATAGCTTCCTTAGTTTTCATCACACATGTCAAAAATTTGGATTGCACTGATGTATATAGACTATATTAGATAAATAATAACTAAATTCAAGGTTCAGAGTATTTAGTTCAGAAAAGTGAGTGGAGCAGGCACTTATGTTGGTAACAACAAGATATGAAGTGAGTAGAAAAGTGCCAGAAGACAATAGAGAATAAAAAAATTTTTCGCGGCGGTGGTGGGGTTTGAACCTGCGACCTTATTGGTACGACAACTCCGCCTGGCAGGTGAGAGCGTGGCTCTACCGTGTGAGCTATCCACGAACACAAAAATATTCGTTTCAAACCCAAAGTCATTTCTAGATCCCTCTCTCACCCACTTCTTGAGATCGCCGATTCGTTCACCACCATCGCGAAGTAATTTTGACCAGCAGTTAAGCTTAATAGCCAATATTCTCATCACAAACATATAACATAGAAACGATTGAGACATTGAGTGGAGCAGGCACTTATGTTGGTAACCAGATCAAACCCCACCACCGCCGCGAAAAAAAATTTTATTCTCTATTGTCTTCTGGCACTTTTCTACTCACTTCATATCTTGTTGTTACCAACATAAGTGCCTGCTCCACTCACTTTTCTGAATTAAAAATTCACCCCATACACCGGAGCATACTCAATGTCTCAATCGTTTCTATGTTATATGTTTGTGATGAGAATATTGGCTATTAAGCTTAACTGCTGGTCAAAATTACTTCGCGATGGTGGTGAACGAATCGGCGATCTCAAGAAGTGGGTGAGAGAGGGATCTAGAAATGACTTTGGGTTTGAAACGAATATTTTTGTGTTCGTGGATAGCTCACACGGTAGAGCCACGCTCTCACCTGCCAGGCGGAGTTGTCGTACCAATAAGGTCGCAGGTTCAAACCCCACCACCGCCGCGAAAAAAATTTTTATTCTCTATTGTCTTCTGGCACTTTTCTACTCACTTCATATCTTGAGAGTATTTAGTATGTATGAACTTCAAGGATGAATTTTAAAATATTAAAATTTTCAAAAAAGTTTCACAGACACTGTTATATAACTTTAGAACATTACATATTTCTATATACATCAAAGAGAAAGTGTTATAGCCTGTGTATAGCTAGACCTAAATCTAAAATTTCGTAAATTTTTATTCACTAGTTTTGAAGATATTGGATATTTTGTGATTGTACTGTTGACAGAGCAGTTATTCCCCTTGGTGGATTAGAGAAAGGTTTATAGCAAAATAAAAGCAGTTTATTGTAATATGACAGGAGAAATTTGGTACTTAGGGATCATTTTTAATTACATCAGCCCAAGGAGAGATGGGGAGGGGGGGGGGGTCACATCTAGTCTGACTCTGGTTTGGGGGGGGGGGGGGGTCCGGTAAGCATGATGCTCACTCACTTTTTTAGGGTAAGGTCCAGGTAAACACTGAAATCAGCTTTTCAGTGTCAGCTTTGCTGAAATAACTATTTAAAAAATAAGGGTTTGCAGTTCTTGTCATAAGAAAATATTATAATGCGAATTATTAGATTCACCATTGGTACTTATGAAAGGAAAAAAGTAACACTAAACTGTTGATGTCTATAATGTACCCTAACATTCAATTTGTCTTTCTGTGAGAACAAAGTTGTGTTGACATGAAATATGAAAATTCTGCTTTGTGTTCCACTGTTTTCATTCATGTGTCCCTTCCCATATTTTTCTATAGTTTCGGTTTCAGGTTAGTCTTTGTTTGTTTATTGGCCTTTTTAGGGCGCTAGCACCTCAAATAGGTTATATCAATATCAGCGCCCAAATGTACGTTTAGTCAGAGAGACCAAAATAGTATATCCTCTTCAACACCCAAAAGAAAACAACATGCTTCAATTATTTTTTAAAAACCTATGACTAATGAGGGTTAGTCTTTGTGCTTGCCTATTGCCTGTTTTCATATTATAACTGATAAAAGCTGACATCATATAAGTACGTCCATAAGTAAGTCCATAAAGCCTGCTACATATATTAAGATAACACCAACTAAGATGAAAAGCATCATATTGTTGGTTTTCTTTAAATGATAGAACGCTTATTAGATGGGAAAATGTGAAAGATGCTGATATCTATAGTATACCCTATCATTCGATTTGTCTTTCTATGACAACAAAATTGTGTTGACATGAAAATTCTGCTTTGTGTTTCACTGTTTACATTCATGTGTCCCTTTCCATATGTTTCCTTTTCCCTTAGACATGACCTAAGATAAGAACTCTTTCTGTATGCCTCACCCAAAATTAAATAATTCATCATTGATTAGTTGTCTTACTAGACTAGCCAGCTCTTTTTTATAAAATTTGATTTCAAAATGGCTAGCGGGTATAGTAATCCTCCCCATTGTTAGAGTGTCGATTGTTCCTAACCTTTTTCTTTCTTTTTTTTTAAATTTCAGAATGAAATAATATGACAAAATAAATTGACATTATAAGCTCACATCAATATTTTAACTCATCAACTTGATTGTGTAATGGCTTCCGAATGGACAGTGAAGAAAAACAGTGGTGTTTATTCATTATCCCAATTTAGCAAATCACGGTTTCCTAAAAACTTTTACAGAGGAGGCATGGGAAAATGTTCAAATAGTTAAGATAATTCGACTTGAGAGTGATGACATCAATGTAAGATGTGCACACATCTGTGACAATCTTCCAGATCACCCAGGTCAAGAACATGGCTTCCATCGTCATTGTTTGAAAAGTTTCACTAGCCTGAAATATGTACGGCTTGAAAAGAAAAGAAAACTGGAATCCAACAGTAATGAAGATAATAGTCTTAAAAGAAGATGTGTTGAATCACTGACAGGACCTTGCTTTCCAGATGAATGTATCATTTGTCAGCAAAAAGAGAAATATGTAAACAGAAGAAAAGATAAGCTTGTAAAGTGTCAAACAGAGTCTTCAAAATCTTCCATATGTGAAGCTGCCCATTTCAGAGGAGATAGCCACTTGATAGGGTTGACAGAAAATTATTGTCTGATATCACGTGAAGCAAAGTACCATGAAAGCTGCAGGAAGAAATTGACTCAAAAAGATGCTCGTCATAGTAAAATAAGTTCCAACAAAACGAAAACATTGAAAATTACAGCACAAAGAGATATGTTTGGCCAGTTGCTCATGTTAAGCCAGTATCATAACATTGATCTTCGTAAAGTGATGTGCTATCCACTAAGCCCAGTTCCGTGGGCTTTAGCAACAAGTGATGGATCTTTCTTGAAGACAAACAAAGCTACACTTATGAATAGAATGGAGAAATATGAAATTGCTGACTCAAGAATGAATTTCCTGACAAGCATCTACATTGTTGATGGCAATGCAGTTCTCCAAGCATTGGTTTCATTACTAGAAACATTTGGTGAACTGGCTCTGAAACTGTTCAGCACACTCCCAAAGTCTACAGACCTTCTTTTCATTACAGACAGATACCTCGAGGATTCAATAAAAGCAACAGAAAGATCTCGAAGGGGTGATTCTTCAAATAACACTTTTCTTATTGGAGGACCGTTAACAAAAGTGCCAAGCGACTGGAAGCTAATTTTACAAGAATGGGAGTCAGACAAATACGCATCAAAACTCCAAGGCAGAAACATTTTCTTTGCGATCGAAAACACATGTGTACAGCTGAGCAGTGAGAATGGAATAACCACAGACTCTAGACCAATGCCTGAGCTGGATTGCAGTCACGAAGAAGCTGACACCAAAATTATTGTTCACTGTACATATGCAGCTCAACACTCAAGGAAGAAATTGTTGTAAGATCACCAGATACTGATGTCTTTTTGTTGCTTTTGGTATTTGCAAAGAAAATTGAAGTCCCTTTACTTTTTGACACAGGTTCAGGGGAAAACAGAAAGTTTCTCAACATCACAAACCTTTCTAGCAAATTATCACCAGAAATAAGTGATGCTATATGTTGGGATTTCACAGTTTCACAGGTTGTGACACTACCAGCTGCTTTGCTGGAAAAGGAAAAGTACGTCCATTTGCTCTATTGACAAAACACCAAGATTTCACACACTTATTTTCTGAATTGGAAAATCAAGAAGTGCTACATCAAGATGTTTTATCAAAGCTTGAAAAGTTTATGTGTCTAATGTATGGAGACAGCAGAGCAAATGATGTCAACAAACTAAGAGCTGATACGGTGAGAAAAAGATTCACACCTTGAGATGACAGACCCTTCTCCCACTGTAAAGGCATTGATTTGTTCCAGCTCCCTCCCTGTAAGAAAGGTCTACTGATGCATAGCAAGAGAGCAAACGTTCAAGCAATGTGTAACCAGATGAATGTGTAACCAGATGAATGTGTAACCAGATCAATACGTAACCAGACCAATGTGTAACCAGATCAATGATTAACCAGATCAATGTGTAACCAGTTCAGTGAGTAACCAAATCAATGATTAACCAGATCAATGTGTAACCAGATAATGTGTAACCAGATCAATGTGTAACTAGACTGTGAATATATAGATAGAATGCGCTTGGCCAGGGAGTTCACAACATTGCCATCCGGAAGTATAACGGACCAACACGCAAACTATGTGTAACCATGAACTTTTATAGTCTGGTTAATACAGTTTAGTGAGAACAACTCACAAACGCGGATGGCAAAAACAATAACAAAGACCTGAGTGACGTCATCTTCGAACTATCTATAGGAGCAAAACTTTGACAAGTTGCAAAGCCTTGTTTTCCGTATGAGCAGTGAGTAGAGCTCATGGAAACAAGTTATTTCATAGGTTGAACTATTGAATACAACTCACGATTTGTTTACTTTTGTGGCAAAAGACTGGTCTTTTGACGTCATATTTTGGTCAGTGTCAGGCTATGACTTTACAATGGCTACGGTCAGGCTATATGTAAACGATGGCGACGGTCCAACACATGAATGTAAAATGACCAGTTAGACGTGAACAATATTACTCAAGAAGGTTCGATGCTTCCTACGAGTGAACTAAACTCACAAATCACACACCTCATCAGAACAACCAGTCACAACGCTAAGATTAATTATGCCAGTCCAGTGTGTTTCGGCCTTACATTTTGTCCATGCAAAAATATACAAAAATACTATCTTTAAACGTAAACTAATAGATAGTATGCGCTAAGCTAAGAAGCTCACAACATTGCCATCCGGAAGTATAACGGACGAACAAACAATACTGTGTAACCTTGGAAGTCATATATAAGTTATATAAAAACTCTTTAACTTTTGTTGTTTTTATTATAATAGCCTTTACCGTCAAAAGAAAAGATTTTTAAGTTTAACTTACCAGATGAAGTTAAAACGCTGATAAGAAAAACGAGTTGAAGAAACATCGTGCTGAGCTCCTGTCGATTTCTAAAACGCAAGTGGTTCGTGTCGATTTTTGTATTCTTATCATCAACGTTTAAAATGAGATTCATACAGTCAAAGCCGGACACCAGCATGGCGATAGAGGAGCTCACTTTAAAAACTTGACAAGTCATTTTTTCACTATTCCGAGATAACTGAAATTTGTTTGTCATTTATTTAGTGACATAAAGGGGGATAATTATGTTGTTTGCCTCATGGAACAATTTTTAGAATCGTGATCTTTTTTTAATTTGGAGAATAAAGATTATTATTATTATTATTATTATTATTATTATTATTATTATTATTATTATTATTATTATTATTAATATTATTATTATTATTATTATTATTATTATTATTATTATTATTATTATTATTATTATTATTATTATTATTATTATTATTATTATTATTATTATTTTTATAACGCAATATCCACTAAACGTGCTCAAAGCGACTTCTTTACAGGGGATACCCTGGCCAACAGCAACACATAACATGTAGGACGTGACATGACGCCCGTTAGGCGATATTACATTTTTTTTTTGCGGACAGAGACAACGGTGTTAACAGCCAGGTACTCATTTCACACCTGAGTACGGTGAGAGAATATGAGTAAAGAGCCTTTTCCAAGGACTCAACTATGCGTCGAGCGAGGCTCGAGCCCAGAACATTCCGATTCGAAAGCGAGTGTCATACCACAAGACCACTTTGCCGCAATACAATGAGTATTTTTTAAATTTCCAATTTTTTTCTAGTGATTTTGAGGTGACCAATAGGCTTAGGGGGTCCCGATAGCTCGATTGGTAGAGCACTCGTTTCACACGCAACATGACCGTGATCGATCTGGGGTCCCTGTCACAGTAAAGATTGTTCACAATTTCCTTATTAATTTTTATTTTAATAAGAACTGAATTCATCTCACTCCAGTTATATTTCGGTAGGCTTAGAAAAACTTTACCTTCTACTATTCGATCATCTTTCCTTTTATAGCCTTCCCTCGAATTAATATCAAATTAGTGAATACTTTTCGTTCTACATTCTGTCACGTAGCCACTTATTATAAAAGCTGATAGGTCTAACATTTTACACTCACTTCTCTCTACAATCTATGCCGGACGGCCAGCCGCTCCATTCTTCATATATATTTGAAGATTTTTATCTTTTGGTACTTTGTGGATATTTTTATCTCCACCATCAAGACACCGTAGCTTTTACCTTTGATAGTGCAATCTTCGACAGATCAAGAAACCTTACAAACCAATTCAACACTTCTCATCTGCCTGGAAGTGGAGCCTTACAAACCAGATATTATATTGTCATAAGTTATGTAATATCTCAATCTTTCTATTTGTAACGGCCGTAATCCCTATTCATCTCATTAAATTAAATTTCATCTTTCTTTTTATTTCATCTTAAACAAATCGTTAATTGTTTTTTATTTATAGTAACTAGTAAATTCTGGGGCCTTATTCTGCATATCTTTATGCATAGTCGAGTAGCTCTTTACTCACTTGGGACCATGACAGTCCCGTCGAATTTTTTATTAACACAGGCAATTTGCTCACTTGGCATAACAAAGGGCGCTTCATGTTCACATCAGACGTTTTTTTTTTTTTTGATGGATTTTATCTATATTCCTTCATGGAATTCCTCGGGGATGCCATCTCACTGTGACAACATGGGTGATTCCTGTTGACGTCTGATGGTTGTTAGATGGATTGTTTGTATTCCTTCATGGAATTCCTAGGCGATGCCATCTCACTGTGACAACATGGGGGATTCCTGGTGACATCTGACGGTTGTTAGATGGATTGTTTGTATTCCTTCATGGAATTCCTAGGCGATGCCATCTCTCTGTGACAACATGGGGGATTTCTGTTGACATGTAACAATAGTTTGATGGCTTGGCTTATCTATAGAAAGAACGAAATTGATGTCACTCAGCTCTTTGTTATTGTTTTTAGCCAGCCATTTTTACGCGTAGTTATCACTAAATTCTACCAATCAGACAATCAGACTATAAACGTTCAAAGGTCACATAGTGTGTGTTGGTGTGTTGGTGCGTTATGTCCGGCTGGCGGTCATGAGTTTTTTTGGGTTGTTGTTTTTTGTTGTTTTTTTTAAAATGATAAACGCATTATTCCTTCATGGAGTGCCTAGGGAAGGTGTATTATTTTTAAACCCGAGAAGTAGCATCTAATATAAACGTTCCATCCACACCATATGACCTATTTCACATATCTAATCAAATGACAGATCAACCTCACTCGGAAAAAAAAGCCAAACACATTTTAAGAAATTTTGGTCCGAAAAACTGACTCCTCAAATATTGATCGATGAATATTACAACTTGGCAAATCTCTCAAACCCGAGACTTAGTTAAAGACGTTCTCGAAGTTCCAGTTTTAATTTTTAATATGTGTTTGTTTGTTTTTTTCAAAACACGGCAAAAGTGGGTGACACACTCTTTGTATATTTATAAATAATTAGATAGAAGATAAGATCTGATGTCGGTTTCTAAGTTAAACAATTACAAAGCGAGATAAGGTTGGACCAACGTGTACATTTGTGTAGGTCTGACATCCGAACGCCCTTATGGGCCTAGTATAGCATTGTTTTTTTTATGGACAATAATTTGCATAAATTTTTTTTTATTCTGAGACAAAACACTATTGTTGATTATAATTGTTTAAAATAAAATGACGGATTATTTATTATTTTTTTTTGCGGATTTTGGGCAAATGTCTCAGGTGAAGTTGGATAAATTTGGCGGATTTCTGGCATAAAGTTGACGTGATTTTTACAAAGGTATCTGGCAACAATGCTCAGCAGTAAGGTGTCTCGTCACGCCAAAAATGTCGAGCGATGTTAAGTGTGGTCAGTTCAGTGGCATTAGCCCACTGGACTCAGGTGTGAATAAGTACTTGGCTATAAAGCAGTAAGGGAAATTGTAAAATAGCGGGATTATGTACAAAAAGGGAGGAATAGATGGTTCCATATGGCCTGCTAGGGGAATAAATAAAACATTGGGAAGCGTGTTAAGCATGGTAAATCCTTGAAAACGTGATCATATAAATTTTCTTATTTATCTTTATTTATTTCAATTAATATAAATATAAATACATGCTGTATATTGAGGTATCATCTTAATTATTTTTTTTTATTGAGCTTTTATATAGCGCCACTATATCCACTAACGTGCTCAAAGCGCTTTACAAGGGGTCCCGGGCCAACAGCAACACTTGCCATGTAGGACGAGACATGACGCCTGTTAGGCAATATTACAATTTTTTCGGAACGACACAACGCTGTTTACGGTCAGGTACTCATTTTACACCTGAGTACGGGGAGAGAGTGTGAGTAAAGATTCTTTTCCAAGTACTCAACTATGCGCCGAGCGAGGCTCGAACCCAGGACCTTCCGATCCGAAACCGAGTGTCATACCACTAGACCACATAGCCGCACGATCATCTGCGTGCATAATAGGGAATGAGATTAGTGGAATAGTAGCGTCCCTTGATTGGACGTCACCCATAGTCTGTGACGTCACCGGCGGAAAAGGTATTAGAGAGAGAACGTCATGTTGGTTGTGCGCCTGCGTCTCTCGTCCTCGCTTCCGGTGAAATCGGTTTGAGACAATTCAAAACCAAATTGACGTTCTCTCTGTAAGGTGACGTCCAATCAAGGGACGCTGCTCTTCCGGTAATCTCATTCCCTTTATAAACGTAAGTAAAGTGGCCCTTCAGAGCCATTGGGCCTATGGAGCCGTAGTTTATTCCGGTTTCTATGGCGTGAAACAATTGCTTGCTATCCTATGGATAGGACGCTGGTCTATCGCAAAGTACTTTCCGCCAAATCAAACAGACCCAGCAACCCATTTACTGTATACATGATATATCCAGTACAGGATATTCACGTAAATCATTTTGCAAATGGGAATGTGTACATTACAAACAGCTTTGGCATCTAAGTTTTGAATCCATGACATGTATGTTGATACTTATTTATCATCATCATCATCATCATCATCATCATCATCATCATCATCATCATCATCATCATCATTATTATTATTATTATTTTATTATTATTATTATTATTATTATTATTATTATTATTATTATCATTATTATTGTTATTATTATTATTATTATCATTATTATTATTATTATTATTACTACTACTACTACTACTACTACTACTACTACTACTACTACTACTACTACTACTACTACTACTACTACTACCACTACTACTACTACTACTACTACTACTACTACTACTACTACTACTACTACTACTACTACTATTACTACTACTACTAACATCATTTTAAAATTAATGATGATGATGATTATGATGATGATGATGATGATGATGGTGATGATGATGATAATGATGATGATGATGATGATGATGATGATGATGATGATGATGATGATGATGATGATGATGATGACAATAAATATAATGAAATTAATGATAATAACATTTATAATAATATTCATAATAATAATATAATAATAATAATATATAATAATAATAATAATATGATAATAATAATAATAATAATAATAATAATATAATAATAATAATAATAATAATAATAATAATAATAATATAATAATAATAATAATAATAATAAAATAATAATAATAATAATAATAAATAATAATAAAAATTAATAATAATAATAATAATAATAATAATAATATAATAATAATAATAATATAATAATATAATAATTAATAATAATATGATGATGATGATGAACATGATGATGATGATGATGATGATGATGATGATGATGATGATGATGATGATGATGATGATGATGATGATGATGTTGATTAATAAGTGCCCGAACTGTGCCAATCAAGAATAATAACAATTATTTTGTGTGCTTTTTTTTTTTGGTTTTTTTTTTTGGGGGGGGGGGGATCATATCATAGGTGATGTGACACCGTTGTCAGACTTTAGGGCCGTTCCGTCCTCCTTGAGCAAAGGGCTTGAAAACTTCAACTGAAAGATACGGAAATGATATTATAAGAACAAGAATGGATCATGGATTATATAGACGACCGTTCTTATTTGCAGGTCTGATAACCCCTAATAGAGGACGAGAGACGCATGCGCACATCCAACATGACGTTCTCTCTCTAATAACTTTTCCGCCGTTGACGTCACAGACTATGGGTGACGTCCAATCAAGGGACGCTACTCTTCCGCTAATTTCATTCCCTATACCTTTACGGGCCCATTGATAGTGTTATACTATGGGAATACTCTGAAACCAACGCAAAATATTGTCCATAAAAACAATGTTAAATCAAGCTGATAATACGCTTCAACAGTCATGACGTCACTTCCCTCGTAACGACGCAAGGTAACTTAGTAACTGGCTCTAAACGATCGGAACAACTCACATTCTCAGGTGTAAAATGAGCACCTGGTCGTCAACAGCGTTGTCTCTGTCCGAAAAAATTGAACTATCGCCTAACAGGCGTCATGTCTCGCAATAGATGTTAATTGTTGCTGTTGGTCAAGGACCCCTGGTAAAGTGCTTTGGTCACGCTTAGTGGATGTTGCCCTATAGGAAAGCTCAATATTTTTTAACGAGTGCTCTACCAGCTGTATCGGAGCTCCCGAGTGATTTTGCTCTAGATGAAGGAATAAAAAAAAAAACTTCCTTAAGATAAATAACTGAACAAGAGTGTCTGAAAGGTGACAGTCAAAGCAAGAAAGACACATACAAGAAAAAACAAACCATCCCAAACAATCATGTCGAACTCGACTGGGGAATGAACCTCAGACCTTCTGATTACCTTCTTAATGGGCATGATCTATATTACCTTTCCATGTGCTCGAGGTCATTGGTCACATTGCAAAATGTGCTCAAAGTGACCCACTTAGTGAAAAGTGTTCACACCTTTTAAATATCTAACATCACGATTGGTCATTTTATTCAGCTTGACACGTGGGTATGCTTACAACTTTCATAAACAAAGCAGCGTGTTTACATTTGATATGATATATTATTATCCAATCGTTGGAGAGCAACAAATCATGTGATTGATGACCTGGTTGGGCGAAAACATGAATATAGATAGAATGAAGATGACGTCACACAGGCCTTTGTTATTGTTTTTTGCCATCCGCGTTTGTGAGTTGTTCTCACTAAACTGTATTAACCAGACTATAAAAGTTCATGGTTACACAGAGTTTTGTGTGTCGGTCCGTTATACTTCCGGATGGCAATGTTGTGAACTCCTTGGCCAAGCGCATTCTATCTATAGATCGCTCCCACTTCATGTTACCTTATATTCGTCCTTTATGAATTGTGTACCACATGAGGACATCCAGGACTGCAGGGATGATGGCAGGAAGTACGTCACAGATCTGGACACTTCTAGAAGGTATCTGGGGTCCACGTCCCCTGGCTTGTTGGCGCCTGGAGAATTTCATTTTCGATATTGATTATGAAGAGTCAAAATTTTCGATTTGCTTTTATTCAAACGATTAAGAGTATAAGAATGAAGTTGACGTCACTCTGGTCTTTGTTATTGTTTTAAAAATGTTTTTAATTTTTTTTTTGCCATCCGCGTTTATGAGTAATTCTGTTTTAACCAGACTATAGATAGAATGCGCTTGGCCAAGGAGTTCACAACATTGCCATCCGGAAGTATAACGGACCAACACACAAACTCTGTGTAACCATGAACTTTTATAGTCTGGTTAAAACAGTTTAGTGAGAACAACTCACAAACGCGGATGGCAAAAACAATAACAAAGGCCTGAGTGACGTCATCTGCATACTATCTATAAACGTTTAAGGTTACACATAGTTTTGTGTATTGGTTCGTTATACTTCCGGATGGCAATGTTGTGAGCTTCTTATTTTATAGATAGAACGAAGTTGACGTCATTCAGGTCTTTGTTATTTTTTAAATGTTTTTTTTTTTTGGGGGGGGGGGGAGTCATTTTTGTCCATGAGTAATTCTCACTAAACCCATAGCCATCGTCAACATGGTATAGCCAAACACTAGAACCCTCTGGGACTTACAGTTTGATGTCATTTTAAAGGTTTTTGCACCGTCTAGTGAGTTGTCGTTAGTCGAGCTCGAGGAAACAAGTTATTTCATTGATTGAACTATTGAATACAATTTGTTTTCGTTTGTGGCCAAAGACTTGTCTTTTGACGTTATTTTTTGGTCATTGACAGGCTGAAAGTTAACGATGGCTGCGATTAACCAGACTTTTACCTTCAAGGTTACACATAGTTTTGTATGTTGGTCCATTATATTTCCGGATGGCAATGTTGTGAGTGGGTCAGTCAAAAATCTCAAATGCATCCGTGATCGATCTTGGTCTCTTTGCGTGTGAAACGAGAACTATAGATAGTTCGAAGATGACGTCACTCATGTCTTTGTTATTGTTTTTTGCCATCCGCGTTTACGAGTAATGCTCACTGAACTGTATTAACCTGACTATAAACGTTCATGGATACACACAGTTTTGTGTGTTCGTCCGTTATACTTCCGGATGGCAATGTTATGAGCTTCTTAGCTAAGCGCATACTATCTATCGGGACCGACGTGTACATATATGTGACCCATCGTCTCAAAACAGTATTATGTCGGAACGTACTACATGCTTAAAAGCCGAATTTAATGTGAAACTGGTCAAAAATATAAATTGTTGGCATTAGCACCTTAAAATATGGTATCCATTCTCCCCAATAAAACATACCAACTCAACACAAGTCTGATATTTCTGGCTAGAAATTCAATTTTGAACATTTTAACCAACCCGACTTAATACCGTTTTGAGGCGAAGGGTCACATATAAAGGTATAACATCCGAACCCACTTATGGGCCTAGTTTAGTGTCAGGCTTTTAGTTAACGATGGCGACGGTCCGAGTGTTAGTAGTGTTTGGCCATGTTAAGTTTTATTTGGCCACTTTCAAAGTCGAATTTGGCCACGATAAACTCCAGTCATAATAATAATAATAATAATAATAATAATAATAATAATAATAATAATAATAATAATAATAATAATAATAATAATAATAATAATAATAATAATAATAATACACATTTATACAGAGCTCATTCTCGTGTAAAACACAAGCTCTGGGCACTTTACAATATAAATTATCAATTTTAAGTGAAAAAGAAAATAATAATAATAATAATAATAACAATAATAATAATAATAATAATAATAATAATAATAATAATAATAATAATAATAATAATAATAATAATAATAATAATACTTCATAGCCAAATCAAGGATTCATATAGTCAATAAAAACAAATACAGTCATCTATCAATATTGATGTATAGATAGTATGCGCTTGGCTCAGAAGCTCTAAACATTGCCATTCGGAAGTATAACGGACCAAATGAGAATTACTCATAAACACGGATGGCAAAGAAATAATACAAAGACCTGAGTGACGTCATCTTCGAACTATCTATATTATGTCATTCATAGATTATTTACCAGTAAGAAGGCTAGTGACGTATCCAGCAAGTATCGTTGATGCCAAGCCAATCACAGGGATCCATTGATAAGACAGATTGTAGAGGATTGCTGTACCTTCCCTGCACGATAAAACAGAAACAGGTCCAGGTTAGTTTTACCGGACTATGAAAAATAAAACATGGCCAAAAGACTTGTATTAAAAAATATGGCCAAAAACTCGTATTCAAAAATATGGCCAAAAACTCGTATTCAAAAATATGGCCAAAAACTCGTATTCAAAAATATGGCCAAAAAAACTCGTCCTCCAAATATTGATCGATTTAAATGACCCTCATCTTGGCAAAAACAAAACAAACAAAAACAAAAAAACAAAAAACAAAAAACTCAAACCTTGGGCCTCACATAAGTTAGTAAGTAAGTAAGCAAGTAGTGCGGCTATGTGGTCTTGTGGTATGACACTCTCTTTTGGAACAGAAAGTCCCGGGGTCGACCCCCGCTCGGCGCAGAGTTGAGTCCTTGGAAAAGGTTCTTTACTGACATTCTCTCACCGTACTCAGCTGTAAAATGATGTGCTTGGCTGTTAACAGGGTTGTGTCTCTGTCCGAAAAAAAATTGTAATGTCGCCTAACAGGCGTCATGCCTCGTCCTACATTATAAGTGTTACTGTTGGCCAAGGACCCTTTGTAAAGCGCTTTGGGCACGTTTAGTGGATATTGCGCTATATAAAAGCTGAAGTTAAGACTCAAGTTAACTCTCTCCTTACCGGTCATTTTCCGGAATGTCCCCAATTCTTCACACCCAACCTATACAAAAATAGATTTACTTCACTTAAATACAAAAGCTGATAAACGAGTTCTTCAACACAGTGTGAATATTCTTTTACTATAGCAAACATTTTTGTTCAAATATTGCGATGTAGGAAAGAAATCAGAATGAGAAAAATGTTGACTGCATCGTAATAAATGTGACGATTTTCCTATGGGGTGGTAAGGAGGGAGTTACGCAAGTAACTAAGTAACTATATATACATACAATGGACTTTCGGACATTCTTTCAGGGAGATCCGTGGTGTATGCCATTGGATATGAATGACTGCTCATGTTGTCAAACTCTAGGACATCGTTATGACGCACCAGGATATCAATCTTGAAGGTCGAATTGCTTGATGAACAATGATCTGGATTACAGGGATGAACACAAAGATTTTCTGTATCAATTTACTGTCGTACTCAGGTCAGGGACGGCTGGTAATAATGGGCAGGGTGGGCAAATACCAGCCTGTTTTTTCAAGTTATAAGCTGTATTACCATGTCCGAAATAATCTAGTTTAAATTAGATAATTTTAAAAGTTAGTACTTAAACTTGATACTTCGTACTGAAATCAATTTGTATGTATATTTGATAGATTGCGAATCACCATGCACCCCGTAATGCATAAACCAGGATACGCTCCTGTTCTTTTTTATCAGCCCCCCCCCCCCCTTTCCCAACGACTCCACTCCGCCCACATCGTCATCTCATCGTCACGTCGCCTGACGGTGATTTTGCTGTCTGGCCTCTCTAGTTCTAGGTCGGGCTAATTCAAATGAGCCCACCTTATAAACCAGTGAGCACTAAATAGAGATTTTGGCAAACGAACTTTTTCTTCTTTATTGCCTTACTTGTGCTGGTACCATTGATGTAATAACATTGGGAAGGTTCCAGTATTGAATTAAATTTATCAATTTACTAATATTATATCAAGTTAGTATTAACTTGTGTTGTTTTAATATATTTGTTTATCCATTTAAATTATTTCTTTTTTTTTCTCGTTTTCTCTAGTGCTTCTCAAAATTCATTTATTTAAATTGTTGTCTTATTTGTTTGTTTTTTGTTTTTGTTTTTTGTTTTTTTTTTTTTTGTTTTTGTTTTTTAAACAAATTAATTTGTTCCTTTTTTTTAATTCTTAAAATAATTACCGCTGTATTTTTATTGCCAGACTAAATATTTTTGCAAAACAATGTATTTTCTATTGCATTCCCTCTAATAAAACACTTTTATTCAGAAGTCACGACTAAATAAATTATAAAATACAACCGCCATTTTGGTTTACTCAACAATTGAATTAGTATACGAGAAATACTCTTCTGAGAAAGGAGAGAGTTGAATTCTAACTAAGTTATAGAGGAAATAAAGACGTTTAAAGGAAGGGTGGGCAGATTCCGTACTTGCCCGTCCTGAAGCTAATACATACATAAGATAGTTCGCGATGAAGAGGTGGGAAGCTAGGGGTTGGTTGGGTAAGGAGTAAAGATAACACGGTCGTTATTGTTATAGTCTAACGAATGCATGAGGAGAGATTGGTAGCATTATTTTGTCTTAATTGTATTGTATGAATTATTGGCGAAAGCCTAAGATTAAGTAAACTTTGTTTTTATTTGTCTTTTTTTGACTATGGAACTGATACTTGTCATAGCAGACCTGCCTACTTGAAATAGGAAAATAAAAATCGTAGTTTTCAGTGTTAATAAAATCGTAGCTATTTTAACTATCCTTTAAAAAAATCACCGGAATTTTCGTCTATTAAGGTATCAAATTTTTAAAAAACGAGAAAAACGGATTGGAAACGTAATAATGATGGTGATGGTGGTGGTGGTAATAGTGATGGTGGTGGTAGTAATGATGATGGTAATATTATTATTGTTATTATTATTATATTATTATTATTATTATTATTATTATTATTATTATTATTATTATTATTATTATTATTATTATTATTATTGTACGTATTGGTGGTATTACGATTGTTGTATTTTTTGTGGCTATTAATGGTATCAATTTATTGTTTGGTTGGTTCCATTTACCATTTTTTCCACTTTCATGTATGTTGTCATCAAATTGTATGATTTAATGGCGAAAGCCTAAATTTCATGTATGTTGTCATCAAATTGTATGATTTAATGGCGAAAGCCTAAGATTGAATAAACTTTGTAATCTCGTACGGTAATCATCATTGTCAACGACATCGTCGTTGCCATCATTATCATCATCATTAACAACGACAACAACAACATTAACAACAAGTACTACAATAGCAATAAAAACAATATCAACATCATCATATAATTTTCGTCATCGTCTCCACAACTATCATTCTAACCAACAGCACCACCAAAACCACCACCATAATTACATCCTCCCTCACCGTCTCCTCTTCCTCCTCCTCCTCCTCCTCCCTCCTCCTCCTCCACCACCACCACCACCGCTACCATTATTCCAACCACTACCACCACCGGCACAATCATTCTAACCACCAAGAGAGCAGTAAAAATGATGCAATTTGAGCTCTGAATGAAACTCGAGTCATATCGCGGTTGTTGCTTCTCGATGAAAACTTTAAAGTTACTACGTACTTCTGAAAATGTAACAGAAATATCAATCTCGCCGTTGAGGGATTAAAGCATCTCTTTAATTTTTCGAGTGAACGAAATAGACTTGTATTGTCAAGGTGTTGTCGCATTTTGTCTCGTCGATTTATTTTTATTTTTTTTGTTGTATTCTCTTTCGTGATTCATTTTTGATTACGTTTGGAATAATTAAAATCTACTGGTATTGTCATTTCATTGTGAATGTGATTATTTGTGGTTGAAATATTTTATTTTTTTTTAAAGTTGAAATATATATATATATATATATATATATATATATATATATATATATATATATATATATATATATATATATATATATGACCGAATCATCTTTGCCCCACCACTATAAATAGGCTAGAACTGCCACTGGTGGTACTCTTGGAGAGAAAAAAACACATTTGTTTCCCGCTGTCTCAAAACGGTATTATTGTGAGTTAACGATTTGGATCGTCGAGTATGGCGAACGCGAATTTTAGACCCCTCGTGCCCACTCATTGAAGGGAAGTGACGTGTGCAGAATCTCATTTCCGTTCTCTCGTAACGATCTATTTAGAGTGCCCGTGGGACTGAGATTCGGCGGGTTTCGTAAAAAAAAAGTAATTGCTTTTTTACAAAACCCGCCGATAACCATAGTCTCAGGTTCACTCCCTACTAGTGTACTCTTCCCTGAGTCCCAGGTTCACTCCCCACTGCTGCCTACGTCCCATAACTTTGTCGGGTTTTGTCTGGTTTCGGTGGGTTTCGGCGGGTATCGTAAAAAAGAAACACCCCTAAAAAATAGTCCTTCAGAGCCATAAGGCCCACGGAGCCGGCGTGCATCCCGGTTTCTTTAGCTTGAAACGGACAAAACCAATTTTTGCTGTCCTTTGGATAGGACGCTAGTCTATCAAAGTACTTTCCGCCAGATCCAACGGGGGGGGGGGGGGGTTCAAAAAATTCTGGACTGCACCCGAGATCGATCTACTCGTTCCCTTTGCGTTCGAAGCGAGTGCTCTACCGACTGAGCTATCGGGACCCCCTAAAAAATGAATATGAATATAAAACGATAAGAAGCACAAACTTTAATTATTTTACAATGTAAGAAAATTATTTAATCTGAACCATAATGAAATTAGATTAAATCTTTGCTTCGTATTTGTGGCAATTGATTCAATTTTCTGTACCTTATCGATGGTCGGCGGATCAAACCTCTGAAGTCTTGATTTTCACGATCGGCGGATCAAACCTCTGGAGTCTTGATTTTCACGATCGGCGGATCAAACCTCTGAAGTCTTGATTTTCACGATCGGCGGATCAAACCTCAGGGGTCTGATTCATGGAGCGGGACTATGGTAGTCTCAGACTATAGCAAAGTCTGAGACTTTGTAGTCTAAGACTTGGGAAAGTCAGAGACTACGGAAAGTAAGCTATTCATGGAGTCGGACTTCGTCCCTGACGATCAAGTCTCTGACTACGCTTGCGAAGTCTCAGACTACAGAGGTCAATCTATTTTTAACTGGGGATTCCTCGGAAACGTATCACAAAACGTCATAGAAATGTGTTACTTTTCCAGCTGCGCATGCGTCATACGAAGTGGCACAGAAATCATATCTATTTCTTCTTCGTGTTTGTTTTGATCGTTTTTTTGTTTTTTGTTTTTTTTTGTTTTTGTTTTTGCCCCACAAATAAAAATGGTGTGAGACATGTTTAGGGGTGTAAAAATTGTTTGAGAATGTGGTGTGTGTGTGTAATGTTTTTAGTAAATATAAATAACGATGGCACTTAAATTATTCTTGTCAACGGTGTAGCATTGTTCTAAGTAGAGAGCGGTGGACGCTGCCTGAAGCATGGGGTCGCGAAAATACTAACGAAAGAGTGAAGATGGATAGGAATCGGTGGAAACAAAACAGACAATGGGCGTTTCGGGTACAAACCCTTCGTCGGCACAACAATAAACAAATAAACGTTGAAAACAAATAAGAAGAAATGTAGTATAAATTGCATCGTCTGTACTCAACGATGGTTGGAGTGTGAACGAATCGTTAGCGTGGTGTGATAGAAATGATGAGGCCAGTGAGAGACGTGAAATTTCTAGAAAATAATGGACGATAAAAGACATAATAGAAATGTAATAGTAGTAGTAGTAGTAGCAGTAGTAGTAGTAGTAGAAGTAGTAGTAGTAGTAGTAGTAGTAGTAGTAGTAGTAGTAGTAGTAGTAGTATTAGTAGTAGTAGTAGTAGTAGTAGTAGTAGTAGTGGTAGTGGTAGTGGTAGTAGGAGTAGTGGTAGTGGTAGTAGTAGTAGTGGTGTAGTAGTTAGTAGTAGTAGTAGTAGTTAGTAGTAGTAGTAGTAGTAGTAGTTAGTAGTAGTAGTAGTAGTATGTGTAGTTATAGTAGTAGTAGTAGTAGTTGTAGTTGTAGTTGTAGTAGTAGCAGTTGTAGTTGTAGTAGCAGTAGTAGTAATAGTAGTAGTTGTTGTAGTAGTAGTAGTAGTAGTAGTAGTAGTAGTAGTAGGTAGTGATAATAGTGGTAGTGGTAGTGTAGTGATGTAAGTAGTAGTGGTAGTAGTAGTAGTGGTAGTGATAATAGTGAAGTAGTGGTAGTAGTAGTAGAGTAGTAGTTACTATGAAACAGTATGTGTACCTGAAATGTTTGGAATGAACAAGATGAGGATTGTATGTGCGATTGTTGAATCTTCGAGAAAATAAAATAAAATAAAACAAAACCAAAAAAATAAAAATAAAAATAAATAAATAAATAAATAAATAAAAATAAAATCAAAAACTGTCGGGTAGCCTTGTTCTAATCGCAGTACAATTACTCCCAACAGCGTATAGCACATATTATGATTTTGAAATTTAGTCCCAGACTACGACGATATTTACA
>NC_088369.1:21053071-21055571 GCF_034508935.2 Berghia stephanieae
TTCACATTAAATTCGGCTTTTAAGCATGTGGTGCGTTCCGACATAATACCTTTTTGAGAAGATGGGTCACAAATATACCCGTGTGTTAAGCTGAACAAAATGACCAATCGTGATGTAAGATATTTCAAAAGCTGTGAATACTTTTCACTAAGTGGGTCATTATGAGCACGCTTTGCAATGTGACCAATGACCTGGAGCACATGGAAAGGGACAGATCATGCCCATTTGTCGAAGGTTTAAAGCTTTTTTTTAAAAAAAGAAAGATAAATATACATGACTGACCTGATGCAATGTGCCTCCGATCAAAGCCACGAGATATGCTAATCCACAAGCAATAGCGCCAAACAGGAACACTGGTATGTGAACAACAAAACAGAGATGTGTTACATGATAAGATTACAAAAATGAATATAACATATATATTTTTACCACCAAAAAAAAAAAAAAACCGAACTTGGCGTTTTGATTGGTTTTGCTATCGGCTAAAGAAAGGTTTAGTCCTCAAAAGTTTCTGTTTTGATAAATAAATAAATCAAATAAAATTTCCTTTATTCATCCTATAGGGGTAATTTGTCTCTAGGGTCTATTCCAAGAGAAGACTGGAATAACCCAGGCGTTAGCCGCAGTGCAGTGCTGCAAATTGAGCTAGGGCGAGATGACTTGCTCAAGGCCACACAGTGCAGCGGCGGATGATCGAACTCGGTACCTTTCGGGTACGAAGCAAAGACCGTACCGCTGAGCCACGCTGCCCCGTTGTATAATTTCGTACATTTCTGAAGCTGTTATATGAATGTTTGCACAATCCTATTAACATTCCACGGCTTCTAGCACCATGGTCTAGGGAATGAGATTAGCGGAAGAGTAGCGTCCCTTGATTGGACATCACCCATAGTCTGTGACGTCACCGGCGGAAAGTTATTAGAGAGAGGACGTCATGTTGGTTGTGCGCATGCGTCTCTCGTTCTCGTCCTCTCTAAAAACCCTCCAGTTTTATAAAGATTAAATAAATAATCAATATGGCTGCGCAGTCTCTATGGACGCTTGCCGTGAATGTGTGCGTCACTTCGAGTTTGTCAGTCTGTTTTTATTATCCAGTTAGTAATCTGCCTCCATAAATCTCTGTCTAGTGCAAGCCTTCTTAGCTTTAGAATGTCTTCGTGTGTGTTAAGATGCTGAGGCAGTTGTGGATGTTTCCTTGAGTTGTTTTTTTTTTTTTAACCTCAGGAATGGGAGACACCCAATGTTTGTCGTTGCTTTGCCAATTTAGAATTATCTCCGTCTTTTAAATACGACAAAAAACAGGTATAGGTATATTGACCTTAAAAAAATAAAATAAAATAAAATAAATTTTTAAAAGATCAAAAAGACTTAAAACATGTGTTCCTTGAGTTGTTGAAATCAGTTCTTCGGTTGTTGTTTCTTAATGTTTTTGATATTTTTTGAGAACTTGATTCAATTTTGTTGGAAGTGAAGTTGACGTAAGCCCTCTGTATTTGGCTCCTTGTTTGAAGTAATCATCCATCGAGGTTTGTGCTGGAATATTTTCATCTCGCCGGAGCACGTGTCCGAACAGTTTCCATCTTTGTTTCTTTATACGCGTACTGACTGGTTGTATGCTATAAATATTAAAGGAAGACCAAAAATGAAATCACTTACCTGTAATCTTAGCAAAGAAGGCTCCTTTGACTTCAGAAATGTCCCCAAGTAATGGACGTATGACGTCACACAGTGATATGGCCGACAGACTACTCAGCCCTGTAGACAATGTACTGATGGGATTGAAAAAAAAAAATACATGGCGACATTGACGAAACGATATACGTAATACTAAAGCCTAGAATTTTGAGGTAAAACTGTAAATTTTTCACTTCTTTAAAATTATACAAAATCTAACACTGGGAGGGGGGGGGGGGTTAGGGGGGAGGGGATACGTGATAAAGTTATTTCGATGTCTTGACTGTGAATTTATTTATAGAACTGAGTATATAATTGTGCACTTGTAATGCTCTTAGTGAGCGTTTAGTGGGTATTGCGCGATATAAATGCTCTATCTTTTTTTTTTTACAGACTTGAAACGAATTTAAGTAATCTGAGAATCTACTCTTACTTATTCCTCATGCAGACTAAAGTAGGTGAACGGAGATTTACTGTCACTTTGGGCATTCTTTATGGTAGTTTATCTATAATCTTTCTAATAATGGAAGTCTTGGTGTATGGGTCTTTGCTTCGTACCTAAAAGGTACCGAGTTCGATCACCCACCGCTGCGCTGTGTGGCCTTGAGCAAGTCACCTCGCCTTAACTCAAATTGCGGCGCTGCACTGCGGATGACGCCTGGGTTATATCTGTCTTCCCTTGGAATAAACCCTAGTAGAGACAAATTTCCCTTATGGGATGAATAAAGGGAATTTTATTATATTTTTAAAACATTTTTATGTAAGTCATATATAGCGAGTTAAACTGTGTCGGATTTTTGAAATATAAGGCTACTTCTTATTAAGG
>NC_088369.1:21070571-21090571 GCF_034508935.2 Berghia stephanieae
CCAGTCCGTCTGAGTACTAATAATGAATAGGTTACATAAAGGTGGCATGTGGATTCAATAGTCTGATGTCACGTCCGCCCCGCAGCGAGCACCTTGGTTCTAAACAAAGAAAATCGGTACTTTTTATTCTTCATGCTGGCTAGAACTTTTTCACACGTCATGTGATCAGAATGCATAATAGTCAAAACATGATCAGATTTGTAATGTTTTTATGCTCTGGATACACTTTTATGCTCGTCGGAGAAGTATATCATAAGGGTGTCCGCCATTGTTTCGATAGTTTAGAACCAGTTACTAAGTTACTATGCGTCAGTACGAGGGAAGTGACGTCACGACTGTTGAAGCCTATTCTTTATTGACGAGCACTACTAAAAAAATAAGATACCACCACTCTGACACCAGAAATAAAAATAAATAAATAAAATTCCCTTTATTCATCCCCAAGGTGAAATTTGTCTTTAGGGCCTATCCCAAGGGAAGATTTGAATAACCCAGACGTCAGCCGCAGTGCAGCGCCGCAAAGTAAGCTAGGGCGAGGTGACTTGCTCAAGGCCACACAACGAGGCGGGTATTCGAACTCGGTATCTTTAGGGTACGAAGAAAAGACCGTACCGCTGAGCCACGCTGCCCTCACAAGGTGTGTATTCAGTCCTCCGAAAGAGTAGGTAGTTTTAAACTTCCAATGAAATAGGAACCATTTTTATGACATCACGATTTTCTTCCCTATTGAGCTTTTATATAGCACAATATCCACTAAACGTGCTCAAAGTGCTTTACAATGGGTCCTTGGCCAACAGCAACATATAACATGTAGGACGAGACATGACGCCAGTCAGGCAATATTACAATTTTTTGGGACAGACAACGCTGTTAACAGCCAGGTACTCATTTTCACCTGAGTACGGTGAGAGAATGTGAGTAAAGAGCCTTTTCCAAGGACTCAACTATGCGCCGAGCGCGAGGCTCGAACCGAGGACCTTCCGATTCGAAAGCGAGTGTCATACCACAAGACCACATAGCCGCACATGGAAGCATGAGTAAAGAGAAGATAAAATTTTCCTACATACATATGTCAGCATCCCCATTGCCGTGCCTAGCCTTCTGACGAGCTTGGACTGGAATCGAAGATCTAGATACTGGAGAAAAAAAAATATGATTAAATGATATGTAATTGATGAGCTTATAATTGAGCATTTATATAGAGCAAGATCCACTAAACGTGCTCAAAGCGCTTTACAAAGGGTCCCTGACCAACAGCAACGTTTAACATGTAGAATGGGACATGACGCCACTGTTAGGCGATAATACATTTTTTTCGAACAGAGACAACGCTGCTAACGACCTGAGTACGGTGAGAGAATGTGAGTAAAGAGCCTTTTCCAAGGACTCAACTATGCGCCGAGCGAGGCTTGAACCCAGGACCTTCCAATCCGAAAGCGAGTGTCATCGTAGCTATCGTTAACTTATAGCCTGACACTGACCAAAAAATGACGTCAAAATGCCAGTCTTTTGCCACAAAAGAAAAAAAATCGGGAGTTGTATTCAATAGTTCAACCAATGGGACCACTTGTTTCCATGAGCTCTACTAACGACAACTCACTAGGCGGTGCAAAAAAAAATAAAAAAATATGACGTCAGACTGCCAGTCCTTTTGGATTTCAGTATCAGGCTATAGATAGAATGCGCTTGGCCAAGGAGTTCACAACATTGCCATCCGGAAGTATAACGGAACAACACACAAACTCTGTCTAACCATGAACTTTTATAGTCTGGTTAATACAGTTTAGTGAGAACAACTCACAAACGCGGATGGCAAAAACAATAACAAAGGCCTGATTGACGTCATCTGCATACTATCTATATCATAACGATGGCTACGATTATATTAGTGGAGAACCCGCCATATTTGCGGAGACATAAAGGCTATGATGAACAATACTCAATTTACCAGTAAATTTTTGACCAATCAAAACATGGAATTTGTGACACACCTTCACACGTGCTCGGACAAACAAGGTTGGTTGTTTATAAACAGTGACGTGAATGAATTCGACCTTTCTCTGACCGCCAAATGGGTAACTAGTTATCACACAATATTCTCGATCATATTATAAACGTTTAAGTTTACACATAGATTTCTGTGTTAGTATTTTTCGTCAGGCGGTAGAACAGTGGGTATTTTATTTAGACACATACCATCGATAGTAAAACCTGTGTAGTTTGCTATGTTTACCAATCATACCATTGCTTACATTATGACGACTGTGTCCAAGAGGCGTGGTTATCTAAGTGTCTATTACACAACTGTATTGTGAAATTAACATAGATCGAGACTGAATCTTTTGAGACATGAAACGATCACAATCGGTCGGGTAATAAAGTCTGTAGGTGTGAGCTAATGGATCTGACAAGTGGTCGGCCAGGTCGCGATTCCCAACGTCAAATTAACTCTCTCCTTGCCAGCCATTTTCAGGATTTTCCCCAAAACTTCACACCCAACTAACACAAAAATATATTTTTTATCACTCAAACACAATAGCAGTAAAGTTCTTCCGGTGCATAACTTATTTAGCAAAACTTGCTCTACAACACACTGTTCATTTTCTTTAAATTGTGTGATGTATACAAAAGAAATTTTAATTAGAAAAATGTTGGTTGTATTGTAATGAATGTGACGATTTTCTTATAGTTGGTACGGAGAGGGTTAAATAGCCAATCATTATATCATAGCAAATTTTATTACTAATCATTTGAATCAACGGTTCAACAGTCGCACACTGCGCTTGGCTAAGAAACTCACAACATTGCCATCCGGAAGTATAACGGACCAACACACATAACGTTTATAGTCAGGTTAATACAGTTTCGTGAGAATTACACATATACGCGGATGACAAAAAACAATAACAAAGACCTGAGTGACGTCAACTTCATACTATCTATAAATAGAACGAAGATGACATCACACTGGTCTTTGTTATTGTCTTTTACCATCCGCGTTTATGAGTAATTCTCACTAAACTGTATCAACCAGACTATAGATAGTATGCGCTTGGCTAGGAAACTCATAACATTGCCATCCGGAAGTATAACGGACCAACACACAAAACTGTGTGTATCCATGAACGTTTATAGTCGGATTAATACAGTTCAGTGAGCATTACTCATAAACGCGGATGGCAAAAAACAATAGCAAAGGCCTGAGTGACGTCATCTTCAAACTATCTATAAGCGTTCAAGATTTCACATAGTTTTGTGTGTTGGTCCGTTATACTTCCGGATGGCAATGTTGTGAGCTTCTTAGCCAAGTGCATAATATCTCTAGTATCTTAGCGTTGTTGTGGCTTGTAATTTTAATAAATTTTTTGTGTGACTTTGCTAGTTGTGTTCACTTGTAGAAACCATTGGGCCCTCTGAAGCTCACAACATTGCCATCCGGAAGTCTAACTGGCCAACACACAAAACTCTGTGTAACCATGAAATTTGATAGTCTGGATAATACAGTTAAGTGAGATCTACTCATAACCGTGGATGGCAAAAAAAAATAATAACAAAGAACCGAATGACGTCAACTTCGATTTATCTATATGGGTGCTATCCTCTTCATAGTGTTCACACTGTGTTGGACACAACAAAGGGACATAACCTGTGATAAACGCATTCACCTATTTCAAGTTAACAACCAAATAAATAGTATATTTAAATATAATATGTTGAAAGGCCTTGGGGGTCAAGAGTTATGAGAAGAAAGGCATGCCAACTCACCACTATCCATGAATAAATGATTAGTTCTCCAACGACCATAAATGTCACGCCCATTTGATCAGACCCTTAAAATGTTTGTGTAACAACGGCCAGACTTTCTATCCCATTGTGATTGTATTATTAATTCATGCTATGCGTTTATAATTTTTTTTTAAAACAAAAAAATCATAACATCCCCCATGGGAAATGACGTAGATACCAACACACAAAACTATGTATAACCGTAAACGTTTATAGTCTGATTAACATAATTTATTATTAATATCATTATTATTATTTTATTTATTTTTTTCTTTTGTTTTTTTTTTAATTTATTTATTATTATCATCATTATTACTATTATTATCATGATGGTTATAGCTGGCTACGTAACACGTACAATGTTATGATATAATATACGCTCAGGTGAGGAACGAATTGGGAAAGTCCAAAGCCTGGGAATTATCAGCCCGTTACTGGAAATTATCAGCCCGTAGTTTTCGTTAACTTAGGCTAAGGCCACACGGCTAGTACCGATAACTAAAATCATATTAATCTTTTTCTTATATTATTAGATGCAGAAAGTGGAGATGGGTTGGCCATACCCTGCGGAAAGAGCCCTGCAATATTACCAAGCAGGCTCTCGAATGGAACCCACAGGGCAAGAGGAAACGGGGTTGTCCAAAACAGACGTGGAGGAGAAGCCTTCACCAAGATTTGTGCGTCTCCAACCTTACCTGGAGTGAGGCAAAGGTCTGTGCCGGGGACAGAAGAAGATGGAAGAGTGCTGTTGAGGAGCTATGCTCCGCCGGGAGCCGAGAGGCATAATTCAAAGTAAGACATTAGAATAATTTGTTCAGAGCGATGTAATGCTTTTTAGCCCAAAAAAATAAAAATTAAATTATAAATGGTATGCACTTGGCTAAGAAGCTCACAACATTGCCATCCGGAAGTATGATGCACCAACACACAAAACTCTGTGTGACCTTGAACATTTATAGTCTGGATAATACAGTTATATGAGAATTCGCTTCAACAGTCGTAAAGTCACTTCCCTCGTAATGACGCATGGTAACTTAGTAACTGGCTCTAAACTATCGGAACAATGGCGGACGCCCTTATGAAATGTTTCTCAGACGAACATAAAAGCGTATCCAGAGAAGAAAAAAAAAACATTTAAAATCTGATATATTTTGACTTTTACACATTGTGATCACAAGACATATGAAAAGTTCTAGCCAGCATGAAGAATAAAAATACCGAATTCTTTGTTTAGAACCACGATGGCCGCCGTTGCTGGGCGACGTGACATCAGACTATTGAATCCAATTACTCATTAACGTGGATGGAAGAAAAAAAAACAATAACAAAGACCTGAGTGACGTCATCTTCATTCTATCTATAAAACTCCTGACCGGAAATGAACATCAAATCTTGTCATCAAATCTAACATGGTTCCACCTACCTCAAAGGCGCTTGTAATCTTCAGCGAGTAGATCAAGGGTGCCATGGCGTAGGCAGCCAAAAGATTTGCAAAAATTCCACTGACTAACATGATCATGATTTGGGTACCGTAGAAATATCCTTCGGCTGGAAGGCCCAGCATCATGATGGACGACTCGAAACTGGCCAGGAGGGAAATGGCCACTGGTACGAAGCCCATCCGTCTTCCTCCTATCAAGTATTCTGTGTCAAGGAATGGATGGGTGGGAGGTGGGTTGGGGTGGGCGGGGGGTGGATGGGGGATTGGGAGGGGGGGGGGGGTTGGTACAGATTTGAGTGGTAATGTTATTGATGATGATGATGATGATGATGATGATGATGATGATGATGGTGGTGGTGGTGGTGGTGGTGGTGGTGGTGGTGGTGGTGGTGGTGGTGGTGGTGGTGGTGGTGGTGGTGGTGGTGGCAATAATAATAATAATAATAATAATAATAATAATAATAATAATAATAATAATAATAATAATAATAATAATAATAATAATAATAATAATAATAATAATAATAATAATAATAATAATAATAATAATAATAATAATAATAATAATAATAATAATAATAATAATAATAATAATAATAATAATGCTGATGATGATAATAATAATAATAATAATAATAATAATAATAATAATAATAATAATAATAATAATAATAATAATGACCACAACGACGACAACGATGATGATGATGATGATGATGATGATGATGATGATGATGATGATGATGATATTGATGATGATGATGATGATGATGATGATGATGATGATGATGATGATGATGATGATGATGATGATGATGATGATGATGATGATGATGATGATGGTGATGATGATGATGATGATGATGATGATGATGATGATGATGATGATGATGATGATGATGATAACGACGACGATACCTGAAGTAGTCTTCTGCCTGCCACCAGAGAACGCATAGTAGATACCGATGCCGAGAGAGACGACAATTGTGATGATGAAAACAACGATGTCGGCCACGTGAAATCCTGTTGCCATGGTGATGGGTTAATATTACGTCAGACTGTAATGAAGGGAGATAAACACAATATTTTAACATGGTACAGGGTCCACTATCAATTCAATTAGATAAACATACGCAAGAAAACAAATCTACCATTTTATGTCGCTCGGGATAGGGAAGAAAACTGTGATTTTTAAAAAATGGTTTCTATTTCATTGGAAGTGTAAAATCAAAATCACTCGTCCGGGAGAACTGAATGCATACCTCTCTGTAAATGATCTTCTGGTTTCAGAACGATGGCAGCTCACAACATTGCCATCTGGAAGCAAAACGGACAAACACACAAAACTATGTGTAACCTTGAACGTTTATAGATAGTTCGAAGATGACGTCACTCAGGCCTTTGTTATTGTTTTTGCCATCCGCGTTTGTGAGTTGTTCTCACTAAACTGTATTAACCAGACTATAAAAGTTCATGGATACACAGAGTTTGTGTGTTGGTCCGTTATACTTCCGGATGGCAATGTTGTGAACTCCTTGGCCAAGCGCATTCTATCTATAGTCTGGTTAATACAGTTTAGTGAGAATTACTCATAAATGAGGTTGGCAAAAAAACAATAACAAAGACCTTAGTGCTGTCAACTTTGAACTATCTATACTAAAATTCAAATTAGTAATCGCCTTTTTATCACATTGGAGAAAAAAAAACAAGTGTCTAATTTGTAATTTTGAAACATCTAGAAAATTGTTAATAACACGGCGGTTCAAATGAGCTGAAATCGTGAATTTCGGTTTGAACCATAGGAATACTTGCCTCTGATACACCCTGTTGATTTCCATTCATAAAATGTGGACGGTCCCTCGCTGCCTGCTCATTGGTCGTGATGACAATCGACTAGTGTCTGATTCCCTCTTCATCTTCAATATCTTTAAACTATTGCACATTTTATAACACGTATAGATAGTATGCGCTTGGCTAAGAAGCTCATAACATTGCCATCCGGAAGTATAATGGACCAACACACAAACTGTGTGTAACCTTGAACGTTTATAGTCAGGTTCAAACAGTTTAGTGAGAACTACTCATAAACGTGGATGGCAAAAAGTAATAACAAAGACCTGAGTGACGTCAACTGCATACTATCTATATCTTTCAAACTACTGCAAATAATGACATTTATATTATTAATATGTGTTTTCTCTGATATGATGACAGTGGGTATTCCATTGATGCACAATGTCTCTAGTGGGACTCTGTGATCCTGAAAGAGCAGCAGGCTTAGTGAATACAATAGACGTAATCCCCCCCCCCCCCCCCCCCCCCCATTTCCTCCCTTTTTACCAGTAAATGTTATCACACGGATGAGTGAACAAGCTTATGCTCTTTTGAATTTTCTTGTACCTTGACGTTTTCATCACTTCAAATTTCTAGCCAAGAATGCGTATATGCTTATTTAAATTGTCTCTCACATATTTACCATTCACTTTACCGCTAAGACAATTAATGTTTTGTATAGAAAAATAAATGTGTAAAATGATTGCAGTTTCAGAATTTTAATCAAATGTTTCATTTTCAAGATATTGTGCGATAAATGTTTGTGTTTTTCAAAATTGATTGTTGCCTTTAAAGATATAGATACAAAATTAATATTTATATGACATGAAAGTGCATTTGTTTAGCTTTGTATTGATATAATTTATATTGTATTTATCTAATGATAAATGCCCATTTGAGGCAATAAAGAAAAGAGCATAGGTTCACAAAACTCATATTTGTCTGCTTACTGAAGTGTTTTATTTGTAACCTGACACCAAGGGGATTAGTCAGGATTGTCCATCCAGCAACCGAAATTACAACTCCTAACCGCCGTGATAAAACAATACTTTTCAAGAAAAAAATATGAGGAATTGAATAAGTTAAAATTATTTTGTAGATCACAACTAAATCAGATGATATTCAATGGAGTTATCGCCCATTAAAGCTTCTAACTAATTATGATACTCGTAGGCTATTGGGAAATCAATACCTGCCAAATAACAAAATATATTGTTGATTTGTTATGAACAGGAATATAAAAAATCTTAGCTATCTTGTCTCAATTTAAAAGAGTCAATGTACCTTTTCAGATTTTTACTGCAGTAAATCTCTTCTTGTGAAATGCCTCGAAAACTGTTAAGAAAACAAAATATTAGTAAACAACAACAAATGGAAGCTACTAAAGAGATTAGTGAGAGGAAGACAAAGAATGACTTATTTAAATAACGTAAGAATGGCCAAATGTGATTTTAAAAGCAACACAGATTCCATGCGCACCGCAGAAGATCGTGATTCGTGGAGACAGCTGACCGGCAACGTGCTCAAGAGCACAAGCCACGATGGATGATGATGAAAGAAATAAACATGATTTGTAAATTACGGCTTATCGGTCCATCTAGTTTCCGTTCCTACTCGAGCCTTCCTTTTAATTTGTCAGGGAGTTCATGACCCAGACTAACGTTCTGTGAGAGATTTTTGCCTTTTTGATTTTGAGGCGAAGTCCTTTGATTTATATTTATTTGTCAAATGCCTTAACCATATCTACCCATTCTACAATTGTTTCTTTTTTTTCTTGAAGACCGTCACATATAATCGTGTGGAAAATATGTTATCTCGTACTAGACTTAGATCTGAGCTTTTTAATGAAATACTCCATATCAACAAGGGAAGATTGTATGTGCATGATGTTCCCCACATCAACAGTTTCTAAACAGTATAATATAATTAATAATTCATAAATATATTAAACGAAACTAATTCGACGGAGTTATTCAAAATAGGGATTTCATATGGAAAACAATTTATGTTGTTAAAGAACCAGACGTCTGTCTCTAACAGACACCATGATATTATTGGCTGATAATAACGATTGAAAAAGAAATAATGTACAGGTAGGGAAAGACATAGCCAAGATTTCAAATCTCGTATAAGAGATTTGTTTAATTTACATATTGACATTTACAAAACAGAATGTAGTTCAATGTTGCCTTCGTGCATTTGTATCGGAAAGCGGAACATCCAATTAATATGGAAGACAGTTTTGGATTCAAGCAGCGTTGTTAAAACATGAATCAGTCTCTCATTATCTTTCATCCATTCGCATAATTTGGATTTGGTAAGACATCAATGACGCATTGTTTGTAATACTTGCTTGAAAGAAACTCCTTGTCGAAGTGCTGATACAGAACATCACTTGTTGGAAGGAGTTTGTCAACGTCTGTCGTTTTGTGGATGAAAATGTTCATCCTTATGAGATCAATATTGTGTTCATTGGTTTCACCTTTGTATAGTTGGCAGTAGTTGGCATAGAAAGAGTCACATAAAGACTTTGATATATCTGTAATGGAACATCCACAACATTTGGCAATTCAGGAATAACAGGAGACAGTGGGATTTTGGTAAAGTTGTTATAACGTGATCCTCACGCCACTTCACCTCATTCTCCTGTGCGGAGTGGTTGTAGATGAGACACGAGAGATGACAACAGTAAGGGTCTCCCATCAAGATCTGTCCATTCCCATCATTGTCCATTCCTTGACACTATTCATACAGCACCTTGTTTGCTGTACTCTCCTTCTGTCTCCCTCCAAAGTTAATTGCATCATGGTTTTTGCCAATGTCTCATGGCGAGAACCATGACTAAACCAAGACAACTAACGACATGACCGCTTCCCTTTAAACTTGAAAGCAGATTTGCTGACAGAACCCGTAAATGTATGAAACAATACAAGAAATTTACAAGTCTCTTGGCCAATATTTGTAGCAATGCTATTCAGATTAATTACTTTCTTTGGCTTTCTTATAAGACTTAATACAAATATTAGCTGCTGGATTAGTGCAATGATATAATGCCAACCAACTAAGAGGATGACAATAACACCATATCTTTAGATTTGTTTAAGTCTGAATGATTGTGTTTGAAGGCCTTGCAAAATATGGACCAATATTGGGGTGTCTTCTTCTTCTTCTTCATGGTTTTATTGTCCCACGGCCGGAAATATCATTATAAGCTTGCAAAAATCTGTGATTTACAGTCCTTTTCTCTCTTTGACGTTTTCCATCACAAGCATGCAATACAGGTATTTGAAGAGTTCTCTTTATTGTATGCATTCATAAAAAAATGTTGTCAGTCCCTTGAAATTTTGACGAAATCAATCACACGTCGCCGACTGTTATGACCTCGTTTGTTGTTGTTTTTTGTGTTTTTTTTTGTTGTTTTTTTTTTTTTTTTTTGTTGTTTTTTTTTTGTTGTTGTTTGTTTTTTTTTTTTTGTTTTTTTGTGCTTTCTTTTATAGACAGAGGAATAAAACGGTACCAACCAACGTCTACTCTTGGTGCTAGATTCAGTCGTGTATGTAAGATTCTTGGTAAAGCACTTCTCAAAATTTTTGCCAAATATGTTTTCCTTAGTTGCTTTTTCTAATACACAATAAAGTAAAAAGAAATTATATTGGAGACACTGACTCTAATCATAGCCATCGTTAAGTTATAGTCTGACACTGAAACCCAAAAAGACTGGCATTTTGACGTCATTATTTGGTTTTTGCACCGCCTAGTGAGTTGTCGTTAGTAGTGCTCATGGAAACAAGTGGTTCCATTGGTTGAAGTATTGAATATAACTCACGATTTGTTTTCTTTTGTAGCAAAAGACTGGCATTTTAACGTCATTTTTGGTCAGTGTCAGGCTATAAGTTAACGATGGCTACACTAGAATCCTCTAAGACTGGCAGTTTGACGTCATTTTTTGGTCAGTGTCAGGCTATTAGTAACCGATGGCTACGCTCTAATCCACCATCCATTTCAAGAGCTCCGACAATGTTATCCATTGGATAATCCTCAAGATGATAAAACAGATGGAAAGGTCGATGATGCATACCTATATAATGATTTTAGATCACCGCTCGGGTTATCCAAAATATAAGACGTTTTCCCAAAGAAATTCTTATTCTCTAATGTCTTCTGGCACTTTCCTACTCACTTCATTCTCTGTTAAAATCAACATAAATACCAGCTCCACTCACTTTTCTGAATGTATAGTCCTTATTTGAATGTCTACGCGAAGTATCTAATGACTCCGTGTGCAAAAGTGTATTTTTTCCATACTATTAAAATGAGCTTTTATATTAAATTGAGATTATATATAGCGCAATATCAACTAAAAAGCGCTTTCCAAAGGGTCATTGGCCAACATCAACATTTAACATTTAGGACGGGACACGACGCCTGTTAGGCGATATTACAATTTATTTCGAACAGATAAAACGCTGTTATCGGCCAGGTACTCATTTTACACCTGAGACAGTGAGAGAATTTAAGTGAAGAGCTTTTTCCGAGCGAGGGTCATACCACGAGAGCACATGGCCGCACCATTAATTCTATATCTAACTACTCACAGTTTGGTGGGGGGTTTTTTTATCCAAGCTGCCAGTATCCAAGTAGACTAGAGTATGTCTTTTGACTGTCAAGACACGCCCACACATTGACATAATTATATTCATTTTTAACTTCAACTTATAATGCCAACACATAGACATAAAAGATCCCGAATAAATGGGAAAACTTCATTGGGTCTTTCGACTGCCTAAAAGAGACGTACATTGATTTCGCTATATTTATTTAATTTATAGCTTCAATTTATATCTTCAAGCCGCTAATCATGAAAGATCTCGGATAAATGGGATGATTTCGTCGGGTCAGAAAATAAACCTTTCACCAAACGCGCTCCAACCACTTTACAATGGGTCTTAAGCCAACAAATACACTCTACATGTAGGACAAAACATGACACCTGTTAGACGATATTACAATTTTTTTTCCGACAAAGACGTCGATGTTGATGGCCAAGTACTCATTTTACACCTGAGTACTGTGGGATAATGTGAGTAAAGAGCCTTTTTCCAATGACTCAACTATGTGTCGCTCGGAATTGGACTCGAACACACCGCCTCCCGATCCGAAGGCGAGTGTCAGACCACGAGACCACATAGCCGCACGTTTATAAATAGAATGTGACCCATAGCCCCGGGCTGGTATTATTGTCGGGATGAACAAGATGTCACAAAGTGAATATAAAACCAATACAGTACTCGCCGGATGTTTTGTTTTTCTATTTTTTTAAATCCGGTTAGAAGAAACATCCGGCAAATCAAGGCAGAATTGTCGTTTCCCATAATATTTCCAATTAGATGGATTTTATTGTCCAACATTATCATGATTACGACTTGGGGTGATAATTATTTATATTATACATAACGACGGGGGTTCTACTGGTATGCTAATCGTTTCAGTTTCGGTCGCTTTTACAGTCATACACCAAGAAAATGGATTTTGTTTTGTTTTGTTTTGTTTTGTTTTTTGTTCGGATTTTTAAAATGTTTGTTTTATTTAGGGAAGGAGGGGGGTCTTTTTTTTTTTTTTTTGTTGGGTTTTTTTTTAATGATTTTTTTTTGTTTTATCGTTTGTTTTGTTTTGTTTTGTTGTTTCCTTCCTTGTTTGTTTATTGGTTTGTTTCCTTGTTTTGTTTTGTGTTTGTTTTTTACGTTATATTTCATCGAATTCTTTTTTTTTCATTTACTGATTGATGGAGGCGTATGAAGGGTATAATCGGATTTCTTAATCACTCAAGTATTATAAAACAAACATGTTTATGTTAATGTTAAATGACCCATAGAAACCTGTCGAAGGACCATGGAAAAGAAATTAAGGAAAGCTGGCGTGTCCTGGAATACAGCCACCGCAAGACCCGCCGACCGAAAACAAAATGAAAAGAATGAAAATATCTGGTGGATGCCCTATGTGCCTCAAGGCCCGAAGATGATTAAGTTAGTAAGTAAATGTTAAATTTTTTAACAGAAGACAATAAAATTAGTTTCTTAGAGTCTAGGAAACGACATCTACTGTCTTCTGTTAAAAAAATTTAACATTACTTAATTACTTAATGGGGGGGGGGGGGGGGGGGAGAGAGGGGCTAACGCTTGAAACAATATTGTAGAAGATCATAATTATACTTGAAATGTTTTATATATATATATATATATATATATATATATATATATATATATATATATATATATATGTGTGTGTGTGTGTGTGTGTGTGTGTGTGTGTGTGTGCATAAATTATAAAAACAAAAACCATGAAATATAGTGCTCAACTTTTAGATAAAAGGAGCTATTTATAAAATATTTCAAGTATAATTATGATCTTCAACAATATTGTTTCAAGCGTTAGCTCTCATCAGGAAGTGGAAGTGCTTATATATATATATATATATATATATATATATATATATATTATATATATATATATATATATATATATATATATATATATATATATATATATACATATATATATATATATATATATATATATATGTGTGTGTGTGTGTGTGTGTTTGTGTGTGTGTGTGTGTACATATATATTTATGTATTTCATCTTTCTATAGCGCCACCGATTGGTCATGGCGAAGACAAACGTGCCTTGACGAAGCGGTGCTGATTTCACATTGCACTCTAACTGGTCAGGACGCAAATTCTTCCACTGCGCAATTGAACTCATCAAAGCTGTATTAACAACGTCTCAGTAGTCGAAGAACCACTTCTGATTTTTCGACGCATCGACGCTGTAATTACGATGTTAATTTACTCACAAATCTGTATTAACAGAACCGATAATATAGATAGTTCGAAGCCTTTGTTGTTATATTTTGCCATCCGCGTTTGTGAGTTATTCTCACAAACTGTATTAACCAGACCATAAAAGTTCATGATTACACAGAGTTTTGTGTGTTGGTCCGTTATACTTCCGGATGGCAATGTTATGAGCTTCTTAGCCAAGCGCATACTATCTATAGACTGATTGGTACAATTTAGTGAGAACTACTCATAAAAATGGCTGGCTAAAAAAAAGCAATAACAAAGAGCTGAGTGGCGTCAATTTCGTGCTTTCTATATAAAATGAGGAGCCTTCGCCTTATACATAGTATGCGCTTGGCTTAGAAGTTCATAACATTGCCATCCGGAAATATAACGGACCAACATACAAAACTATGTATAACCTTGAACGTTTTAAGAATGGTTTAATATAGTTTAGTGAGAATTACTCATAAACGCGGATGGCAAAAAGCGATAACAAAGACAACACGTCACCTCAATTCATTTTTGCCACATGGTGTTCGAATTTTCAACGCGCAACTGTGATTTAAATTAAATACTGCCTTCTACATATACACACAAAAGTACGGTCTAAAGGCCAGAGGTATGGCCTCTCTCAATTTATTAAATTAATATATAAAGCGTTGCTATTGGTTCTTGGTAGTATATTTTTACATTTTTGTGCATTTGCATATATAAATAGTTCGAAGATGACGTCACTCTGGTCTTTGTTATTGTTTTTTGCCATCCACGTTTATGAGTAATTCTCACTTAACTGTATTATCCAGGCTATAAAAGTTTTTGGTTACACAGAGATTTGTGTGTTGGTCCGTTACACTTCCGGATGGCAATGTTATGAGCTTCTTAGCCAAGCGCATACTTTAGATAGTATGCGCTTGGCTAAGAAGCTCATAACATTGCCATCCGGAAGTATAACGGACCAACACACAAAACTATGTGTATCCATGAACTTTTATAGTCGGGTTAATACCGTTCAGTGAGCATTACTCATAAACGCGGATGGCAAAAAACATCAAGAAAGACCAGAGTGACGTCATCTTCGAACTATCTATATGTATACATTGTCGCCATAGATTCTCAACTTTGTGTTTATACATTTTCATGCATGCCACGTCTGTAAACGAATTTCCATTTTTTTTTTTTTTTGGATGATTAAAGTATATATTATTATTATATTATTATTATTATTATTATTATTATTATTATTATTATTATTATTATTATTATTATTATTATTATTATTATTATTATTATATTATTATTATTATTATTATTAAATGCATGCATGAATTTCAATTTCCGTGGTATTGTTATTCGGCCAATGACCCAACATGATGACGTCACCAATTCGTCATGACGGATATAAACGTGCCTTGACGTAGAAATGCTGATTTCACCGTAGCCATCGTTCAGTTATAGCCTGACACTGAAATCCAAAAAGACTGGCATTCTGTCGTCATTATTTGGTTTTTGCACCGTCTAGTGAGTTGTCGTAGTATTGCTCAAGGAAACAAGTGATCCCATTGGTTGAACCATTGAACACAACTCACGATTTGTTTTCTTTTGTGGCAAAATGTTGACGTCCTTTTTTGGTCAGTGTCAGGCTATAAAAGTTAACGATGGCTACGTTTTTCACACTGCCCATATCAGTTTTTGAAATGAGTGAAAATATTTTTGGGGGGGGGGGTGGTTTTTTACTTCTATTTTTCTTTCTTGCTTTTCTGGCACCTTTCATACACACTTGTTCAGTTCTTTATCTTACACCAGTGCCTGCTCCTTAATTTCTTAACCAGGCATAATACGGAGAGGGGACGGAATTGAAAAATTGGTAACATCAGGATTTGTGGAAGGGAAGCGAGAATTTGGAGGACAGAGAATGGCATTCCTTAAAACTCTAAGACCGAACATATCAATGATAAACACAAACACAGAACACTGTTTTGTTTTGTTTGTTTTGTTGGGGTTTTATTTTGGGGGGGGGGGTTGTTTTGTTTTTTTGTTGTTTGTTTTGTTTTTAAGGGTGTTACAGCACTTGCGACACATTTAGGTCATATCAACTCCAGTAAAAAGAAGAAAATGGGAAAGTAAAAAGTTCTATTTACAATCAAAGCACCCATGAAAAAGTAAGACAAAGGGGAATTGGTTCAATTAGGGAACAGATGTAGATTCCAAGAGCATACCGTCAAAGTACTTAGTTTGAGATCACCTAAAAGTCTCATCCAGACACAAGCAAGGATCCCAATAAGAGAAATACAATCAAATGTTTACAAATCATAAGTTTTTAAAAAACAGTACAAAATAGAGAGATGATATACAAGAGAAAAAAATCTCCCAAAACTATAACTATACATTCGACTGTTTCCCTCCCAGCCAAGGACTCCGGCCAGGGTCATCAAAACTAAGTAATCTCATTCCAACACAAAGACAGAAAGCAATTGGAAAATTGATATCGGGGGATAGAAGACACAGCAAGCACCTCTCTGCCCACTGTGGGAGGTCGGGAACCCCACCAGTAAGACAGAACACATTAATTGTAATCACAAGCACAGAATACGACAGATGCTCTGAAGACAGATGAACAGCCACATGGATGAGAACGGTCGGCAACACACCTGACATGGCACGCCACACAGAATGAATGACAAAGTGGTAACACACCTGACATGCACGCCACACAGACTGAATGACAAAGTGGTAACACACCTGACATGGCACGCCACACAGAATGAATGACAAAGTGGTAACACACCTGACATGGCACGCCACACAGAATGAATGACAAAGTGGTAACACACCTGACATGGCACGCCACACAGAATGAATGACAAAGTGGTAAGACACCTGACATGGCACGCCACACAGAATGAATGACAAAGTGGTAACACACCTGACATGGCACGCCACACAGACTGAATGACAAAGTGGTAACACACCTGACATGGCACGCCACACAGAATGAATGACAAAGTGGTAACACACCTGACATGGCACGCCACACAGAATAAATGACAAAGTGGTAACACACCTGACATGGCACGCCACACAGAATGAATGACAAAGTGGTAACACACCTGACATGGCACGCCACACAGAATGAATGACAAAGTGGTAACACACCTGACACGGCACGCCACACAGAATGAATGACAAAGTGGTAACACACCTGACATGGCACGCCACACAGAATGAATGACAAAGTGGTAACACACCTGACATGGCACGCCACACAGAATGAATGACAAAGTAACTCGTAATGTGCCGTGACCGACTTGTACTCATTTGCAGGTCTGATAACCCAAATTATTATGGGCTTATTGTTGTAACGGAAATGCGCTCAAACCAACGTATTGCAGCAATGTCAAATCAAGCCCATATTTGCTCGGTTATCAGACCTGCAAATATTATGTGACCGTTTGGTAGAGACAAATACACTCGCATAATAAATATTGTTAACAAGTGAAATGGAATGGAAGCTTAAATTTGAGTAAGGAAGATAGATAACGTGGACGTTTCGGGTTTCCCCTTTGTCAACAATACACGATGAATGAAGCACTAATGACGAATGTATCATGCTAAACAACATGTTCAGGGGCGTCAGTTTGTTTCATTGTTTACAACGCTTTCACTAAGAACATCGGCCCCTATTGAAAACAGGCCCTTAACCCTCTCTTTACCAGCCATTTTCGGAATTTTCCACAACACTTCACACCAATCCAACACAAAAACAAACATTTCTTACTCAAACAGAAAAGCAACAAGCACATTCTATACGTAATATTGTTCGACAATATGCGCTCTATTACAGAATTTCAAGTCTTTATAGGTGTAGAAAAAAGAAATGAAATCTGGATGAGAAAAGTGACGGCTGCATCGTAACAAGTGTGACGATTTTCCAATCGGTGGTAAGGAGAGGGTTAACTTATATCAGCTGTGACAGAATGATATAAATGTCAACACTGTCCGTGACAGTCAGTATGAAATTAACGACCACCATGACAACAACTCGCACCGTTTCGAGCAACAACAACAACAACAACAATAACAACAAGAACAACAACAATCTGCAAGTAATGATCATACCAGTTTAAAAATTGGATTACTAAATGTTAGATCGTGTCGTAATAAAACTCAAGATAAAATCGACATTATTGAAGATCATAAAATTACTATTTTTGTCATCTTGGAAACATGGCTTATAATCATTCATATGATGACCCAGTTCTGAAAGCAATTACACCCGAAGGCTTTTGTATTAAATAATTTCCACGCATTGGTAGGAAAGGAGGTGGAATTGCAATTATTTACAACTTGTCACTCTTTGATAAAATATCATTCCCTCATGATCATTTTAGAAGTTTTGAGTACGCTGGGTTTGCCATTCATGAAAATAATTTTTAAAAATCGTTAACCTGTATCTACCGCCCACCACCAAGCCAACAAAACAAAATATCAACAATTGATTTCTTATCAGAGTTCGGAGAATTTATGTCAATTCAATCCATAAACAAAAAACATAATATTTTTATGGGTGATTTTAACATTGATTATTTCGAAAACAAAAATGAATCCAAAGTATTCCGGGAGCTTATTGATTCAAACAATTCTATTCAACTCGTAAGCGGTCCTACAAACAACCATGGCCACACTATAGATCATGTCATTACAGACATTGAACATTCTCTCTCCTCAACTGTCTTGAATATTGATAAATTAATATCAGACCATCATTTAATTGTGTTTTGCGTTTTATTCCCAGTGAAGCGTGAAATAAAAAAGATGATTACATCTCGTAAAATGAAGAATATAAACATGAACATTTTTAAACAAGACCTTGACCATAACGTTAAAAATAAACATGATGCAAATGGTCTCCACGAGTCAATTGTTGGTACGGTGGACAAGCATGCTCACTTAAAAACTAGAGCAGTATTGGTGAGACGTCAAGCACCCTGGTATAATACAGAAATAAAATTGACTGGATTAGCCAGGAGGAGGGCAGAAAGAAAATGGCTCAAGTCCAGAGATGCTGTTGATAAGAAACTGTACATCGCGGCTAGAAATGATTCGAAAGCCGTCAATTTCAGGGCCAAAAAGAAATTCTATGAAGCCTGAAAAACGTCGGGCGTTCGAGACAATTCTTTGCCTTGACCAAGGAACTGCTGGGACAACAGACGCAAGTAGCTCTCCCATCTTTAATCGATCGTGCAGATCTACCAACTCGCTTTTGTCAATACTTTAAAGAAAAAACGGATACCATCAGGAAAGAACTCTCATCTGAATCGATCCAAACAACAATTGACAAGTTTCATGGTGATACATTAACAAGTTTTTCAAAGATCACTGAAGCTGACTTAAGTGACTGCATTATACCGTCTCCAACTAAAAGTTGTGATTTAGACCCCGTAAATACTGCCATTCTAAAAAAGTGCATTGATGTAATTTTAACACCATCTACATGCATTGTTAATAATTCGTTGCAGCCCAGGTACTGTACCAGACATTTACAAAGCTGCTCATGTCAAACCCCTTTTGAAAAAACCTGATCTAGATTTTAAAAAACAAAAAACTATCGCCCTGTCTCTAATCTTCCTTTTCTCTCTAAAATCTTAGAAAAGCTTGTTTTTAAACGATTACTGTCCCATCTTAAAAATAATTGTCTTGAAGAAAAATTTCAGTCGACTTATAGGCAACATCATTTGATGGATTGTTAGGGTTGTTAATGATCTCCTCTCTGTTATAGACAATGGCTGAATTTGCTTGACCTATCGTCTGCTTTTAATACTATTGATCACAATCTTCTCCTCAAACGTCTTGAAATTACTTATGGCGTGTCTGGTGCAGCGCTTGATTGGTGTAGGTCATATTTGTTTAATCGTAAACAGATTATTACGGTGGATGAATATAGATCTGAGGAAATCATTCTTCATTGTGGGGTTCCCTCGGGTTCAGTACTTGGATCCGTTCTTTTTGTTCTGTACGTTGGCCCCCTGTCTAAAATCATCAGAAGGTTCGGTCTGTCTTACCACCAATACGCTGATGATACGCAATTGTACTGCGTTTCC
>NC_088369.1:21095571-21135571 GCF_034508935.2 Berghia stephanieae
CATAAAAACTCGGTCCCGTGGCATGTCGTTATCGGGAGGTTCCACTGTATTATTATTATGAGTTGCCATATTCTCTGAAGTCAGCATCTCTTATCTAAGAACTGGCGATGTCATCCAGTTTCTTGATTTTGTCCTGGAGACCTTTTACTCCAAACCATCTCCCCACCTCAGTCTCCTGATTTGAACATTTAAAAACTAACAAAATATCAAAACAAAACCCAAAAAAAGCGCTTTATCCACTAAAAAATTTTTAAAATAATAATAAAATTGAGCTTTATATAGAGCAATATCCACTAAATGTGCTCAAAGTGCTTTACAAGGGGTCCCTGGTCAACAGCAACATTTAACATGTAGGACGGGACATGCCGCCTGTTAGGTGATATTACAGTCTTTTGGACAAAGAAAACGCTGTTAACGGCCAGGTACTCATTTTACATCTGAGTATGGTGAGAGAATGTGAGTAAATAGTCTTTTCCAAGGACTCAACTATGTGCCAATCGAGGCTCAAACCCAGGACCTTCCAATCCGAAAGCGAGTGTGATACCACTAGACCACATAGCCACACTACACATGCCCATACGCTGTTCAGGTGTATCTAACCAACAGCAACACTTGAGCTTGAGCCTTTATATAGCGCAATATCCAGTAACCGTGCCCAAAGCTCTTTACAAGGGGTCCCTGACCAACAGCAACACGTAACATGTGTAACATGTTCGACAAGACAACACCTGTATGGCGATATTACAATTCTTTCGAGAGAGAAAACACTGTTAAAAGCCAGGTACTTATTTTACACCTGACTATGGTGAGAGAATGTGAGTAAAGAACCTTTTCCAAGGACTCAACTTTGCACCATGTAGAGCAGGACTTGAGCCCACCAAGATCGACAGGTCCTGATATCGAGTGTCTGAGGTTCGATCCCAAGTTGAGCAGGCTGATTTTTTTGGAATATTTTTTTTTTTCTTTCTAGTATTCATCTTTCTGCTTTGTCTGGCATTGTTTCATACACACCAACATTTACATATATGCAGGTCTGGCATCCGAATGCAGTTAAGGGCCTAGTTTAACATTGTTGTAATGGACAGTATTTTGAGTCATTTTTTGAGATTTCCATGACAACAATGAGCCCATAAGGAATTAGGTTATCAGACCTGTAAGTAAGTGCACGTTGATACACATCTTTTCAGATATTTAACTTACACCAGTGGCTTCTCCCTGATATGTCACCAACCACTAATGTTGTGATAGCTCAGTTGATAGAGCACTCGCTTCACATGCAAAGGGACCATGATCAATTCCGAGTGCAGTCAAGATTTTTTCTGATGTGATGGGGTAGCCAGATCTGTTAGATATGGCGAAAAGTACTTTGCAATAGACAAGCCTCCTATCCAAAGGATAGCAAGCAATTGATAATGTTCATTTCACGCTGTAGAAACTAGGATAAACTCCATGGGCCTATTGGCTCTGAAGGACTACTAGTGTTGTGTACGATTATATATGAGATATTCATAAACAAAGAATTGTAACGTAAACTGCAATATTCTCTTCTCAGTGTTCATTTCTTACACACACATCAATAACAAGACAGGTACCATCCACACACACACACACACACACACACAAACACACTCTTGTCTTGTCAATCAGTTGCAACTCCGAACATCAAAGATAATCGGGACTGTGAGTGTAGTGACAACAAATGGACGTGTCTAGGCTTATATTTTGATTTTATCGATTCCTCCATCAAATTCAATTTGGCAGTACACACACACACACACACACACACACACACACACACACACAAACATACACACACACTTGTCTTGTCATTAAGTCGCAGCTCCGTGCATCAGAGATAATCACTATTGTGTGTATGGTGAGAACAAATGGACATGCCTTGGCTTTTATTTTGATTTTTATCAATTTGGCAGTTCACACACACACACACACCCTCACTATTGCATCCATTCTCACGTCCTTACAACATCCAACAAACCTATACATCTATTCAATACACACCCAAGGTTCCAGTCAAATCACTAAAGTCAATTCATCCAATTTACACATTCATCCACTTATCTACTCATCAATCTAAAATTCCACCTATTCTCACATTTCCAAGTCACACATTCATCCACATATCTACTCATCAATCTAAAATTCCACCTATTTTCACATTTCCAATTTACACATTCATCCACTTATCCACTCATCAATCTAAAATTCCACCTTTTCTCACATTTCCAATTTACACATTCATCCACTTATCTACTCATCAATCTAAAATTCCACCTTTTCTCACATTTCCAATTTACACATTCATCCACTTATCTACTCATCAATCTAAAATTCCACCTTTTCTCACATTTCCAAGTTACACATTCATCCACTTATCCACTCATCAATCTAAAATTCCACCTATTCTCACATTTCCAATTTACACATTCATCCACTTATCACTCATCAATCTAAAATTCCACCTATTCTCACATTTCCAATTTACACATTCATCCACTTATCCACTCATCAATCTAAAATTCCACCTATTCTCACATTTCCAATTTACACATTCATCCACTTATCTACTCATCAATCTAAAATTCCACCTATTCTCACATTTCCAATTTACACATTCATCCACATATCTACTCATCAATCTAAAATTCCACCTTTTCTCACATTTCCAATTTACACATTCATCCACTTATCTACTCATCAATCTAAAATTCCACCTATTTTCACATTTCCAATTTACACATTCATCCATTTATCTACTCATCAATCTAAAATTCCACCTATTCTCACATTTCCAAGTCACACATTCATCCACATATCTACTCATCAATCTAAAATTCCACCTATTTTCACATTTCCAATTTACACATTCATCCACTTATCCACTCATCAATCTAAAATTCCACCTATTCTCACATTTCCAATTTACACATTCATCCACTTATCTACTCATCAATCTAAAATTCCACCTTTTCTCACATTTCCAATTTACACATTCATCCACTTATCTACTCATCAATCTAAAATTCCACCTTTTCTCACATTTCCAAGTTACACATTCATCCACTTATCCACTCATCAATCTAAAATTCCACCTATTCTCACATTTCCAATTTACACATTCATCCACTTATCTACTCATCAATCTAAAATTCCACCTATTCTCACATTTCCAATTTACACATTCATCCACTTATCCACTCATCAATCTAAAATTCCACCTTTTCTCACATTTCCAAGTTACACATTCATCCACTTATCTACTCATCAATCTAAAATTCCACCTTTTCTCACATTTCCAATTCACACATTCATCCACGTATCAATCTAAAATTCCACCTATTCTCACATTTCCAATTTACACATTCATCCACTTATCTACTCATCAATCTAAAATTCCACCTTTTCTCACATCTCCAATTCACACATTCATCCACGTATCAAACTAAAATTCCACCTATTTTCACATCCATCCATCCATCCATCCAACCAACCATCAACTAACCCCACAATCCCCCCCCCCCCCCCCTTTCCCCCCAAACGTTCACAAATCCACCCCCTTAGCCCTCCCCATCCCCTTGCTTGTAGTGCCTGAATTCTGGCTTCAACTCCCACATATTCTTGTGAGGGGCTGTCATATTGTAGTTGCAAATCTCCTTCAGGATCTCCTTCAAGTATGGCTGGATTGAAACGATTAAAAAGAAAAAAAAGGAAGAAAAATAATGTATGCATTGAAGATTGGTTCATAGTGATAAAAATGTCAGTACAAAGAAAAATTTTTTTTAGCTTCAAATAAAAAGTTTCTTTTTTTTTTTTTAAGTCGGCGCTCGAAACGGAATAAAAACAGATTTTTTTCGAGGCACGAAATAAAACTCTTATATTTTCTATTTGTTGGTTCTGTCTTTTGACGTTACGAATTATTTTAACTTTTACTTTTTTTTTTTCATGTCAGCACTTAAGAGAATTTATCGAACAAAATCATACTGTCAGAATCTGACAATTGTCGGAAGATTTACAGGCGAAACTAATACCAAAAAGATTAAAAAATCAAAGACAAACAAACAAAATCAAAATTCTTCATGGAAAAAATCTAAGTTTGACTAAAAGAAAAGAAAAAATTTTTTTTTTAAAAGAAGAAGCTAAGAATGTAATTCACAATCTCAGAGACATGTCTGTTTATAAAAAGAGAAACAAGTTTAAATGTAAAAAAATAATATTTAAAAAATTGAGCTTTTATATCGCACAATATCCACTAAAAGTGCTCAAAGTGTTTTACAAGGGGTCCCTGGCCAACAGCAACATTTAGGAAGGGACATGACGCCTCTTAGACGATATTACAATATTTTTCGAACAGAGACACCGCTGTTGACGGCCAGGTACTCATTTTACACAGTACGATGAGAGAATGTGAGTAAAGAGCCCTTTCCAAGGACTGAACTATGCGCCGAGCAAGGCTTGAATCCAGGACCTTCCGATCCAAAAGCTAGTGCAGACATGCCAAATTGAAAACTTCAACTTTAGTAATTTTTATGTCAATTTTTTGTAATTTGACAAGGAAATACGTACTTTCTGAAATTGTGTATGAACAACCACAATATTATTATTATTATCATTATTATAGTAGTAGTAGTAGTAGTAGTAGTAGTAGTAGTAGTAGTAGTAGTAGTAGTAGTAGTAGTAGTAGCAGTAGTAGTAGTAGTAGTAGTAGTAGTAGTAGTAGTAGTAGTTCTTATCATTATTATTATTCTAACAGTAGTGGTAGTAGCAGTAGTAGTATAGTAGTATTAGAAGTAGTTGTTCTTCTTCTTATCATTATTATTATTATTATTAATATTATTTATTAATATTATTAAGTATTACTAAGAATGAAAAATTCGTAATTTTCCATAAAATTTAGTATTTGGCCATGAAATTTGTCTAAAATTCGTAAAATTACGAAAAATTCGTAAGATTCCGCATGTATGCGAGTGTAGCCGCACAAATGTAATCTGTTTGCCTTCCTCACCACGGGCTGTTTGGTGATTCCCACCAAATCTCTGACGTTGTAGAATTGATGCTTCTCAAAGGCGTTGAATAGAATATCCATGACTTTGTCTTTCTCAGCCCTGATCCTCTTGACCTCGTTCTTCTTAGACTTTCTCTCCTCCAGCTGATGAAGAGGGATAACGACAATGACAGAAATTAAATCTAAATGGTAGCAATGATGGTGATGATGAATGTGATGATGATGATGATGATGATGTTGATACAATAATGATGATGATGATGATGATGATGCAATAATGATGATGATGTTGATGAGGATGATGATGATGATGCAATAATGATGATAATGTTAATGATGATGATGACAAATAAAATGACATTCAAAATTGGAGAAGAAAAAAATACTTGGAAAAATCAGAGAAATCAAATGAAAATAAATATCTGGAATTTGGAAAAGTTAGCAGGTTTGATGTGTCAAAAAAATCTTAAAGGACGATTTGGATCTCATTATTCGGAAAATCCTTCAAAAAATTGATTTTGACATTTTGGTGGAAAACGATATTTTATTATCTTAGAAATAATATTATTTAAATCTAAATTCTTAAAATAGACTATAAAGGCACGAAAAACACAGTCGAAAAGGGTACATGTACTAAGAAAAGTGTGAAAACTGGAAAGCTATTTTGCTATTTTCTCAATATGTCATTTTTCTAAGGGTATGGGATACTGTGTCAAACATTTCTTGGAATCTATTCAATGAAATTGTCTGAAAATTTCCACACTTATCACAGAGATAATGTAGTATGTCACCATAGAGAGATTTTTTTGATAAGGTATGTGTGTTTTGAAATATAATTCAAATTATAAATTTTTAACATAAATTTTGTCATAAAATTTTGATTCTCAACTTTGTAATGTTCTAAAAAAATTCCATAAGCTATAACCATAAAATCTCTCTATGGTGACACACTATGCTATACTGTTCATAAGAGGGAAGAATATGGAGGTCATTTCTTCATTAGTTTTTGTGGAACGTTTGCCACAAGACTATTATATTTTTTTATGGCAGACCCCCAAATTAGGTTGCAAATCGGGTATCAACGCAGATAATTTATAATTTTCACCAAAAATGTTGTTTTTTTAACCTATAATTACGATACAGAATGATTAAAACTGCCCAATATAGGTAATTAAATTTTATTGTTTTTAGAAAAGACCCAAATCCCCAAGAAGCAATTTGTTGATTGTTTTGGTGACTTGAGATTTACATTTAGAAAACATCAATTCCGAAAAAAAAATATAATTAAAAAGCTTGTTTAACTGGGTGCAGTCGGAATATTTTTTTGCTGACTGCTGACCCCCCTCCATCCATTCAGCAGTGATTCAGTAGCTGGGTCTGTTAGATCTGGTAGAAAGTACTCTGAGATAGACTCGTATCCTATCCAAAGGGTAGCAAGCAATTGCTATTGTAAGTCTCACACTTTAGAAACCGGGATAAATTCCAACTCTGTGGGTCTGATGGCTCTGAAAGGCTACTTAATGAAAAAAACCAACAAACAACAACCAATACTCACATTGAAGGCGTGGTCACTGATTGGTTTGTATGTGTGAACAACGCCTGGGAGTAGCTTCATTTGTCTCACCGGTGTGTTCTGTTCTTTCACTTGTTGTCTGGAGAGATATAATTTTATTGCAGCAAATTATATGAGCTTCAAATCATCACTACCACTTATACTACTACAACAATTATAACAATAATACTAATAATGATGATGATGAGATGATGATGATGATGATGATGAAGAAAAAGAGAAGAGGAAGAAGAAGAAGAAGAAGAAGAAGAAGAAGAAGAAGAAAGAAGAAGAGAAGAAAGAAGAAGAAGAAGAAAGAAGAAGAAGAAGAAGAAGAAGAAGAAGAAGAAGAAGAAGAAGAAGTAGAAGAAAAAGAAGAAGAAGAAGAAGAAGAAGAAGAAGAAGAAGAAGAAGAAGAAGAAGAAGAAGAAGAAGAAGAAGAAGAAGAAGAAGAAGAAGAAGAAGAAGAAGAAGAAGAAGAAGAGATTAAATGCAGTTTTCCAAAGTATTTGAGGAGTAAAATCTTCCAATGAATCAACCTTAAGATGAAGGGATTTAAAGCCACTTCAGTACGCTAAATAATCCAAACTAGGAGGAAAATAGCACGCCTGACCATGATGTATAAGATAAAGAGCAATCTGGTGACGATTCCAAATCCTGATCTCCAAACACCGACACGAACATCCAAGACTTCCCACATGGACAGTTTCATCCCTCCGACATCCAACATAGACCTCCGAAAATTCTCATTTTACCCCAGAACCATTACAGATTGGAACAATTTATTAGATTATTTAGATTTATTTACAGAACTTCGAAATCACTGCTGAATTTTCACCTTAATGTTATTGTTCATGCCAAAATCTTTATGAGGGTGAACAGTCAAGGTAGATTCAGTATTGCTGCCAACCCACCAAGCTTATTAAAAGGGAGTTTTGGTCAGAAAATCAGGGAGATTCAGAAAAAAATCAGGGAGATACATAAATGTATAACTCTACATTTCAAAAGAAATAAATATAATTTAATTACAATCGATATCAGCCATGTAGAGCTATTTAACTTCACTAAAAAGAACGGATTCGGTATCGGCCTTTCCGATTATAAATCTACCACAATACCAAACGACTTAAACTCACTTCCGTTTACAAAACGGAGGACCGGAATTTCACGTACGTTACCGAAAGAACCGAAAAGACCCGCATGGTAGGCTAACATGGGTTCTAGGCCTGGGCCTGGACCTGCAGTCAGGCTACTGCACACTAATGCGGGAGATCAGTGTGACGGGCGGGAGCGCGGGAGATGAACTAAAAATGCGGGAGTCTCCCGCAATTTCTGGTAGGATTGGCAGCTATGGATTCAGATTCAGATTTGCCTGTTTGTTTTTAACTCTTTCTAGTTCAACGCGAACAAAATTTGAACAGTTTTAATAAAAATCAAGTCTATTCAAAATAAATTGAGAGAGTTAAGGAGCTTGGCTGCACACGCTTCATATTTGAGGTTTAAATTACATGCCATATTCTACTTAAAATTGAGCATTTATAGAGCGCAATATCCACTAAAAGTGCTCAAAGCGCTTTATAAGGGATCCCTGACTAACAGCAACGCTTAACATGTAGTCCTTTTCCAAGGACTCAACTATGCGCCGAGCGAGATTCGAACCCAGGACCCTCCGATCCTAAAGCGAGTGTCACACCACTAGACCACATAGCCGCACTTACTTTTTCAACTCTCTATAATTGGCATCCACAATAGGGTGACACTCTGCCCTCTGCAAGACTTTGCCCTCAATACTCATTTTGGCCACGGCCTCGCTGCCCTCTCCTGTTTGCATCTGGGACATCACCACCAAATTTTGATTTCCAACGCCGGTCAGAAGAAACTTGTGATTTCGCATACTGGAGGACGATGTAGCAGTTGATGAGGACTTTGGTGCAACGGGGACCGGAGCTATCGAAGGGGGCATGGGTAACATGTGAATGGTAGTTTTGGATGACTCCGAATTAGGCGTTGAGTTTGACGATGATTTGTTTTCCTCGTAGCTTGTGAATACAATGTCTGGTTTCTTGTTTGGAATTCTGAAGGATTATGGGGGAAAAAAATTAAATTAGATTGTTAATAGAGCTAGAGGTCACGCCAGAACTATTAAATGTCACCAAAAGGAGAAAACTCAGTATTTTTCTGTCACATACGCCGAAACCCATGCACTCTAATGAAAAATGTGGTACAGGGGGGAAAAAATTTTTTTGTCTACTTTGTCTGGCATTATTTCATACACACCTTATCAAATTTTTATCTTACAAACCTGGGCCTGCTCCCTATTTGGTCAATCCCGAGGCCGGAAACTTCTTGATAGAGGCATCACAAACAAATATTGATCTAATCTTAACTCTGTTAGTACTGAGGTTATACTTGCATTTCCGTCACAAAAAGGCTGACACCTAATTGAGGCAGCATGAGAATGACAAGCTAAGACAAAGCGACATTCGAATTCAGCGCAAAATCTCAATTAAAATAACCCCCTAGGGCCAATTGAATGTTCTGATGAAAGAAATGATACCATTGGTTCAATCAATAGTACTTTTGTAGAAAGTAGGATTGGAGTACATTATTGTTTTTGCCTTTCAAGACCAGCCGCACTGTGCGGCCATTGGCCAGTAGAACAGATTCTGCTCTGGCCGCACAGTGCGGCCAATGGCGCTGATAGAGTTAAGGTCTGATTTAATTAACCTTACTTTGATTTTGTAATCCTCAGCTTTCCGACATCTTTCCCACTGGGGTAACTCCTCCATTTCTCTGATAAATACTTGGGTACCTGTCGCATAAAGGACATGACAAAAAAAACAAAACAATTGAGTCAAATTGTAATAACTACAAAGCACGTAGGAAAGGAGAGAGCCAGAGGATGTCCTACCTAATCAGTTAAATTGCAATCACTTTTGGGAAGGATAAGAACTAATACCACAACTAAATTGAGGATTAATAAGGAGTTGTGACTCTACCGACCTATCCAAAGGCTAGCAAGCAATTTCCACTGTCTGTTTTAGACTACAGGTAAACTGCTGAAAAATTCTGAACTTATGACTCTAAAAAAGGATTTCTTTAACACATATTAAGGGCTACTTTTTTAATTCTCCTGTGGGCAAAGTATTAAGATAATTCAATAATGCCATCTAAAATCTTTGCATTGAAATCTACAAATGTATGGCACTGTGAAAACAATTCTTTTAAAGTAGCCAAGTTAGTAGATATAGATGATTACCTTCACAAGCCAGACACCTCTGCCAGCAGCAGAAAGGTCCATGTCTCGTGGTTGATGAGCTTTATCAATGTCTGACTTTGTAGCCATCTTGATGTTGCTAATGTTGCTTGGTGTGCTTGAAATGTGTTAGCACAGCAACAATTGCTAGTATAGCTAATGGGTGAAGTTATTAACACGTCTGTAAAAATGAGGATAAAATGTTAAAATTCTACACATTAGGGATAAGTATGATTAAACTTTAAAACGCTTTAAAAGTAAAAGTGGGGCTCAATTTTACTCTAACTAAACAGACTCAACTATGCACCAAGCGAGGCTTGAACCCAGGACCTTCTGATCTGAAAGCGAGTGCCATACCACAAGACCACGTAGCCGAACTTTATACAGACTTTACCCCAGGATTGTCTTTTTGGACATACCTCTTGTTATACATATATATAATTTTTTTTAATGAGTTTGTGGGGGAAGGTGCTCTCACAAAGTAAAGTAGTAAGACAACTTTTAACCCCGGTTTGATGAGAGTTTTTGTGTCAAGGTGAGGGTCATTTTAATTGGTCAATATTTGAAGACCAAAATTTATAAAAGATGGTTTGTTTTTTTATAGTTAGGGTTGAGGTCCCTACTTGATGGCAAAGTAAAATAAAATAAAATTAAAGCAATTGGTATTTTTAAAATATCGATATTATTAATATCGAATTTCACAAAGAGAAGAAATATACGAACTTTTAAAACAAAAACTAAAATGCCTATAAATAAAGTTGGAAAGTATGTATTCAAAATAAAAACATAGTAAATAATAGTACTGAAAATATTATGGACTAAATTTAACATAATACATAACTAAATTTAAAATATCGATATGAATATCGATATCGCCCGGCAGCCATGATGAGAAGATAATGTAAACAAGGCATTTCGGCGCAGAGTTAAAAGGTGTCTGCGCATCGATATAGAGCCCTGAAATTTGGCATGAATAAAGTTTAGATGTTATTCTAAAAACAAGCGTTTAAATTTTAAAAACACACGCGGTAAATAAAAAAATAAATGCATTTGAAAATTGCCAAATTTTAACTTCATATAACTTCTGGAATTATTAATGGATTTTTCCTTAATTGGCACCATTTAAAAGGAAATTGAAAGACGAAAATAATGATACCAAAATATCTGCGATATTCCTCTTTATAACGAAGTTATGCATCTTTAATTGAACCCCCCAAAACGCGAACGGCAATTTCCAGTCACAACTTTCCTATGGGCGAGTTGGGTCAAAATTTGACACTTGTACTTGTAGAGAGGCCAAGGGTTCACAGCAGACCAGTTGATTGAATGAAAGAGAAAAAGGCCTTTTTTATCCGCCACCACCACCACCTTGAAAGAGTGGAAGGGGGGGGGGGTGCATGCCGACGAAAGTGTCGCTTAGTGACCTTGGTGAGGTGACGTAGAGCATCTCAAGGATACTGGCAGTTGCAGGTGTTCTTAACCCCTTAACAGCGAAGCTAATCTTTTGCTTTTAGATAATAGTTTGCTTTTATCTTTATTATTGTTAACGGGGAATACAGCGTTTCCACCAAGAGAGCAGTCAGACTATCGCAACTCGGACTTCAATTGTCTATAATCATTTTGCCGTTACTTGTCTTTTGATGATAGAAGATTTCATGTTAGGTCAAAGATCGAATTTCGCCGCTAAAAGGTTGCATTGCTGCTTGGTTTGCTCTTCCCCCCCCACCTTTTTTTTTTTCTTCTTTTTTTTTCACCTTAGTATTGTTGGTTGCTGCTATTTCCGTTTTTATGATTAGCAAGTGCCGTAGGAGTCTCACAGGATGCAGGAGTACTGCAATTAACCCTTTGCCAGTGACACTGATTTTTTTGTTTTCAAATAATAGTCTTCATTTATATTATTTTTTAACGCAGAAAAAAAAAACGTTTCCACCATAAGAGCAGTAAGAATATTGATAAAAAGCGCTTTGAGCACGTTGGGTGGATATTGCCCTCTATAAAAGCTCAAATTCTTAAATTGTAATTTGTTTCTTGTCTTTTGATGAAAACGGTAAGATTTTATTTTTGGTCCAAGTAAGATTGATATTCGCCTTTAAAAGGTTAAGTTGTTTTGTTTTTTCAGGTTTTTTTGTTTTGTTTTTCAAATGCGGATACGCTGCTTCTTCCTTTTTTTTTTCCTCAACTGGCAAGCTATCGCTGTACTTACCCGCATGGCTTGCACACACAAAAGGATACATCTAGGTCACAAAACCTTACATCCAGGTCACAAAATCAGACAACTAGGTCACACATCAAGACATCTCTGTTTCGTTTGTTCCAAGATAGCAAAACAAACCAGACTCTTGGAGTTCGAAAGAGCTTTCCATAAAATATTTGGTATTTGCAAGACCCCCAGAAACCAATTCCCTATACAGCTCTTGTGCACGGTTACTTATGACCTTGATTTCTTTCGTACCCACCCCCAAAATCCCACTTATTGTGTGTTATAGGCAGAACATAATAAATAGCTGGGCTGCCACATGCGTGACTAAAGTCAGTAAATTGGCCAAAGAGAGAATCTATACTTTGGCATTAGACACCAAGTACCTGATGTCTTGGTTTTTAATCCTAGCCGAGTGAGAGAGAAAAAACAAAACAATCATACATGTATCTGCAAACAGCAGAACGTTTTCATTTTACATTGAGATGGGAAGGGGAAGGGATAACACTATGATAAGAAGAAAGAAGAGAGAGAGAGAGAGAGAAGAGAGAGAGAGAGAGAGAGAGAGAGAGAGAGAGAGAGAGAGGAGAGAGAGAGAGATGGGCGGGGGGATGGGGGGATAGTAAGGGGAATGGGAAAAGATGAAAGAAACAACGGGTTGCCTGATGACGTAGATCAAAGGAATGTTACAGCGGTGTTCACGGAGCGTACTTCGTGAAATTTTAACTTTTTACAGTGACACTGATTTTTTTCTGCAGATTGCTTATGCGGAATAAATCGTTTCACCAAGAGAGCAGTAGTAAGAGTACATTTAGACTCGGGCTTCAATTAAACTATAAATCCCAAAGCTTGTCTTTTAATGATAACATTAAGACTAAGATCTGGAGTTTGGGGAGTGTAGTGTAAGATCGAATCTCGCCATTAATGGTTAAAATTGTTTTGATTTTTAAAAAAATAACTCTCACACACACACGCACACACACACACACACACACACACACACACGAGTGCGTGCGGTCACGACAGCGAGGACCATCTATTGCTTGTGTTGCAAAGGTAAACCAGTTTACGTGAACATAAATCCTGAGGCTAGATGCCCCGTTACCGTGTACGTAGGCACTCCCAAAAAAAAACAAAAAAGAAAGAGACACACACACACTCACACACATACGCACAAACACACACACACACACACACACAGTCTCGCATCCGCTACGAACTAATTTTGCGCACCAATTTTGCACTAATGCACCAAATTGCATACCTATCTAGGGACACTAAAAAACCTGGGGCGGCACCTTGATAACAGAAACGAAATCCCACACGATTTCGCGAGGAATGAATCATGAAAAAAATTAGGATATAATTTCAACACAACTTTTGAAATTCATCAAGGATTGTCCAGTACCGAATGTTTTTTGATAGAAAACAAATGCATCTTCAAATCTAAACTGCTTTTGACGGTAAGCGGTAAGTTTTTTATTTATTTTTCTGTCCAAACGAATGATTTGTCCTGGTATAGAAGCTAAGTATTGGTAACACCGGCTCACCTCTCTATATAAGCTTGCTGTGAAACTAGTGTAGGGATCTCTAGCCGTAAACAATCGTACGGCTAGTGACCTTGGCAATGGTCATTCCTACTTCCGCTCTGCCTCGTCCCGAGCTGACCCGGGTCATATAAAGCCGAGTGGACCTCTCGATAGGACACACTTACAGACACACTTACCGACACACTTACCTACAGACTTACCACTACACTTACTACAGACTTACCTACGACATACTTACCGACACACACTTCACACTTACCTACACTTCACACTTACCCAGATTCTTACTACACTTGCTCCTAGACTTACGACGCTTACTTACCACACTTCGATACAACAGACGACTTACTTCACTACTCTTACGCAACACTTGCCTACTGCACCCTTACTTCTGGACACTAGACTTTCTTCAACTACTCCTTACAGACCTTACCTCTACCATACAACTAGATTCAGGGTAAGCCATATTTTTATACTAACTATAACTTTATCTATTTAATATCTAGTTTTAACTCAGTAATTCCGTGATTCACCGGCCATCTGGACCCATCCTAGCCATGGAGTCCTACAGCCAGAATACCGAGTTCTGGCAATCACGGTAGTTACTACACTACGGAAGACCTTCCGAATGAACATAACAAGATAATATTAAATAGACTATTGATTTAGATCTAGATAGATAATTGAAATGAGTGAGAGAAAGTGAAAGAGAAAGTCCATATTATTTTTATTATCGTAGAGGGCCGGTGGCTCGTCCGTTGATGATCTCTAGGTAGGATCGGTCTCCACCATCAACACCAAATAAAATATGAATTAATATATAAGAATGGTAGGCATAGCATAATGGTTAAAAGATTAAGTAATAAAATAAAGGTGTTATGAAACTACGGAAGTCCTCCCAATAATAAAATAATATGATACCTTGTAAGATAAAAAAAATTGCGTCAATTTATAAATATGTTTATTATGTAGCACACTAAGAAGAACAAGATGTAAAACACTTTTACAAAGTTGCAAAACTCTGTTTCCGGTTTCGCTTTCGGAAGCGACTGCCAGATTGGAATAAAAATTACCAGGGCAGTTTTTAAAACCTATTTATTTATTATTTATATCATCATAATCATTAAGGGGTGCATATATGGGTCAAAATACCTTTAAATACCCGAAAATGTTTGCAAATATAAATATGAAATAATTAAAACAAACAAACAAAATGATCAAATTGATGCATTAACATTATAAATATACAAACCGTATAATATATAATAATAATAATAATAATAATAATAATAATAATAGATCTTTATTGTCCATAAATATGGCAATTTGTCATTTAGTTACACTTGTCATAACGTTATATGATAACTATAACATTGAACAGACACCTCACTCCCACCCATTCTCTCTCTCTCTCTCTCTCTCTCTCTCTCTCTCTCTCTCTCTCTCTCTCTCTCTCTCTCTCTCTCTCTCTCTCTCTCTCTCTCTCTCTCCCTCTCTTTCTTTCACGCATGCGACATACACAACATTAACATGTTCATTTCATTTTCAATTCGTTACATTCTTGGCAATTCAACACCAAATATTATCATCATTATCAATTGGTCACTTCATCTAGCCTAACATTAAACAAATTAATCAGTCAATCAGTCAACGCATCAATCCTTGGTTTTGCTGTACCATATGAAATATTCAACATTTTTATTGCTGATGGAACGAACGTTGATTTATACTTGTTAGTTCCACATATACAGACAAAAGGTCAAGTAAGTGCAGTCAAAACTTTTCACGACAGACTAAATCATCGTATACGTACTCCCAAGACATAGAGTTCCTTTTCAACTGAATTTTTAAAACCATTTACTGTTTCAGAATTTTTATTTATTTATTTATTTATTTGTCATGAAAATGAAGTGCATTCCATATTATGACTGGGGGTCCGATAGCTCAGTTGGCAGAGCACTCGCTTCACACGCTAAGGGACCAAGATTGATCCCGGTTGCAGTAGAGATTTTTTTTCCTGGTCTCCCTGTCTACCCAGCAGTGAATGGGTAGTTGGGTTTGTTGGATCTGGCGGGAAGTACTTTGCGATAGACTACCGTCCTATCCAAAGGGTAGCGAGCAATTGCTATCGTCCATTTCACGCTAAAGAAACCGGGATAAACTCCGGCCCCGTGAGCCTAAGGACACCGAAGGACAACTGTTTGATGTCCTAACTGAACGTTGGATAATATATGAGTTCTGTCGAATATTGGTAGATGTTAAAATGATCACCTCGTGTGAATGTGACCAAAGAAAAAAATAAATTTAAATGTTCATACCCAATGTTATGTAGAGCATTTATATAAGTGTATAAGTTCGCCTCCTGTTCTTCTGTACTTAATTGATGGTATGTAGTTTTAATTAGACGCATTCTTAGAATCTCGTGGAAAGATAAAATAAAAAACGAGGAGGTATTAAAAGAAATTGAAGTACGACCAACTTTGGTAAACACCATCAGAAAAAGACAGTTAAAATTTCTCGGACATAATTACAGAAAAAAAAACGGTATTGAAAAGATTGTACTTACGGGTAAAGTTGCTGGGAAGAAAAGAAGAGGGAGACAGAGAATAGATTACATTGACAATCTGAACAGATGGATTGGTGGAGGAGGAACAGGAATCGAGCTATTGAGAAGATTTGAGGACAGATATGGTTGGAGGGACATGATCGCAGATGTCTGCAACAGGCCTGGCACTTGATGATGATGAGTTTTAATTTTTATCAATCTATATTCATATCGTTAAAATCTGGCAAATATTTTGTTGTTTTTCTGAGGACATTTTCCAAAACGATTTATTTATTTATTTATTCATTTATTTATTTATTTATTTATTTATTTATTTATTAATTTATTATCTATTCGTTTCTCTATTTGTACAAGTTTAAAGACAGCGTAGAAAATACTGAGTGGTATATATGAGTAAATTGAAATTCATTGCTGATCGACGCATTGCCGATGTATTGAATTTTGTCAACTCATTCACCAGTAACTTGACCTCAACTGATATTATCTTGGCCCTTTTCACAATTTTCGCAGCAAATAATTAACACAAATATTGTTATTATTATTATTATTATTATTATTATTATTATTATCATTATTATTATTATTATTATTATTATTATTATTATTATCATTATTATTACTATTATTATTATTATTATTATTATTATTATTATTATTATTATTATTATTATTATTATTATTATTATTATTATATTATATTATTATTATTATATTATTATTATTATTATTATTATTATTTATTATTATATATTATTATTATTATTATTATATTATTATTATTTTATTATTATTATTATTATTATTATTATTATTATTATAATTATTATTATTATTATATTACTATTATATATATATTATTATTATATATTATATTATTATTATTATTATTATTATTATTATTATTATTATTATTATTATTATTATTATTATTATTATTCCCCATCAGATGACCAATTAACATTTCTACCAGTAATATCTCGATGACACGCTCGGAAACCCCATTCCTACCTACTCTAACTGTTGGGTATGGTCAGTTGTATAAGGCAAACCATGACCACGACCGATTATTCATTCAATGCCACGTATAAATATATACAGGTCTGACGTCCGAATCCGATTATGGGCCTGGTTAATTAAAACTCTCTCGAGTTCACCCTCAATGAAAATCGAACAAATTTGTTCGATTTTCCATGCATATGAACTCGAGGGGGTTAACATGGTTGTAATGGACAATATTTTGCGTCAATCTTTTTTAGATTTTTTTTTTTTTTTTGAGGTTTCAATGACAACAATGAGCCCATAATAATAATGAATAAGGTTATCAGCGGGCTGGTTATCAGACCTGTAAATAAGAACACGCGGATTCAATGAACAAAGTAATGTGGCGCCCGGGATGGCGGTGGCCATTCGGGCACCAGGTTGGATCTTCATTAGTCACATATCGGGCGAGCTTCTCGGGTGGTTCGCTGGCTTACTTACTTACTTACGTATCCGAACCAGCGACCACCTGAGCTCTAGCCCTTCGGTCTTGTGCCATGACGTAGATGTTAGACGTCTTTTGTAGTTGTTCCAGGCGACTATAAAATAGTGTGTTACTGATGCTTGGATTTGGTGGGAGGAATGTGCATCTGAGGTCTTCAAGAGGTTGACATTCAAGCAAGTGGTGTGTTACTGTTTCATTGAGGTGTCTCTGGCTCGATGCCCGGGATGGTCTCGTGACGGTCAACCGGGATTTACACATTTGCCCTCGATATGCCTCAAGCCCCCTCACCAGCGTCAAGGTAGAAGGTCCACTTCATCAGTGGGGACTTTCCACCTGTCCTACATGTACCCGCTGAGGGCAAGAACCCGAAACGGCAGAGCAGCTATTTGAACGGTGTTTTTGTGACGATGCTAACGGGCGGGTTCGCGATGGTGCACGAATGCGGACCGGACTTTGCAGATTGGGTCGATCGTCATAACATAGTAGTGTGAGAACCATAAGAAGTTGCTGCCGATTCAATGACATGGTAATTATGAAGATGGATATAAATTTGTAACTAATCATATTATTATGTTAAACATTTAAAACTATAATGATATTATAGTCGTGCCCAGCGTATCTTTATTGAATTATGGATAATTTCATAGGTATGACGAGATACCACACACACACACACACACACACACACACACACACACACACACACACACATCAGTTACTTGAGTTTGGTCGAAATAAGAGTTGTCAGTTTGTTTAATCGAAGCCTTTGTATATTAAGTTGGTTTTAAAATACATACATAGATACAGACATAAATAAATAAACAAATAAATAAATAGATAAATAAATAAATAGATAGATATATATATGAATAACTAAACAAATATATAAAATCAATCAATCAATCAATCAATAAACCGTACAGAGAAGTGATAAGACATGGCACGAGATTTTAAAAAAAAAAAAAGTTAGCTCAGGATAGAAAAGGGTGGAATCTGTTTGCCTGTGGCCTATACCCTGACCCAGGATGAAAAAGGCAATGATGATGATGATGATGATGATGATGATGATGATGATGATGATGATGATGATGATGATGATGATGATGATGATGATGACGTTTAGAAGTGCTGACGATGATGAACTGGTGACTGTGTGACCCTGGCCTTCGTAAAGTTATGGCCTGACACTGACCAAAAAATGACGTCAAAATGCCAGTCTTTTGCCACAAAAGAAAACAAATCGTGAGTTGTATTCAATAGTCCAACCAATGAAATAACTTGTTTCCATGAGCTCTACTAACGACAACTCACTAAGCGGTGCAAAAACCAAATAATGACGTCAAACTGTCAGTCCTTTTGGATTTCAGTGTCAGGCTATAACATAACGATGGCTACGGTGTGACCCGGTTGCTCAGTGGTACGGTATTTCGTCTGCTCTCAAAGTCAAGAAATGTTAAACATGATCAGTGACCGGATGGGTAACATTGGTCATGGACGATTCTGGTCCTAAAGTTGTGTCCTTGACCTACTTTACACACATTACCCTACTCCGAATCTTCCTGGCTATTAGACAAGGACGGATAATATTGTAAGAGTGTTAGAACAAAAAGGACGCCTAACAGGCGACTTGTGTTGTATGAAAATGAATTATGGATCCATACGGCCCGCTTGTAAAATAAATGAAAAATAAATTCTGAAGCGCATTGAGCATGGTTAATCCGTGGAAATGCGCGATGTTCATGTTGATAATTATTAGTATTATTCTTTCCTTCTTTCTTTTTCTTGTTCCTTTTTTTTTTACTTTGTTTTTTTGTTGGGTTTTATTTCTTTTAATTGTCTTTTTCTTTTTTAAGTTTGTGTGTGTGGGGGGGGGGGGAGAGGTGGGGAGAAGGGGTGGGGAGAAGGGGAGAGGAGAGAGAGAGGAGAGAGAGAGAGAGAGAGAGAGAGAGAGAGAGAGAGAGAGAGAGAGAGAGAGAGAAGGAAGGCATTGTGTACTAATGCAGTTCTAATGGCAAGATGTAATTTTAAACACCTTGCATAATAAAAGTATAGATAGTTCGAAGATGACGTCACTCAGGCCTTTGTTATTGTTTTATGAGTTATGCTCACTGAACTGTAATGACCCGACTATAAATGTTCATGGATACACATAGTTTTATGTGTTGGTCCGTTATACTTCCGGATGGCAATGTTATGAGCTTCTTAGCCAAGCGCATACTATCTATAATTGACCCGAGACTGAAATGATAATAATGTCGAGACAAGAAACTTCGGGGCTCCTTCCGTATGCTGGTTTTCAGTGTCAAGTCGGAAAACACGGCATTTGTGTATTGGTGGTATGTGTTTAAATAAAATACCTACCATTTCTGCCCGCTATAGATGATGTGCGCTTGACTTAGAAACTCACAACATTGCCATCCGGAATTATAACGAACCAACTGACAAAACTATGTGTAACCTTGAACATTTATAGTCTGGTTAATACAGTTTAGAGAAAACTACTCATAAACATGGATGGCAAAAAAAAAACATAATAAAGACCTGAATGACGTCTTTGTTATTGTTTTTTTGCCATCCACATTTATGAGTAATTCTCGCTTACCTTTATTAACCAGAATATAAAAGTTAATGATAACATCGAGTTTTGTGTGTTGGTCCGTTATTCTTCCGGATGACAATGTTGTGAACTTCTTAGCCAAGCGCATACTATCTATATCCATCGTACATACACAAACAGTTTACGTCTGAGAGAATTTAGTGAGAAGAAATCACCCAACTAAATATATAACGCCGCGAAACCCCGTGCCACATGTTAATTGTATTCCGTATAGATAGTATGCGCTTGGCTAAGAAGCTCACAACATTGCCATCCGGGAGTATAACGGACCAACACACAAAACTATGTGTATCCATGAACGTTTATAGTCGGGTTGATACAGTTCAGTGAACTATCTATAATCATATCAACATTGTGAGCGGGGGGGGGGGGGGGATATTCAATGATAAAGATCTGAACAAGAGTGTATGAAAGGTACCAGACAGAGCCAGAAAGAAAAATACAAGAAGAAAAAAACATCCAAAAAAAAAAAATCAGTCTACCTCGATATTCAACGACTTGACAATAAATGATATTGATCCGCAACCTCTGCTGCACATATGTATCAGTGAATGACATAACCAGTCAGAAGGTGAAATTTTGGATTTGCATTTTCTGAAAGAATATGCTCCCCAGAGCATTTTAATCTTTATTTGAAGTAAATCGGGTGATTTTTCATGAAGTTATGGTCAGATGTATGGGAAAGGTATCAAGCAACTTTTCTCAAATTTCATACTTTTTCAACTTGACTAGCTGTAAAAAATATTTAGGAATGAAATTAAGCTTTGGTATTTCCCAAAGATGTACAAAAAGGGTTGATTTAATCATTTATGACAAGAACTCATTTTTGACCAAAATTGACCTTCTAACTTGACAATATCTCAGTTCAACCTTTTCACCATCCGACTGATTCACTGCAACATTATTAAAACCCTGGAGATAGTATGCGCTTGGCTAAGAAGCTCATAACATTGCCATCTGGAAGTATAACGGACCAACACACAAAACTGTGTGTGTCCATGAACGTTTATAGTCAGTGTAATACAGTTCAGTGGGCATTACTCATAAACGCGGATGGCAAAAAAACAATAACAAAGACCTGAGTGACGTCATCTTCGAACTATCTATTGCCACTTGAGAAGTTTCGCGTCTCTATAATATGGATATGACACTGGACCTGACCAGAGTCCCAACAAGCGTGTCGTGTCCACTATGAATAATCCAACACAAACCGTGACCTGGAGTCGCCATAGCCATCATCATCTCCATACATCTTATCGGTCGCTATAGCCATCATCATCTCCATACATCTTGTCGATGAGACTTTCCTAGTTTGTGTCTGACAAGGTCCACCATGCTTGCTTGAATGAACTGTTACACTAAGCTGTTAGATGTTGTGGATTATGAAAAAGCAATGGACAATAATGAATATAACAATAACAGTTCAAAAAAAGAACAAAATAAGGTACCTATCACTGAACGTTTCAGGTTTTTAAAAAAAACCCTTCTTCAGCCATACCAAAATTTTGACTCTTAGTATTTGTTGTTGACAAGACGTAACCGTTTCTCTTCTGTCGTAAGTCAGTTTATTATAAGTGATATATTGATGTTTTAACTGTTTTTGACATTGCTGAAGAAGGGGTTTGAGCCCGTAACGTATTTGGCATTTTGCTCTTTTTTTTTCTTTTTTTAAATGTTATGTTTTTTGTGTGTGTACATTACGAGGTTTTCTTTCGATATTTTCGAACCTTTTGATGAATAAAACGCCAAAACGTTCAAATCTGCTATCGGTGTTATGTTTAGCGTTACGGAGTACCTCAAGGATCATTCATAGGCCATTGTGTAATGCTTTCTTTTTGTTATGAAATCTTTGAGATCTATCGTTTCTAAATGTGGCCTCAAAACGGTATTATATCGGAGTGATCCAGATGACACAAAAAGAGGGATTATCAAGTTTAAATTACTAGAAGTGCAATATTTTTTTTATTTTGTTTGAAGGTAGGGGGGGGGGGGTTGTTACTTTAAGTATTGTCTTTATTTTCCTCAACAAAACATATAAACTTAACCCTAGCTCTGCGAAGTCCTGGGTTTGAGGGTTTTTGCCAAGACGAGAGTCATTTAAATCGATCGATATTTGAAGGATGAGTTTTCTGACCAAATTTTTAAATATGGGTTTTTCAAGAGTACGACAGAATGTGAACAGTCATTATACCGTCTTGGCTTCTAGCTTTATCAATAATTCCAACGGCGAAAAAAAAATTAAACAAAAAAAAAATAAATAAATAAAAAGCAAACAAAACACATCTATTTATAACAACTGTGTATTTTCTTTTTTTTTAAGTAAAGAAAAGAAAAGTAAAATGGATTTTAAAAAGTAATTTTTTTTTTAAAGAGAGAAATTATAACAAATATTTAAAAAAGAAAGAAAGAAAAATAAGAGAAAATCATGACTGAGTGCAAATATCTACTAGGACACAAGGCCATAATTGGAGTGGTGGATAGCTCATACGATAGAGTCACGCTATCTCCGGCCAGGGAGTTGTCCTACCAGTAAGGTTGCGCCTCCGCGAAATTTTTATTCTCTTTTGCCTCCTGCCACTTTCCTACTCACTTCATTTCTGGTTACTAGGACACCAGGCATTTTTAATGGAATTTAGGTATTCATTTTTTTACGTTAATTAAAAATGAAAATTTAGAAATTGAGCTTTTATATAGTGCAATATCCACTACACGTGCTTAAAGCGCTTTACAAGGTGTGTCTGGATAACAGCAACACATAACATGTAGGATGGGACATGACGCCTGTTAGGCGATATAATAACAATTTTTTTTCGGACAGAGACAACGCTATTATCGGCCGGGTAATCATTTTACACCTGAGTATGTACGGTGAGAGAATGTGGGTAAAAAGCCTTCTCCAAGAACTCAACTATACGTCGAGCGACGCTCGAACCCAGGACCTTACGATCCGAAAGCGATTGCCATGCCACAAGACCACATAGCCGAATTAATTATTGAGTAAATAAAGGGTGGGGTGGGGTGGGGAGGGGCAACTGATCAACGAGTACACATTATTTTCAAATGAGTACACGTCGCTACTGATGCATAAGGCGCATGCATTGCAATACTAATCTATTCCATCCATCTATAAACGCATCGTTGCCGAGTAAAACCAAATACACACAACAATGATCAATGATGGTAAATTATTGAATGCGTCGTCTAGCATCACGCGTGTTGGGATCGCTCGTGTCATTCTCATAGTATTATTATAGTCTTGGTCCTCTTCAAACAATAAATCTATGGAAGTCACGTCCTGGGCTCGTCAAGTGGGGTTTTGTGGTCCTGTGATCGTATGACACTCCACCCTCGGATTGGTTTGTCTGTCTCGGGTTTGAGTCCTGTTCTGAACGGCGGCGCAAAGGTGAGTTCTTCGAAAAAGGCTCTTTACTCACATTCTCTCACAGTACATACTAAGGTGTGAAATGAGCACCTGGCCGTTAACAGATATGTCTCTGTCAAAAAAAAAAAACAAAAAAAAAAAACAACAACAACAAAAAAAAAAATATATATATATATATATATATATATATATATATATATATATATATATATATATATATATATATATATGTGTGTGTGTGTGTGTATATATATACATATATATATATATATATATATATATATATATATATATATATATATATACTATCGCCTCACAGGCGCCATGTTTCGTCCTACATGTTACGTTTAGCAAGTATTGTCGATGTTGAACCCATATAGATCCTAATTTGTTTTTATTTTTTTTTTGTTAAAAATCATTTTACCGTCTTGAAAATTAGTTGAAATAGCATCACGCACCAACAACACATATTGCACACCTACACACGAAGCACTTAAACCCACAACACACGGAAACATGCAGCCGATGAGACATCCTAAGCTCCTGAATTTGTTAACAAACATCAACCACGTTTTTATGTCTATGATTGATGCTATTGTTCAGGAGTCTAAAATTGAAAGAAATATTGTTATGACAGCTTCCAAAAAAAAAAAAAAAAAAAAAAAGAAGAGAATACCAAACAAGGACGGTTTCGGGCTCAAAACCCTTCTTCAGCCAGAAAAAAACAACACAAAACAATAAAAACATAAAGATATTACTAAAACACCAGATCGACGAAAGAGAAATGTTCGATTCGTCCTGTCCATAGGAAAACCTTGGAATGGACACGGGGAAACTCAGGGTCACCATGCCAAAAATGTTGCATATTTAATTTAATTTGAATTGGGAATGTTAATCCATAAAACATTTTTTTTAAAATTTTAACTACTATGTTACTTGTGTGCATCTTGTGTGAGTGTGTCTATGTCAATATTGTATTGTTATGAATGTGTAACCAAATGACAAATTGCCACTTTTTGGGGGACAGTAAAGATAGATTATTATTAATATGTACATAATATATTATCATCATAATAACATAATAACATTACTAATAAAACAACATGACAACTCTAAGTTCGACGAAGACAAAGTCTCTTTCGAAGAGGGGGCGTGGCGCATGTCATTCTTTGTTTTCCATACCTAGGTATATGGAAACATTTCCATAGTTGATTTACCTCCAGAAACGAAATAGAAGAGTTCAAGTTCGCTGATATCTAATATTTTTATCATTATCAATAAGATAAGATTTTTAAAAATCAATTTGTTTAGCCATTATGACATGCTCTTAACTGACTTCTCACTGCAAGTGCACCTTTAAAATATCATCATAAGATCGGCCTCTTTATGCAAGTAGGTTGTTATCTATTGCAATTGTGTCGCTTGTGATTCAATTGTGCTCTGTCTTTGCTTACCTCGCAAGTCACAGTCACAAACACAAACAAATCTTTACATTTATTTTTTGGCTTACCTGACCTGGCGACTTCCATTCCAATCGTTCTTGTTTTGCATTCTCATTAATTATTAAATAAACAAAATTGACACTGGATAGTCTGTGCCTAGTTAGTTGTGAATAAGAAGTTTATGAGCACTTTCCTAAATTTTTACTCACTCTTGTCGCTCTATTCTATCTCCTCGCTCATTCATGTGATTTTTTAAGTGGGTATCATCTGGAGTATCTCAAGTATCTGAATCTGTTTCAGTCAGTCACAACCAATCCAAACAGCAAAATTCAAAAGTGGCCCGACAGGACAGGAGAATGGATATGCATAGCCACAGGCTCTTCAGAATAACTTCCATATCATGTACGGTACAGGCGCCACTCAGCAGAGCGAAAACCCGTAAATAGGTTATATAATTTATAGATGCTTATTAAAAACTTAAACAATCGTATATATATGATAAACAATATAATTAAATTAATGAATTCATAGATATAGAAGTATTCCCTGGATTCAAACTTGAAATAACCCGGAGTCGTATTTATTTGATTTTATACTCATTATTATATTTCATTATTAATTATTATTATTTTATATATAAACAGAAACAATGATTTTATATTTTTTCAACTTGTTCTCACTAATTCTTTTCAGTAAATCTGATAATGTGAAAGTTTCTGGAGGAGAAATCAACACAAGGAGACTAAAGCACAGAAAAGGACATTCTTGATATTTCTGAGGAGGAAAACTATACTATATGAAATGTATTTATTATTGTTTAGTAACATAAAGGAAGAAATTACAATCGGGCTTCTACTTTAGCCACACAGTTCTTAGTATATGACCTCTCTGTCAACAGTATTATTTCAAATCTCTTGAAATAATGACTGTTATCACCCAAAGTCATGGATGCTTATGAAGTTTTACGCGATGATGATCAAGTCCGGACAGATGACGACAACGAAGATGATAATGATGATATAAATATAAATCCATCTTCTACTGGATTCTCTGGAAGAGATTCAAAGCAAGATCGAAAAGAGGGAAGTCATCGTGTCCAAAACGACTTGTGCCCACTTGTACAGTCAACGATTTTACAAAATGGGGACGAGGAGTCGACGACGCATTCTTTACAAGAAACGAACATCTCATTGTTAGTCACTAAAGACAAAAGAAGATCAAGTAGAAATAGTAATGGGGATGAAGCATCCCATAAAAGCCGTTTGTCCTCAGAAAAGGGAAATGAAACCGCTTTGAAATCCAAGACGCAAAGAGCAGTCAGTGGTGATGATCATGAACTTAGTTTTGAATTTGTGTCGGGCAACACGTCCCAGTTCGGCCTCGGTAGTTCTGATGCAGATCAGCTATTTGGGCCTCTGTCTCCAGATTGTAAAATTCTTGTTCCACCAGAAAATCCAGTCATAGATATTACAGAGCTTGAAAATGGCAGTAGAAGTGAGTGCGATAATCAGGCGTTTACCACAGAATCAGAACCGCTAAATCCTGAACCCGAAAAAGAGAAAGTTGAAAAATCCCCACTCATACCCGACCACAACATCCTCAAGGATTGTGGTGAAAAAGGGACAACAGGGAGTTAGTAGTGTCATAAAACGAAATGACAAAGTCCCCCTTTTGCCATCCCCTGCCAAAACGGACATGTCGTCGGAGGAAGACTCGACTTTAATGAGTGTGTCATTAGATATGGAGTTGGACTCGCTGCGGTCGCCGGGTCACCCTTGTCCGACATCGATGGAGAGGATCAAGGTGTGTGTAGTAAATATTCCCAGCTGTCAGAAGACGGATCATCTCCATCCTCCAACGACGACAAAACGCAAAAGGGCGACATCAAGGGAAGCAGGAAGAAGCCGTCCATCTTTGAGAATGCGTTGGAACTCAGTATGGTGTTTTCGGAGTTTGTCGATGTGGAGTCTTTCAGTGCTTCCCTAGGCGACAGAACTCCTCAAACAGGTATGTATGCTATAGATATAATGAAGTTGACGTCACTCGTGTCTTTGTTATTGTTTTTTTTTTGCCATCCGCGTTTATGAGTAATTGTCACTAGACTGTATTAACCAGACTATTAACGTTCAAGGATACACATAGTTTTGTGTGTTGGTCCGTTATACATCCAGATGGCAATGTTGATATGTATGCTATAGGTTTTTAAAAGATAGTAACAAATAAGGGAGCAAACCTAAGATAAAAATCTGGAAAGGTGTTTTGTGTAAAAGAGTGAGACAACTAGGGCACAGTTTCCATTCACACCTTTTCGAGGCACGCTGAGTTTTTGGGATGATTTTTTTTTTTTAATTTTTTTTTTTCCCTGTGTCCAGCTGTTTCATACACACTTTTTCAGGTTTAAAAAGGCAATTGTTTTACCACTTTACCCCCACCCCATTCAGGATGTCTTTAGTTCCATTTAACTTGAGTTTACTGCAATGGGGAATCTCCCATACATATTCAGGAAATTTTGTACTCATGTATTTTAGTTTCCAATTCAAGTACAATTGAATTGAGTTAAAAAACTAATGGTAGACAAAATAAATGGTATTTTGAGCAAATTTTGAATTTAATGCTGATTCCAAGCATCCATCATAGAAATTATAATAGGTGTGAGATAAATTTATATTTATCATATTATTATAATTATTATTTGATATAGCGCCAGTATCCACAAATAGTGCTCAGAGGTGCTTTACAATAGTTTCTTTTGTATCACACAAGTTCATTCATTCGACTACAAAATCACCACAACAGTCACACACTTATCTTGTTCGAAGTTCACATAGAATTTAAATACAAAATACCTCAACCATCATCATCATAATAATAATAATAATAATAATAATAATAATAATAATAATAATAATAATAATAATAATAATAATAATAATAATAAATTATAATAAATTATGATAATAACTGGTGGTAGAAATTGAATTTTATTTGATTATACATTTGTTTATGTATTGCCTATCTGTTTTGTTTTGTAGTTTTGTTTGTTTTGGGGTTTTTTTTGTTTTATTTGGGGTTTTTGGGGGTTTTTTTTTTGGTTAAATGTTAATAATTTTGTCTTCTAATTTTTCTTTTTTCCAACAGAGGACAAGTTTGGAGGAAAATTTGAAGACCATCTGCTGATATTGCTGAGATCTGCCTCTCATAAAAACCTCAAGTCTCTCCTTCGACGCTCTGGATGGCCAGCGGAGAGCGATGCTCGATGTCACCTCTGGGAAAATTTGTGTGTCCATCTGGCGAAAGCCGGGGGAAGTCTATACGAGGAGATGGCAAAAGAACTGTCAAACAAACAAAAATGTAAGTCTGAGATTTGCACCTCATCATCATTGACTTTTTCACTGTGGGTCAGGGTATAGGCCACAGACAAACAGTTTCCATCCTTCTCTATCCCGTGCTAATTTTTAAAATCTCGTTCCATGTCTTATCACTACTTTAATTCTTTTCCCTGTTCCCTATCGCCTTCCCTTTGATCTTCTGACATTTGAGAGCTTTTTCCTGCTTCATACCGTAGCCATCGTTAACTTATAGCCTGAAACTGACCAAAAAATGACGTCAAAATGCCAGTCTTTGGCCACAAAAGAAAACAAATCGTGAGTTGTATTCATTAGCTCAACCAATGGGACCATTTGTTTCCATGAGCACTACTAACGACAACTCACTAGGCGGTGCAAAAACCAAATAATGATGTCAAAATGCCAGTCTTTTTGGGTTTCAGTGTCAGGCTATAAGATAACGATGGCTACATTCATACATGGTGCGAACGTTCTACGATGCAATTTGAAGCTTTTAGATAATTTGTTTTTACTAAGGGATCGTCGAGATAAAGTTAGACAAAAAAGTAGTCCTTCAGAGACATTCAGTCTATGGAGCCGGAGTTTATCCCAGTTTCTATAGTCTGAAACGGACAATAGCAATTGCTTGATATCCTTTGGATAGGACTCGAGTCTATCGCAAAGTACGAACAGACCTAGCTACCCATTCACTGCTCGGTAGACAGGGGATCAGAAAAAAACTTGACTGCTATCAGTTCCTTTGCATCTGAAGCAAGTACTCTACCAATTGAGATATCGGGACCCCCAAAGTTAGACAAAGGACAGTTAAAAACAATATATTTTATAGAAGTACATAAAGCTGAATCAAAAGAAATGCGATGAGAAATTCAAAGTAATTATCTAGAACAGACGTCTGGAAACAACAGTTTGACAGAATTAAATTTGGCCGGATAGATAAAAGGAGGTTTTCAATCTAATATTGTGCAATTTAAAGTTTTAAAATTATATACCTCTATAGAGGGAATGAAATTGACGTCACTCAGCTCTTAGTTTATGCGGCTATATAGTCTTGCGGTATGACATTCACTTTCAGATTGGAAGGTCCTGGGTTTGATCCTCGCTCGGCGCATAGTTGAGTCCTTGGAAAAGGCTCTTTACTCACATTCTTTACCGTGCACAGGTGTAAAATGAGTATCTGGCCGTTGACAGCGTTGTCTCTGTCAGAAAAATATTGTATATCACCTAACATTCGTCATGTTTTGTTCTACATGTTACGTGTTGCTGTTGGTCAGGGACCCTTTGTAAAGCGTTTTGAGCACATTTAGTGGATTTAAAGTTATATCCCTCTATAAAAGGAATGAAATTGACGTTATTTAGCTCTTAGTTATTATTATTTTTTTGGCCAGCCATTTTTATGACTAGTTCTCATTAAATTGTATCAATCAGACCTTAATCATTTGCGGTTACACACAGAGTTGTGTGTTGGTACTTTATATATCCAGCTGGCTGATGTTTTGTGAGTATTTTAAGTAAGTGCACAGCATTGATAAGCTGAATACTGGGATACCCTTGATTCCTTTGAAGTAATGTAAACTACCAACAGTAGAGAAAAACAAAAATTGATTTTGTCTAGAGCAGTTTTAACATTTTAAATGTTTCCAAAAAGTAATGACGACATTATTGCAAGTCCATATTGTTCGAATTCAGAAAATTACAACGATATCTTAATTTTCTGCCCACACACAGTCATTCATAGGCGAGGCAACTTGCTCAAGACCACACAACGAAGCGGGTAGTCGAACTCTGTCCCTTTTATGTATGAAGCAAAGACCGTTCCTCTGTTATTTTTATTATTATTATTATATTATTATTATTATTATTATTATTTATTATTATTATTATTATTATTATTATATTATTATTATTATATTATTATTATTATTATTATTATTATATTATTATTATTATTATTATTATTATTATTATTATTATTATTATTATTATTATTATTATTATTATTATTATTATTATTATATTATTATTATTATTATTATTATTATTATTATTATTATTATTATTATTATTATTATTATTATTATTATTATTATTATTATTATTATTATTATTATTATTATTATTATTATTATTATTATTATTATTATTATTATATTATTATTATTATTATTATTATTGTTTTTATTAATATTATTATTATTATTATTATTATTATTATTATTATTATTATTATTATTATTATTATTATTATTATTATTATTATCATCATGTAATGCATATAGAAAATTTGGTGCTGAATCATTGAAAACACGATTAACAAACATTTGTCTAAACTTTTTTTTTTCTTCCTCTTGTAGCGGAGGAGGATTCATCACTGCCACACTTTGTGGACCCAAGACTTCTGCCCACCTATCACCTCAACACGTACGGGATCCAAACTGCCAGAACTGTCGTCAGGGTCATAGGTCACCTCAACCCAGACGTGTTGCACTGCCCCTTGCTTTACCCTCTGACCTCTGCCTTTCTCCACTACATGGGACCTAACTCCTGCTTCAATTCTATGCAGGCTCTTCTCCGGAGCTCCAACCCTTTGTATCTCACGGCGACCAAAACATCGACCAGAGCCATCAGTATGGTCATCAGGGATTTGGCCAAGAAATACATCGTAAGTGAAGAGGGAAGCAAGGAGATGCCAATCGTTTCAAAATTTACAAAAAAATGCTGTTATGTGGTCTAGTGGTATGACACTCGCTTTCGGATCGGAAGGTCCTGGGTTTGAGCCTCGCTCGGCGCATAGTTGAGTCCTTGGAAAAGACTCCTTACTCACATTTTCTCACTATACTCGGGTGTAAAATGAGTACCTGGCCATTAACAGCGTTGTCTCTGTCCGAAAAAAAAATTGTAATATCGCCTAAAAGGCGTCATGTCTTGTTCTACATGTTAAGTGTTGCTGTTGGTTAGGGACCCCTTGTAAAGCGCTTTGAGTACGTTTAGTGGATATTGCGCTATATAAAAGATCAATTTTAAAAAGATTTTTTTTTTTTTACAGATTTTCAATTGATAATAAGGTGCCAATACAAAAACCTTCTTTTTTGGCATGTCACTGTTTTCCAAATTAAGAAATTAAGGAGCTGGCACCGTTGTTAGACCTTGTGAAGAATATAGGTATTAAAATTGCCCCAATATTCAGAAGTCTTTGTAGTGTAATGGTAGCATGTCTGAGCGGTAGGGAAGTAAGTGAAACATTGTGAAGTCCATTGAGCATGGTAAATCCTTGAAAATGTGCTATATAAAGGTTCATATTTGTTTTGTTTTTTATTTGATCCTAAATAGGGAAGAAAAGTGTAATGTCAAAAAACTGGTTCCTAATTCATTGGAAATGTAAAGCTACTCTTTTGGAGGACTGGATTCATACCTTGTGTAATTCATATTCTGGTGTCAGAGTGATGAATGGTATCTTATTTTCTGGTCTAAAAGTATGCTTGTCATCAATAAAGATCATCCATCCTTGCTCTTTTACGTCCCGTAATCCTAAGAATCTGCCTATACATCCTGCTACTGAAATAGTCATGCCACCTTCATGTAACCTATTCATTATTAGAACTCCGAAAGACTGTTTGCATACACACTTCCATAAATTCGGGAACCAAAAGAGTATAAGGTTTGATGTCACCACTTGTCTTCCCTTAGTTACTTACTTACTTACTTACTTACTTACTTACTTACTTACTTACTTACATACTTCACTTACTTACTTACTTACTTACTTACTTACTATCCAGCGTCGTCCTCATTGACGTTAGCTGCCCACATTCTGCGATGACAAATGTCTGCCCATTCCTTTCGTCTGTTGACGGTATCATAATATAACTCTCTTCCATTCACCTCTATCCATTCCTATGTTTGTTTTGGGTTTTTTAAGGATATTTTTTATATAACTAGGCCTAGGTCTTCCCCTTCTTGGCTTGCCCTCCATTTTCCCATGGACCACAATCTTTCATTAGGGTGCATGGGTTTCGGTATATGTGACCGAAAAAACTGAATAAAAAAAAGTAAAATTCCCTTTTTTCATCCCATAGGGGAAATTTGTCTCTAGGGCCTATTCCAAGGGAAGACTTGAATAGCCCAGGCATCAGCCTCAGTGCAGCGCCGCAAATTGAGCTAGGGCGAGGTGACTTACTCAAGGCCACACAGCGCAGTGGCTTCCGATCGAACCCTGTACCTTTCGGGTACGAGGCAAAGACTGTGCCACTGAGCCATGCTGTAGTTCTGGCATGTCTTCCTTACTACTCCTTATATTTGCAATAAATTTTTATTTATTGAAAAAAAAATTTTTTTTGTTCTCCATTCCAGAAATCAGCGTATGTATATGTAACTCGTGTGGATGAGTCTGTGTTTGACCATTGGATGTATTGGCTGTTTCGAGATTTACCCTTTGACACTGTGGTAGGTAGAGATCGAGGCATGACGTGTAATGTCAACTATCTCTTTCCATTTCAGTCTAGGCTAAAATATGGTCTGAATATTTCTTTTTAACTCCTGAAAAAAAAAAAACCCCAAAGAAATAAAAAGGTTTAGAATTTCTCTCAGATAGTATCAAGGTTTACAAACTGAGATGAGAAGTACATTATTATAAGCTTTATCAGCATCAATGCATTCATAATCATTATCATCATTGTATTCATCATCACCTTCATCATCATTATCATCATCGTCATTTTCTTCATCATCAATGTCATTGTCGTCATCATGACCTTCATCATCATCATCATCATCATCATTATCATTGTCTTCATCATTGTAGGAATTCAATTGGCTAAGCTAAATCAGGCATTATATCAAAATACATATTTTATAAATACACATATTCTTTCAAACAACAACACAACAAACCAAACTCATGTAACACACAGTCCTGACGATGGCTGAAAAGGCCAGAAACATCAATGTAGACTGACTCCAACATCGTGGTAAATATTACAATAATAATTCGCTCCATTGTTACATGTCGAGCACTATTCGTACCATATTTGTATCCAACACGATTCAATATATATATATACATCGTTTGCTTTGAATAGTATAAAAATATATTTCAGCCAAAGCTTTTCTCACCTAACAGACTTCACACATTGTCCCATCCATCCATTTCAGGTGTGTATTATAGATTGCTTTCTGCTAGAAGGACACAAGATTTTGTACAGAGTTGTCTTAGCCATCCTCAGTCATTTCACTAAGCATACAAGTAGGTGGTCGTTTTGTTATCAAGTCTGATTCACGTTTCCCATTCCATAGTCATGTTAAAGTGGCCGAGTGGTTAAGGCATTGCACTGTGACCCGAAAGGACCCGGGTTCGAGCCCCGCTTCAGGCACTTTCGTTTTTTTCCTTGAACAAGATTATTAATCCCCAATTTGCTCACTTGGACAACATGGGTGAGTGATTCCTGTTGACATCAGACATCTTGTTTGATGAATTATCTACATTCCTTCGTGTAATGCCTAGGCGACAATATCTTATGATGTTGTGGCAGAAAGGCACATAAGATTTTTTTTAGTAATGTTAAGGTTTGTGTTTATCTATGAATGGTACGGCTTCTTTTTAATGATAAGGGTTAGTCTCCATGTATCATCATCATCATAGTCATTTTTGCGTCGATGTCGTTGTCATCATCATCAATATTATAGTTATTGTTATTATTATTTTTATTATTATTATTATTATTATTATTATTATTATTATTATTATCATCGTCGTCATTATATTATTATTATTATTATTATTATTATTATTATTATTATTATTATTATTATTATTATTATTATTATTATTATTATTATACATTATTATTATTATTATTATTATTATTATTATTATTATTATTATTATTATTATATTATTATTATTATTATCATATTAATATTATCATCATCGTCATTAATTATTATTATTATTATTATTATTATTATTATTATTATTATTATTATTATTATTATTATTATTATTATCATTATCATTATTATTATTATTATCATTATTATTATTATTATTATTATCATCATTGTCATTATTATTATTATTATTATTATTATTTATTATTATTATTATTATTATTATTATTATATTATTATTATTATTATATATTATTATTATTATCATTATTATTATTATATTATTATTATTATTATTATTATTATTATTATTATTATTATTATTATTATTATTATTATTATTATTGTTATCATTATTATTATTATCATCATTGTCATTATCATTATTATTATTATTATCATCGTCATTATTATTATTATCATTGTCATTATCAGTATTATTATTATTATTATCATCATTGTCATTATCATTATTATATTATTATTATCATCATCATTATTATTATTATCATCGTCATTATCATTATAATTATTATCATCATTGTCATTATCATTATTATTATTATTATTATTATCGTCATTATTATTATTATATTATTATTATTATTATTATTATTATTATTATTATTATTATTATTATTATTATTATTATTATTATTATTATTATTATTATTATTATTATCATGGTCATTATTATATTATTATTATTATTATTATTATTATTATTATTATTATTATTATTATTATTATTATTATTATTATTATTATTATTATCATTGTCATTATTATTATTATTATTATTATTATTATTATATTATTATTATATATTATTATATATTATTATTATTATTATTATTATTATTATTATTATCATCGTCATTATTATTATTATTATTATATTATTATTATTATTATTATTATTATTATATTATTATTATATCATCGTCATTATTATTATTATTATATTATTATTATTATTATTATTATTATTATTATCATCATCGTCATTATTATTATTATTATTATTATTATTATTATTATTATTATTATTATTATTATTATTATTATTATTATTATATCATCGTCATTATTATTATTATTATTATTATTATTATTATTATTATTATTATTATTATTATTATTATATACATCGTCATTATATTATTATTATTATTATTATTATTATTATTATATATTATTATTATTATTATTATTATTAATGTCATTATTATTATTATATTATTATATTATTATTATATTATTATTATTATTATTATTATTATTATTATTATTATTATTATTTATTATTATTATTATTATTATTATATTAATATTATTATTATTATTATTTTATATTATTATTATTATCATTATTATTATTATTATCATCATTGTCATTATTATTATTATTATTTTTATTATTCCTTATCCCAGAGAAGTCCAGAAGCTCATTGGGGGCTCCAGAAGACATGAAAAAAGCCATTTCCAATTTCTGTTCTTCTCTGTCTCAAGATTCCAAGAGATTGCTCAAGGTAAACTATTTAAACGGGTATTGACAATTTGTGAAACGTGATTGACGTCACTCAGTTCTTTGTTATCGTTTTTTATACAGCCTTTTTAATGATAAAAATGAAAATTATGCCTTTCCCGCCACGACATCATAAGACATCGTCGCCTAGGCATTCCACGAAGGAATATAGATAACTCATCAAACAAGATGTCTGATGTCAACAGGAATCACCTATGTTGTCCAAGTGAGCAAATTGGGGGTTAATAAAATAATAATCTTGCTCAAGGAAAAAATTATAAGTTCTCTTTAAATTCTACCAATCAGACTAGACTATTAACTATTGACGTTCATTGTTACACATAGTTTAGTGTGTTGACACGTTTTATCCGGCTGGAGTGTGTTGTGAGTATTTTACCTTAATGCATAGCATTACTAGGGGGCCCCATAGCTTAGTTGGTAGAGCACTCCCTTCACACGCAAGAGGACTGTGATCGATTCCGGGTGCGGGCGTGATTTTTTGTCTGACCCCCCAGTCCACGCTGCAGTGATTGGGTAGCTGGGCCTTTTAGAACTGGCAGAAAGTACTTTGTGATAGATAGCGTCCTATCCAAAGGATAGTAAGCAATTGCTATTGTCCACTAGCCTTATATAACGTAACAACACACAACATTATGTGTAACCTTAAACGTTAAATCCTGATTAATACAATTTAGTGAGAATTACTCATAAAAATGGCTGGCTAAAAACAATAACAAAGAGCTGAGTGACGTCAATTTCATTCCTTCTATAGAAGGAAAGACGTTGATGTCACCGAGCTCTTTTGTATTGTTTTCAGACCGCCAGTTGAGTGATCAGTTCCCTATTGAAGCTATGTGTTTAGGTAAAATACAACATCCGCCAGCCGGTTAGGAGTACCAACACACAAAACTGGGTGTAACCTTGAACGCTTATTATCTGATTGAAATAATTTAGTGAGAACCAATCACCAAAATGGCTGTTAAAGAACAGTAAGAAAAAGAGCTGAGTGACGTTAGCTTCCTTCCTTCTGTATCAGTCAGACGACATATTATAACAGTTTAATGTTTCACACAGTTTTGTGTGTTAAGATATTTCACCTGGCGGGTTTATGTTGTGAGTATTTTACTTTAATGCAAATCATTGATACAGTCCGACTGACTGTTTGTGTTGACAATGTGTTCATTTAGTCTCTGTCTCCCTTGGTTCAAGTTCATGAATCACCATTGTGTCGTAGACGCTTTAGGTAGTGTGCACTTGGCTAAGAAGTTCACAACATTGCCATCCGTAACCAACACACAAACTGTGTGTAACCATGAACTTTTATAGTCAGGTTAATACGGTTTAGTGAGTATTACTCATAAACGCGAATGGCAAAAAAATAATAACAAAGACCCGAGTGACGTCAACTTCATTCTATCTATAGATAGTATGCACTTGGCTAAGAAGCTCATGACATTGCCATCCGGAAGTATAACGGACCAACACACAAAACTGTGTGTTACCATGAACTTTTATAGTCGGGATAATACAGTTTAGTGAGCATTACTCATAAACGCGGATGGCAAAAAAACAATAACAAATACCTGAGTGACGTCATCTTCGAACTATCTATAGCCTGACACTGACCAAAAATTGACGTCAAAGGACACGTTTTTGGCCACAAAAGAAATCAAATCGTGAGTTTTATTCAATAGTTAAACCATTGGAATCAGATGTTTCCTTGAGCTCTACTGATGACAACTCACTAGACGCTGCACAAACCTAAAAAAAAAATGAAGTCAAACTATAAGTCCTAGTGGGTTCTAGCATAGCCATCGTTAACATTAACAAATAGATAGTGTGCACTTGGCTAAGAAGCTCACAACATTGCCACCCGGAAGTATAACGGACCAACACACAAAACTATGTTTAACCTTAAACGTTTATAGATAGTATGCGCTTGGCTAAGAAGCTCATAACATCCGGAAGTATGACGGACCAACACACAAAACTGTGTTTCCATGAACGTTTATAGTCAGGTTAATACAGTTCAGTGAACATTACTCATAAACGCGGATGGCAAAAAACAATAACAAAGACCTGAGTGACGTCATCTTCGAACTATCTATAGTCTGGTTAACACAGTTTAGTGAGAATTAGTCATAAACGCGGATGAGTAATTTTCACTAAACTGTATTAACCAAACTATAAACGTTCATAGTGGTCCGGTTATACTTCCGGATGGCAATGTTGTGAGCTTCTTAGCTTAGTGCAAACTATCTTTTCGGTTGCTTGACACATACTAAAGGTGTCCATGGCTTGTGACTTCTGTTATTCTTTGTTTTGTTTTGTTTTGTTTGTTTACTTTTGGGTTCAGCAGATTTATTTTTAGATTGACACACAACTTAGTACACACTAGATTGATTTTGTATGGAGGGACATCAGCACTCAGCACGTTGGGAGCGATCTATATTCAGGTTTTCGTCCAAGGGAGTCGTCATCGATCACATGATTTGTTGCTGTCCTTGGATTGGGTATTTCTCAATGAAAGTAAACACACTGCTTTGTATATGAAAGTTGTAAACATACACATGTGTCACGCTCAACTAAATAACACATTGTGATGTCAGATATTTTGAAAACTTTTAACTCTTTTCATTATGCGGGTCATTTTGAACACACTTTGCAATGTGACCATTGACCTCAGCACATGAAATGAAAATGTAGTAAAGATAGATCATCCCCATTGTTCAGTTATGAAGTCTGACATCAGTTAACATAACATTTTCTCCAGTGTTGAGTTGTGATCGAAAGTTTTCGTTGTGGAGGATCACCCTAACAAGACATGGATTACTGTGTCATTTTTCTTTGGGGAAAACTTTAGCATCGGCCTTTGTAATCATGTGTCTTCATTTTGTTTGTTGCAAGGTATGACTGAATAGAAATTTATCGATGCTATGCATTAAGGCAAAATACTCATAACATCCACCAGAAGAAGACCCCGCTCAACCCTAACTAAAGATATTAATTGTATCCTGGTGAATCATGCTGTTTGCAGGAAGGACTTCCGTAGTTTTACAGCACGCCTCCTTTTTATTATTATTATTATTATTATTATTATTATTATTATTATTATTATTATTATTATTATTATTATTATTATTATTGATTATTATTATTATTATTATTATTAGCAGCATTATTATTAGCATTATTAATATTATTGTTATTGTTGTTAAATATTTTCTCTCAATTTGATTGTTTTGTTTAGCATTTATGCTTACCCTTTTATTCATTTCATGATATTCAAACAGCCTTAAAGAGTTGGAATGGATTTAGAGCTACATAAATCCATTGTGTTCTGTGACAGCTTATTTTACAATAATATGTTGATAGGGACATCGTTTTTCCTTCCTAAATAACAAAGCAAAGCCAGTGCTAGGAACTTGCGAAAAAAACAGCCTTTTATTTAAGTCTAGGTAGAGCATTTCAACACATTTACTAATAGTCATTGAAGTGCTATGATCAAAAGATCAGTAGGGAAATGCATTTTATCTGTTGTGAACAAGACATTCAGTGACTGGAAAGACTCAGCGACAGGCCAGTGGCCTAATCAAGCGACGTCGATACCTTCTATTCTATTCTATTCTATTCTATTCTAAGTGGCACCTGAATATGTAATTTCTCCCTTTACTTTTGTAGTGTTAATGACTGATGCGATTTGTTGTGAGCTACATAAAACCATTATGTTATATTATGTTGTAGGACATCTTATTATGAAATATGTTGTAATATGTTGGGTTCGAGCCTCGCGCTTGGCGCATAGTTAAGTTAAGTCCTTGGAAAAGGCTCTTTACTCGCATTCTCTCACCGTTTTCAGGTGTAAAATTAGTACCTGGACGTTAACAGCGTTGTCTTTGTCCGAAAAATTGTAATATCGCCTAACAGGCGTCATGTCCTGTCCTACATGTTAAAAGTTGCTGTTGACCAGAGACCCCTTGTAAAGCGCTTTGAGCACATTTAGTGGATATTGCCCTATATAAGGGCTCAATTTTTGCCATTTTTTTTTTTTTTGACCAGGGACCCCTTGTAAAGTGCTTTGAGCACATTTAGTGGATATTGCGCTATATAAATCTCAATTATTTTTTATTTTTGTAATGGACATCATTTTTCCTTTCTAAACTTTTATTTTTCTTTC
>NC_088369.1:21138071-21193071 GCF_034508935.2 Berghia stephanieae
TAGGAGAAATTTGGGGAGTGTTTGTCAGTGGATGTTGCTTTATTCCTGGGTGACAGATGATGATGATGGTTTTTTCTGGCTGTACCTGTGAAGACTGAAACTTAATAGATTTACACAGTCAACAGTACAACACCCCATTACCTGAGTTAGGCATGGGACTCGCATTTTTTTTCCTATATATGTGTGTGTGTGTGTGTGTGTGTGTACGTGTGTGTGTGTGTGTGTAAAAAGTAATTAACAAAATTGAATGTAACACCTTCATAAAAGAACAAAATAAAAAGCACAGAACGTTTTGGGCTCAAAGCTCTCCTTCAGCCAACAACAACAAAAAAACCCCAATGAAAACATAATTTGATGTAAGTTTTTTAGAGGGGAGATATATTGAGGTCCAAGATGTGATTTGAATGAGCTGTTTAAATATTATTTTTTTCAAACATAGTTTATCATCCTTCTTTCTCGCCTAGATCAACACAATATGGAGCTGGATCCCCAAACGGCTGACCTTGAAGACTCCGACCTTGCTGTACACGTCAGACGAACACGGCATCACTCTTAGAACTTTGTTTGGAAAATCTGAGTTTGCAGAACAAACCCTGCTGGTTATCAAAACGGACAAAGACGAGGTACGTAATCGATAAATCATTTGAAATTGCAGGTGATCTTTTATAGAGGACAATATTCTCTAAAATGTGCTCAAAATGGTTTACAAAGGGTCCCAAGCCAACAGCAGCACTAAATATGTTGGACGAGATATGACGTCTGAAATGTGATATTACAATCTTTTACTTTTCGACAGAGACAATGTTGTCAACGGCCAGGTGCTCATTTTCTATCTGAGTTTGTTGAAAGAATGAGTAAAAAGAGCCTTTTCCAAGGACTCAACTATGCAATGCCCGTGGTAGGGTTATATTATGTCAGGGCTACAACCACCACCACCACATCATCACTACCACTACTAGTATAACCACCACCACATCATTATCACAACCACTAAAACTACTACAACCACCACCACCACATCATCACTACCACTACTACTATAACCACCACCACCACCACATCATCATTACCACTACTACAACAACCACCACCACCACATCATCATTACCACTACTACTACAACCACCACCACATCATTATCACAACCACTAAAACTACTACAACCACCACCACATCATCATCACTACCACTACTACACAACCACCACCATCACCACATCATCATTGCTACTACGACTTCTACAAAAACCACTATCACATCATCATCATCATCATCACTATCACTACTACTACAACCACCACATCGTCATCATCACTTACTACCACTACTACTACAACAACCACTATCACTTCATCATCATCACTACCACTACTACTACAACCACCACTATCACTTCATCATCATCACTACCACTACTACTACAACAACCACTATCACTTCATCTTCATCACTACCACTACTACTACAACCACCACATCGTCATCATCACTTACTACCACTACTACTACAACAACCACTATCACTTCATCATCATCACTACCACTACTACTACAACTACTACCATTAGGTTTTGGAGCTTTGCTTCATTTGAAATAAGGAAACTTTGGGATTGTATTTGGCATTATGTTTATATAAATCATAATGTAGTTCTAATCATTATCTCATTAGAACTATACAGTATGTAAACACAGTGCCAAATACCATCCCAATTCCCTTTTCTTGTGTGTTGAAATTCCTCTTTTACCTAGGGGAATTAGGGACATAAAACCCCCGAATTGTGCAAATTAGTGATGAAAGCATGAATTTTTTATGAAAAAAAGTTTGTGCTCTAAGGTTTAAATTGTGATATAGAACCACTTTCTCATCACTCCAAGAGCTGAGATATCAGCAATTTAAATCGTGTAAAAATTCACGGTGGTGATGAAACTTGCCACCTTCACAACGACATTTTGCTTTGGTGTCAAAAGGTCACAGACTACGTCATCGGTACCGAGTACACATAATGTACCTTGTTATTTAAATCGAAATCGGAAGTATAACTTATCATTTATTCATAACATACAACTTATCAAATTCATTCATTTACCAAGAGAGTAACATAATTTTAAAAAGTATTTGTTTTAAACCAAAAGTTTAGGTATCAATTTGGTTATTTCAAATTTTCCCGGCATTGGAACGCGGAACATGAGATTGTGAAATCAAAGAAATCAAAGTTTTGGTGGTCGAATACGAATACGAGAGAAACAAAAAATAAACATGATTTTTTTTCCCTCTCATATCTTTTGTATATTCCGATAGCTTTCAAAGAGTATAATCTTTATTTTCTTAATGTCTTATTAAATTAGAATTATTTGAAAATAATAGACTCCCGCTCATGTGAAGATATCTATAAACAATACATCGCATTCTGCGGTTGCTAGTTGCGTCGTCTGCTTTCGGGTCGGCGAGGTCACGAAACGGTGTCTACTTGAACTCTGTCGCCTTTTACCCACCTCATAATAATAATAATAATAATAATAATAATAATAATAATAATAATAATAATAATAATAATAATAATATAATAAAATAATAATAATAATAATAATAATAATAATAATAATAATAATAATAATAATAATAATAATAAAATAATAATAATAATAATAATAACAATAATAATAATAATAATGATGATGATGATGATGATGATGATTATGATAATAATGATATAATAATAATAATATAATAATAATAATAATAATAATAATAATAATAATAATAATAATAATAATAATAATAATAATAATAATAAATATATAATAATAATAATCATCATCATCATCATCATCATCATCATTAGCAGCATACCGAGCACCTAGATATCGCTTAAGCATCAATGTTTATGTGTCACACTAATTCAATACAGATATGTAATAATATGGTTCAAATCAAATATCAGGTTGAAATGTCCGTATCATCATCCTCTTTAACATGACCACCATGAACCGCCTCAACCCCATCACCAACAATCCCGTGATAAAGTAACTTAACCCATTAAATCATGGCGTTGACAATGTACTAAATCTTGTACTAACTACTAACAATTATATAATGGCAAATTGCAGTATTGGGGTGGATTGGTCAAAATGATTAATTTGTCAAGAGGTAAAAATAAAATAAAATTAGAATGCCCACCTCTGTCAAAGCGGAAATCTTGTGGTTTAATGGTACGTGACTTTGGTAGCGTAGCGTTCTACCAGCTATGGTGTTAAGACTTTTAACGGATTAGCAAATGATAGTGACAAGCTAGATTTGTCTGTTGAAGACCGCTCTGAGGATACACTGGAGGTCCTGAAGCAAAATGATACCAAATGGCACAAATTTTGTCGCTCTTGATATACGGCCACAAAAAATCAGAAGGCTCGTTGTGAAAAATGAGAAATCACAAGAAAACTTGTCAAATTATCCCGATCTAAACAATCTCTCATCATCCCACTGTCAAAGGAGGCAGAATATGCGTTTTCCCTCAGATGACGTTATCACAAGAAATAGGACACATTGTATGCTTTGCAACAATAAGATGAAGCTTCCCTCCATTCAATAACGACAAAAGACATGAACGAAAATATCTGCGTGGCTGCAGAAATTATAAACGATGTCCAGATTCTCTCCATATTCTCAAAAAGCGATTTGATTGCGCAGGAAGTTCATTTTCAGAAGATTTGTCATGTCCGTTTTATGAACATAAAAAATGCTGAATATTACCAAAACAAACAAAGTTCTAGTTTTGCTGTTGCTGAAATTGTTTCTTCTTCTTCCTCTACCTCTTCAAGCAGAAACTTCCCGTGGAAGGCTCAGCAGCAGCTTACCCAATTGTTTTACTGGGAGTTATCCAAATTGTTCTTAAGTCGTATAGTTGAGGGCAGAAACGACTGAAGATGGTAGTCCACTCTAGATTGTGGCAACATAAATTTGCCAGGTTTCCTCTTGTTCTGTTGGAGACCGTGTAATGACACCTGACCTGACCTTTGTAAAATACATTTAGTTTATTCTTCTCTCTCCTTTCCTTCAATGGTTCCAAATGGGGTGTCATATATGACTTTGATTTGTTTGAGGATTTTGTTGAACGAATTTTATAGCTTTTTTTTGGATTGATTCTATTTACCTAATTTCGGAGGTATGATCGGGATCCCATACCTTACCGCTTTACTCGAGTGTTGGTCTAACATAAACTTTATAGCATTTCTCTTTTATGGTTACTTTGTAGCCGAAAGGTTTCTTCTCAAGAATCCCAGGGTGGAGTTTGCCTTCTTGCATATGTTTGCAATGTGGTCTTTCCAGGTCAGGCGATTGTTTATCGTTACTCCGAGATATTTTGCTTTGGTGACTTCTTATAGTGAGTTGTGGTGTATTGTGTATTATCTTCCTTTTGTTGGTAATTTTCTGGAACCAAGGTCCCGATGAAGAATTTCTGAATCTTTCTTATGCCTTATTGGTCTGTACAAAGGCTGTCATCCGCAAATAGTCTCAGTTGAGTTCCTAGCGACAATCTTTCAGGCAAATCATTGATGTAGATAAGGAACAAGAGGGGACCCAGTACGGTACCTAGGGACACACCTGTAGTACTGGAGCTGAGTCTGACATTGCTCTTTCAGTTGTTTACGATTAGTGAGAAAATCCATTATCCAGTCGTGTGTGTTACTCATGATTCCATATCTCCGCAGTTTAATAGCCAGAGTATGGTAAATGACTTTATCAAATGATTTACTAAAGTCTTATAATATAGCATCTGACTGGAGTTGTTTTATTCATGTTTTCTGTTAGGTTGTTGAAAGTTGTTATTCGTTGTGTTTCACAAAAGCGCTCCTTTCTGGAGTCATGCTATATATAAAACATTCAAGTATAGAACAGAGCAAAGAGAGAGAGAGAGAGAGAGAGAGAGAGAGAGAGAGAGAGAGAGAGAGAGAGAAGAGAGAGAGAGAAAGCAGAAACTTCCTGTGGAAGGCTCAGCAGCAGCTTACCCAATTGTTTTACTGGGAGTTATCCAAATTGTTCTTAAGTCGTATAGTTGAGGGCAGAAACGACTGAAGATGGTAGTCCACTCTAGATTGTGGCAACATAAATTTGCCAGGTTTCCTCTTGTTCTGTTGGAGACCGTGTAATGACACCTGACCTGACCTTTGTAAAATACATTTAGTTTATTCTTCTCTCTCCTTTCCTTCAATGGTTCCAAATGGGGTGTCATATATGACTTTGATTTGTTTGAGGATTTTGTTGAACGAATTTTATAGCTTTTTTTTGGATTGATTCTATTTACCTAATTTCGGAGGTATGATCGGGATCCCATACCTTACCGCTTTACTCGAGTGTTGGTCTAACATAAACTTTATAGCATTTCTCTTTTATGGTTACTTTGTAGCCGAAAGGTTTCTTCTCAAGAATCCCAGGGTGGAGTTTGCCTTCTTGCATATGTTTGCAATGTGGTCTTTCCAGGTCAGGCGATTGTTTATCGTTACTCCGAGATATTTTGCTTTGGTGACTTCTTATAGTGAGTTGTGGTGTATTGTGTATTATCTTCCTTTTGTTGGTAATTTTCTGGAACCAAGGTCCCGATGAAGAATTTCTGAATCTTTCTTATGCCTTATTGGTCTGTACAAAAGGCTGTCATCCGCAAATAGTCTCAGTTGAGTTCCTAGCGACAATCTTTCAGGCAAATCATTGATGTAGATAAGGAACAAGAGGGGACCCAGTACGGTACCTAGGGACACACCTGTAGTACTGGAGCTGAGTCTGACATTGCTCTTTCAGTTGTTTACGATTAGTGAGAAAATCCATTATCCAGTCGTGTGTGTTACTCATGATTCCATATCTCCGCAGTTTAATAGCCAGAGTATGGTAAATGACTTTATCAAATGATTTACTAAAGTCTTATAATATAGCATCTGACTGGAGTTGTTTTATTCATGTTTTCTGTTAGGTTGTTGAAAGTTGTTATTCGTTGTGTTTCACAAAAGCGCTCCTTTCTGGAGTCACGCTATATATAAATCATTCAAGTATAGAACAGAGCAAAGAGAGAGAGAGAGAGAGAGAGAGAGAGAGAGAGAGAGAGAGAGAGAGAGAGAGAGAGAGAAAGCAGAAACTTCCTGTGGAAGGCTCAGCAGCAGCTTACCCAATTGTTTTACTGGGAGTTATCCAAATTGTTCTTAAGTCGTATAGTTGAGGGCAGAAACGACTGAAGATGGTAGTCCACTCTAGATTGTGGCAACATAAATTTGCCAGGTTTCCTCTTGTTCTGTTGGAGACCGTGTAATGACACCTGACCTGACCTTTGTAAAATACATTTAGTTTATTCTTCTCTCTCCTTTCCTTCAATGGTTCCAAATGGGGTGTCATATATGACTTTGATTTGTTTGAGGATTTTGTTGAACGAATTTTATAGCTTTTTTTTGGATTGATTCTATTTACCTAATTTCGGAGGTATGATCGGGATCCCATACCTTACCGCTTTACTCGAGTGTTGGTCTAACATAAACTTTATAGCATTTCTCTTTTATGGTTACTTTGTAGCCGAAAGGTTTCTTCTCAAGAATCCCAGGTGGAGTTTGCCTTCTTGCATATGTTTGCAATGTGGTCTTTCCAGGTCAGGCGATTGTTTATCGTTACTCCGAGATATTTTGCTTTGGTGACTTCTTATAGTGAGTTGTGGTGTATTGTGTATTATCTTCCTTTTGTTGGTAATTTTCTGGAACCAAGGTCCCGATGAAGAATTTCTGAATCTTTCTTATGCCTTATTGGTCTGTACAAAAGGCTGTCATCCGCAAATAGTCTCAGTTGAGTTCCTAGCGACAATCTTTCAGGCAAATCATTGATGTAGATAAGGAACAAGAGGGGACCCAGTACGGTACCTAGGGACACACCTGTAGTACTGGAGCTGAGTCTGACATTGCTCTTTCAGTTGTTTACGATTAGTGAGAAAATCCATTATCCAGTCGTGTGTTTACTCATGATTCCATATCTCCGCAGTTTAATAGCCAGAGTATGGTAAATGACTTTATCAAATGTTTACTAAAGTCTTATAATTAGCATCTGATTGGAGTTGTTTTATTCATGTTTTCTGTTAGGTTGTTGAAAGTTGTTATTGTTGTGTTTCACAAAGCGCTCCTTTCTGGACATGCTATATATAAAAACATTCAAGTAAGAACGAGCAAAGAGAGAGAGAGAGAGAGAGAGAGAGAGAGAGAGAGAGAGAGAGAGAGAGAGAGAGAGAGAGCATAAATTACCTGGATAATCAAGTGCATAGCAAGAGCCGAATGGTTTATCATGGAGTTACCAAAGTTCAAGGAACAGCTCAGGGTACCAGCAAACCAGAAGGAAGATGTGTAGCCTTCAATAAGCAACTTGTAATTTCTTGAACCAGCTTCCATGTAAAGTGACAACGAGGTATGCTACCTGCGCCTTTAAAAAATTCAAAAAGTATGTTAAACTACTAACGCTGTCTGTTAATTCTCAAGCCCAGAAATATGTTCACAGACTTTGTCTAATAATATGATTTGTTGACGAATTTAATACTTAATATTTTAATGATACTCCAATTAATCTTTATTTCGGAAATCAATATCGAATCACCATAACCTTACCCACTATCACCAGTCCGACACACATATAACTATAGCATTCTCTTTTATGTTCTTTGTCATCGATAATTCTCTCAAAATCACCAGGTGGAGTTGCCTCTCGCCATGTTACGCAATGCAGTCTTTCCAGTCTAGCGTCATCTACCTTTATACTCTATCATCCTATATCTTTGTACTCATCATCATCATATATCTATTGCATGTCATATCATCTCACTTCGCTTTAATTATCAACCAAGGCCATCAAAATATCTCAACATCATCCTGATGTCTTACAAAAGGCTGCTCATCCCAATATCTCATTATATCCATCGACAAATCCACCACGCACCATCACTTCATAAGAATCACCATAGACCAACTATCCTCACAACCCTCACTCATATTATCACCATACTTGCCATCTCTTTCATCGATTGTACGACTCAAACAAACCAATAATCATACGTCACTTCTCTCATGTTCCACTCCCCTTTCAGTTCCAGATAATGGTAAATGATTTACCAAATGATTCTAATCCTATAGACATTACAATTGATATTATTTTAATGCAAAATATTAATCCTTTAGACGTGCTAAATTTATCATTTGTTTCGACCGAATTGTCCTACAATATTTCATGATTACTACCCTTTATATTTAAATAGCTAATAAGGAGAAATTCGAATCATTAAGTCAGTTAAGAAGGAGATCTCAAGGGATCTAAAGAAAGAAATAGAGGTCTCAAGTTCCGATTACCAAATTGTGCTTTCAATCAGAATTGTGAATATTTGCCTAATTCCCTATCTATTTCAGCCAATATTCCGAGTGAGATCGCGAAATTCCTTGGAGCCAACTTAAAGAGCGTTTTACCCTTTAATAGAAACATTAGGTATTATTAAAAAATCATAAAAAATAAAACGAGGTAATGGGCTTATCATGCGCCGTTAAAATAATTCAAAGAGATCGGAATAAACTAGAACAGGCTGCTGTTGAATTCTCTCAAGCCCCCCAACAAAAATGTGTTCCACAGACATTTGTCTAATAAATATGATTTTTGTTGGATCCTAATCATCTAAAAATGTTAATATACGTCACCAAGAAAGTCTTTCATTTTCGAAATCAATAGTTACCAACATCACCATAATCACTACTACTATCACCACCACCACCACCACCACCTCATCATCACCATACTCATCATCATCATCATTATCATCATCGTCATCATCATCATCATCAACATCATCATCATCAACATCATCGTCACCATCACCGCTACCACGATCACTACCACCTCATCATCATCCCCACCACCATTATCAATACTACTATCTCCATAATCACCTCATCATCATCATCATCATCATCATCATCATCATCATCATCATCATCATCATCATCACTACCACTACCATCACCACCACCACAACATCATCATCAACATCATCCTGATCATCATCGTCTCCGTCATCATCATCTCCATCATCATCATCATCATCACTACCAAAATCACCACCACCACCACCACCACCTCATCAACATCATCACCATCATCACAACTATTATCACCACAATCACCTCATCATCATCATTATCACCAACATCACTTCCATCATCATCTTCACCACGATGACGACCAACACAACACAAGTAAAACTAATACCAGCACCATCTCCTCCTCTCCCACTACCCCCCTTCCAGTTCTCATAATAAAGCTATACTACCGGCCCATACGGTCCTATATCACATATAGGCACATTGTTAACAATGATAATTATTTAAGCCAAAATAATTAATCACTTACACGGGCTAAAAATAATATATTTTTAAAGCGCCGAATTGTCAACAAATATTTCATGGATTACGTCCCTTTGTTTTAATATAGCTCATATAGGCGGATTTTCATCTCCCTATTTTACTCTGTTAGAGGAATTTCTCAATGTGGTTCTATATCAACATCGATTAATAGTGGTCTCAAGTTACTTTGTACCAAATTTGGTGCTTTCATCACTAATTTGCACAATTTTACCCTAATTCCCCTAGCTATTTCAGCAATTCCTCCGAGTGGTGTCTGAAATTCTTGTGAGCCAAGTTTAAATTGGCGTCACTGTACAATAATGAATAATAATAATAATAATAATATAATAATAATAATAAAATAAATATATAATAATAATATAATAATAATAATAATAATATAATAAATAATAATATAATAATAATAATATAATAATAATAATAATAATAATAATAATAATAATAATAATAATAATATAAATAATAATAATAATAATAATAATAATAAAATAATATAATGATAATGATAATGATAATGATAATAATAATAATATTATAATAATAATAATAATAATAATAATAATAATAGAGGAAGAAGCAGAAGAATATGCATTTGTAGTATGCATGCATGTTCCATGAATAATTATTTGATTGAACACACACTCACACAGATCTTTGGAGCCTTTTGTTCGGCCTCTTGGAATGTGAGGAGGGAGAAGAACAAACCGAACACATCCTTCTTCGGGACAGGAGAGACGTTTGTGTTCACCATGAAACCGGCCGTCAAGAGGTACCCATGGGTGGGGGTTGATGGGTCCCCCACCGGTTGGTCCTCCGATCTCTACATGGCAGCCGATGACTCCATACTGATTGTGGGAAGTGGGTAAGACATTTGTAGTATTCTTTTCTTGGTGGAGTGTCATCCGTGCGTATATTATGATGATAATGATAATAATAATTACTATAATACTGATAATGATATTAATAGTGATGATTATAAAAGTATTAACAGTATTAATAATAATAATAATAATGATGATGATAATAATAATAATGGTAATAATAATAAGAAGAATAAGAATAATAATAACAATATGATAATATCAATGATTATGAATATGATAATAAGAATAATGATGATGATAATAATAATAATGATGATAATAATAATAATCATAATCATAATAATAATCATAATCATAATCATAATAATAATAATAATATGTTTACAAATATATGAAGAACACAGAGATCAATAATACATGTGTAGTTGGTTTTAAGATAATGCTTAGTCAGCTGGTTTGTATTGGAAGAATAAGATGTTAAATGAAAGAAGTTGAGAATGGTTCAGATTTTGAATTTGAGTGTTTGGGGGTCTCAAAAAAATCTCGATGACCTGGGATCGATCTCAAGTCCCTTTGCATGTGGAGTGGGTGCTTTATCAACTTAGCTATCGGTACCCTTGAAATGATTTTTTAAGAAAAGATGAACTTTATGAATCCAAAACAGGAAATTACATTGTGTGTTTTTCATGGCTCAAGGTCAAAGATAAGATATTTAGCAGGCTAGATGAATATACGACATAACAACAACAATGTATCATGAAGTAGTTGGCATTTCGGACTAAAGGCCAGAGATATGGCCTATCTCAATTTATCAAATTAATATATAAAGTGTTGCTATTGGTTCCTGGTTGTATATTTTTACATTTTTGTGCATTTGGATATATTATATATGTATACATTGTCGCCATATATTCTCAACTTTGTGTTTATACATTTTCATGCATACCACGTCTGTAAATGAATTTCCATTTTTTTTGGATGAATAAAGTATACTATTATTATTATTATTGTTATTATTATTATTATTATTATTATTATTACTATTATTATTATTATTATTATTATTATATGCCGCAGAAAACATTCAGGTCATTCATTTTCACACTTGCTCTTATATTTTCGTCCCCCCTTATGCTTTAAATCTTGCATTTTTTTCCAATTTGTCTGTGCAGGAATGGGGAGGCCATCCAACTGGATGCCATGATGAATCGATGTCGATCCACGCGCTGCGACACGTTCAACAATGACCCGCTCTGTTCACAGGAAGACTTTTGGTAAGATCTGTACTGCTGTGCTATCAAAAATGTTTAAAACCCACAAAAAAAATTTGTGTTTAAAATTTTGGCCAAAAAACTCATCCTTCAAATATTCATTCATCAATGAAAATGACCCTCAAATAGACTGAAGTCTGGTGTAAACATTGTAAGTAACGTCATGATTACAATCTCACAAGGACTCATCAACCACTCTGCTGCACTCTGAAAAAAACAAAAAAAAAACAACCAAACACATTTTGAAAATTTTGGCCAGAAAACTCATCCTTCACTCGAAGTCCCAGGTTTGAGAGTTCTTACTTGACCAGATGAGGGTCATTTTAATAGATCATTATTAGAAAGACGAGTTTTCTGAACAAAGATTTAAATACGTGATTTGATTATAATTAATTTTCATCCTTTTTACGGATGCTGATATGACCTAAATTTGTCGCAAGTGCCGTAAAACCCATAAAAACAAACAAAAAGCATAGACGAGGCTGTACCAAAAAGGTCATTTTCGTAACATTTGCCACAAAAAAACTCCCAATACAAAGTCATTTTGAAAAACCCTATGGTGAGACTTCATTCTCATCAGTTTAACCTTGGTTGGATAATGAAATTCAAACCAAATTGTGAACTCTCATTTTAAATCTATAATTTTTTGACCATCCCATTCTCTTTCTTTTTACTGGCACTGATAAGTCTTCAATGCGTTGCCATCAACGCCTTAAAATGGGTGAGACTAAGCTGCTAGAAGCTGTGGACTGTATCAAGTAACAAATAAAAATAAACATAACAGCTCAAAAAAAAACCCAACAAAATACCAAACACGGAACATTTCAGGCTTTAACCCCTTCTTCAGCCAACAGCAACAAGCAATAAAAACAAAAATACATTAGGTACTAAAAAACCAGATCGGCCACAGAAATCATCTCTTTGTCCTGTCATATTATATTATTTAGTTTTAATTATATTGTACTCTGTAAGAAGTTGAATGTATCCTTCATAGCAGAATTCTTTGCTTGTATCTGGATGGACCTTTTAGGTGCAGCTATGTGGTCTAGTTTGATCGGAAGGTCCTGGGTTCGAGCCTCGCTTGGCGCATTGTTGAGTCCTTGGAAAAGACACTTTACTCACATTCTCTCACCGTACTCGGGTGTAAAATGAGTACCTGGCCATTAACTGCGTTGTCTTTGTCCGAAAAATTGTAATATCGCCTAACAGGTGGCATGCCCCTACATGTTATTTGTTGCTGTTGACCAGGGACCCCTTGTAAAGCGCTTTGAGCACATTAAGTGGATATTGCAATATATAAAAGCTCAATTTTTTTTTTTTTTTAAATATCGACCAGTTCCCCTTTGTCTTACTTTTTCTTTGGTGCTTTTAATCTCAGATATACAGCCTTACCCCTATCACATTCCTTTTTACAGGTTCTGTAAAAATAAAATTAAAATAATGTCGCAAGTGACATGCAAAAACCGTTTTCTTTTTTATTTGGTGCTGAAATTACCTAAAAGTTTGTGAAGCACATAAAATCTAAAGATAAACAAACAAAACAATATCCTTGAAAACATAAACATTCATTTTCTGACAGGGCATTTTCTCATGCCGCCCCAAATGTCCGGAATTCACTGCCATTAGATGTAAGAAGTAAGGCATTTTCGTCTGAGGTTACATTCAAAACGTACCTAAAAATACATGTGATGAACTCTTCTTTGTCCTAACAGTATTATGTGTAGAACTGTGTGTATATATAAGTAGTCCATAATACCTGATTTGTGTCATTGTTATGTGTAGCGTGTATGATTTCATCTCTTGTCAATGTGCGCCTAGAGCTGCTGCAACGCTGGATTGATGCTATGTAAATATATTATATGTGTCAGTGCATGACATAATCCGTCGGAAGGTGAAAATTTTGGATTTGCATTTGTTTGCATTTTCTCAAAGAATATGCTCACTCGAACATTTTAATCTTTTTTGAAGTAAATCGGGTGATTTTTCATGAAGTTATTGTCTAATGTATGGGAAAGATATCCAGGAACTTTTCTCAAATTTCCTATTTTCAACTTGACTAGCTGTAAAAAAATATTTAGAAGTGAAATCAAGCTTTGATATTTCCCGAAGATGTACAAAAAGGGTTGATTTAATCATTTATGACAAGAAATCATTTTGGATAAAAATTGGCCTTCTAACTAAACTTGGCAATATCTCAGTTCAAACCTTTTCACCATCCGACTGATTATGTCATTCACTGTAACATTTTATATTATTATTATTATTATTATTATCCATGTTTGTATCCACAGTTGCAGTGTTGTACAAGTGTATGGTTGATAATGTCATTCACTGTAACATATGATATTATTATTATTATCCATGTTTGTATCCACAGTTGCAGTGTTGTACAAGTGTATGGCTTCGTGGATTGATGGCGGATGTCGTGAAATTGGATAAATGTGTGGATGGATGCATGGCTGGATAGTTGAAATGTGGAATTGTGAATGGACGGATTCAAGAATGGATTTTGTGGACAACCTCGTGGAACGGATCTGGCGCTTATTCAGGCTAGAGGCCCAGTTTGGGGAAGTGTTACGACTGATATAATGGATTCAAGACTCTTTCTCGGGCCAGATGTAATATGCTCAAGTTTTCTGTGAATGACTGTCATTATTATTATTGTATTCATCCATTGTTATTATTATTACAATTATTATTATTATTATTATTATTATTATTATTATTATTATTATTATTATTATTATTATTTTATTATTATTGTTATTATTTTTATTGTTATTATTTATTATTATTATTTATTATTATTATTATTATTATTATTATTATTATTATTTTTATTATTATTATTATTATTATTATTATTGTTATTGTTATTTATTATTATTATTATTATTATTATTATTATTATTATTATTATTATTATTATTATATTATTATTATTATCATTATTATTATTATCAATTATTATTATTATTATTATTACTACTACTACTACTACTACTACTACTACTACTACTACTACTACTACTACTACTACTACTACTACTACTACTACTACTACTACTACTACTACTATTACTTAGCTTTTAAATCTGCACCAATGGATGTCAACTGTTCTGCATTGGTGATTGATCATGGAATTGCAGAGTCAGTATAAACAGACTTAAACAGAGGTTGAACTGTTCTACTTATAGATTTTGATTGATTGATTTATTTTATTTATTTATTTATTTATTATTTATTTATTTATTTATTTATTTATTTATTTATTTATTTATTTATTTGATTATTCATACATTTAATTATTCATTATTTTTTAAACTATGAAAACAATGTTGTCTGTGTACAATGTGCTATTGGATCTGGTGGATGTTTTAGATATTAGTAAGACTGCTGTTTTCACCTGGATTCTCATTATATTGTATTCAGGGTGATAATTCTAACTAACCCCTCGTATCGTAAAATAATGCGTATCAGCAACTGGATAAAAACCTTTTTATATTCAGAGATCAGACTTGCCATTCACTGTGAAAAATTTGCCGATTTGTGAAATTTTTGGCTCCTGTTACAGATCGACATACCCATCAATTGGGGTAACTTGGCCTCAAGGGGAAACTTTGCCTTTGTGAATTTGGAACATTTTGAATCATCTCAGCTTTGTTGCCTGTATTGTATCCGTTAAAAGACTTGAATTTTTATCAAAGGAAATAATTGCCACAGAAATAAAAAATCTCTTATTGGTCCAAAATTCAAGAGGCAAAGTTACCCCAGTTGGCGGTTCATAGAAAACGATATTATAAGCCACATTACGGAGAAAGTCATAGTCTCGCATGAGTGGGAACTTTTTGATTATTTTATATTACTCTTGTCATTGATCAAATTTCAAGAGGCAAAGTTTCCCCTTTAGGCAAAGTTTCCCCTTTAGGTAAAGTTTCCCCTTTAGGCAGAGTTACCCCTTTAGGCAGAGTTACCCCTTTAGGCAGAGTTACCCCTTTAGGCAAAGTTACCCCTTTAGGCAAAATTTCCCCTTTAGGCAAAGTTTCCCCTTTAGGCAAAGTTACCCCTTTAGGCAAAGTTTCCCCTTTAGGCAAAGTTTCCCCTTTAGGCAGAGTTACCCCAGTTGACGGTATATACATAAATTTTTATTTCAGGCCAGTCGGTTCTGTACTCATCCTCATAGAGTTGGGTATACAGACTCTATGCTTGTTTAAACCTTACTTTAACCTTTTGGTTTCCTTGGTGGAACATAAGGCGCCAACAAAGTTCCTTCTTTCGTCTCTGTCCTGGGCCAGCCAGCTCAGCTCATTCCATGTCTTTCCAGTTTCTTTCATCTCCTCTTCAACTGTCCTCCCCATCCAGGTGCCTAATGGTCTGCCTCTCTTTCTCTTTCCCAGTTGGGACCATCTTAGTGCTGTGTAAGGCAGTCTGGACTTTTTCACTCGGAGAACGTGACCCAGCCATTTCCATCCTATGAACACTTCCTAAGAAAAGTTTCGTGCCAGAGCGTATTTGCAAATGCGTTTAAAGCATTATATAGTTCTGGCAAATGCAAATTAGTTATTTATATTTTAATGTTTCTTAGTATAATTTTTTTTAAATTCTCTTCTTCTGATGATGACAACTTTTTAAATATCAGCTTGGCAGATCCGATGAATCTGCGTCCTTGTAAAACAAAAACGTCTTAGAAAATGTTCTTCGGAACTGGTTATGAATTGTCAGTTAAAATTCAGGCAAGTCTTGGTTTTCCGACAACATCTCAACTATCCTTTACTTTTTTCATCTTTTTCCACTTTACATAAGCTTATGGACTTAAATCATAGGTGGCTCAAGCTCCGAGTAAAATTTTCACACAAATTTTTTGGCTGCCACTAACAGATCTGACTTGTGCGTCTTTAGATTGTCATTCATTTTAAGAACACTCCATTGATGAAATTCCCCTTCTGTTACTGATATCTAATGTGTTGTATGGCTGTGGAATGACGGTCTTACAGCCCTTCAGGTTTCATCAAATGATTATTCGGGTGAGAACAGCTGGTAGTGACATGCATAAACTTAGAGCTTTGTTGTTAATTCTAGATGTAGTAAAAATTTGCCTTTAGTTTATGGTGCTTAACGTGTTTTGACAGCATTGGTGGTTTTTAGTTGTAAATTTACATTATTCATTGTTTTAAAGGCTAATGTATTTTGAGTTAAAGATCATTGTGTTATGATGTAAAGAATTATTGAAATCCCAAAATTGATGACATTTTAAAGTCAAAAGTTCAAAGATCAAATTTCGATTTTAGGCTGTTGTCAAATTCATTGCAACAAAATTCAGTATTTTCAGTATTTCAGTATAAAGTCAATATAAACTATAAATGAACCAAATTACATGTAAAAAATGCTATGCATTTTGTCTACAATATGATGTCTACTTTTAATCTCATTAAATTTGATGTGCGCAAGTTGTCAAAATCTGAAAGATAAGAGTGAGAGAAAACTTCATTTTGTATTCTGTCTCAATAGTAATTTTTAAGAGAACAATCCTGTATTGTTACTATAATCTTTATATTATTTAATCACAAGCAAATTGATATTACTGCCCTACTCTTTAAAAAAAAACAACATATTTTTAAAGATTTCGACTCTCAAACATCGATTGATTTCAATCATCCTATCAACAACTCTCAAACACGGCGATCCACTCAAGCCAAAGTTGTTTTTTTTAATGGTTTTTTTTTCCCTGAGGAAGGCAGATTCAGCTTTATGACTCTATGGGATGACGTGACTTTGGTTTTAATCAGATGATGTCATTCCCCTGGGTTCGGTTCCCGACCCCCACCCCCACCCCTCCCCATAGTGTGGGCAAGGAGGTACTTAATTTGTCTTCTATCCCCCTGTATCTGTCTTCCAATTGTTTTCTGTCTTTGTCTTGGAATGGGATTACTTAGTTTTGTCCTGGCCCTGGCCAGAGTCCTTGGCTGGGAGGAAGACAGTTGAATGTATAGTTATAAACGTTTGAGTGTGTTCCTCTTAGTGGGGACCTGTTCTAGTGTCTGGATGAGACTTTTAGGTGATCTCAAACTAAGACTGATAGTGTGCTCTTGGAATCTACATCTGTTCCCTATTTGAACCAATTCCCCTTTGTCTTACCTTTTCTTGGGTGCTTTAATTGTAATTCTAGAACTTACTTATACTATCCCATTTTCTTCCTTTTGACTGGTACTGATACGACCTGAATGTGTTGCCAGCGCCGTAAACCCCTAAAGACCAACCAAACTGCCTACAATGCCAAATGGCCAGTTTGGTTTTTTTTTATTAAAAAAAATATATATTATGGTTTGTTTTTCATTTAATGGGTTCGGCATTAGGATAATGGATTGATGGGAACTGGCCAAAGACGAGATAACCAGACTTGATTTTATTTGTATCTTATCCATATCTTATGCTATTGGTGGGTTTGTTTGGGGTTTTTTCATTTAGGGCAAACTGCTTACTTACTAGTCCTAGATTTTCTGCCTCAAAGCAATTTCCTGCTTCATATCAATCATTCTATTCAGCATACTGTAAAAATGTAAAATGACTGCCTATCAATATAGTTCATATCCGAAAATTGACCGTAATGATAAATTATGTATAAAATTTGTATGGTGCCCAACACTGAATGAAATTACAAGGTAGCCAATCTTCAGTATATTTACGGAATTCCGTATATTCTCCAGTCACCTGTTAAACAGGGACATAATGTAAGAACATATTGTCTTTTTACTGGAGTCCAATGCCCTGAAGGAGGTCGGTTTATATGCTTGCATAAAAGCTTGCATAAAAGTTCAGTAAATTTTTGCCCCCTGAACTATCAACCCTGAAAACAAGACTCCAGGGCATTCATCAAAAAAATAAAATTTTAGAGAATGGACACGACACACCAGCTGAGATTTAAAACATTCAAAATGATATCCTGATAGCTCAGTTGGTAGAGCACTCGCTTCACAAGCAAGGAGAACCACCCAGCAGTGATTGGGTAGCTAGGTCTGTTAGATCTGGTAGAAAGTACTTTGTGATAGACTGGTGTCCTGTCCGAAAGGTAACAAGCAATTGCTATTGTCCGTTTCACACTATAGAGACCAGGATAAACTCCGGACCTACGGGTCGAACGACTCTGACGGACTAGGAGAAGAGACACTCATATTTTGCATTTATATACTTAATTGAATGGTGAGAAATTGTCACCCACCTTCTCAAAATGGTATTATGTCGGGATGAATAGAATCGGACCTCTGAAAGCGAATTTAGAATTAAAATGATAAAAGATATTTTCTTCCTTTTTACTGGCGTTGAAATGACCAAAATGTTTTGCAAGTGCCGTAAAACCATGAATAACAAAAACAAACACACCATCCTGACATAATGACCTTTTTGAGAGGATGGGTCACATATAAAGATTGTATTCGAACACTAAGAGTTCCTATGAAGCCAAAAATGCAATCTGGTCAATGCATTCATTTCTCTGAGTTCATGCTATTCAAATTTGTTTTTGTTTTTTTTCTCTTTATCCTCAAAAAATGTGATTTTCAATTTGCACCTATGAATGGCCGACAGACAGAAAGACAAACAAAAGAGACAGACAGAATGACAAATGTGTAACTATATTTAGAATTATATCAGTCGTTTTGTATTTTTTACTGCTATTTAAAATCAGATTATATATATATATATATATATATATAAAATATATATATATATATATATATATATATATATATTTATTTATTTATTTATTTATTATTCGGTTGTGTCGGACAACTTTCATGGAAGGGTGATGGAAAAACTCAGTCAAGTGCATTTTAGAATAAAAAATATTATGAAGGGGAAATTTATCTGTCGGGTCTATTCAGAGAAGACTGGAATAACCCAGGGGGTCAGCTGCTGTGCCCTGTGGCAAAGTGACTGAGAGCGAGGCGACCTGGCAAAGTGAGTGAGAGCGAGGTGACCTGGCAAAGTGAGTGAGAGCGAGGTGACCTGGCAAAGTGAGTGAGAGCGAGGTGACCTGGCAAAGTGAATGAGAGCGCGGTGACCTCAAAGCCCCGTGACAAAGTGAGTAAGAGCGAGGCGACCTCAAAGCCCCGTGGCAAAGTGAGTGAGAGCGAGGTGACCTCAAAGCCCCTCCGTGGCAAAGTGAGTGAGAGCGAGGCAACCTCAAAGCCACGTGGCAAAGTGAGTAAGAGCGAGGCGACCTCAAAGCCCCGTGGCAAAGTGAGTGAGAGCGAGGTGACCTCAAAGTCACTGGCGCTGATATGACCTTAATGTGTTGCAAGTGTCGTAAAAACCCTTAAAAACAAAACACTGACGCTGACATGACCTTAATGTGTTTAAAGTGTCGTAAAAACCCTTAAAAACAAAACACTGACGCTGACATGACCTTAATGTGTAGCAAGTGTCGTAAAAACCCTTAAAAACAAAACACTGCCGCTGATATGACCTTAATGTGTTGCAAGTGTCGTAAAAACCCTTAAAAACAAAACACTGCCGCTGATATGACCTTAATGTGTTGCAAGTGTCGTAAAAACCCTTAAAAACAAAAATCACTTGTAATTCTAGAATTGTTTGACCTTCCAATTGTCTTCTTTATTTAACTGGTGCTGTCATGACCTAAAAGTGTCACAAGCAGCACAAAGCCAATAAAGGCTACTGAAAACAACTAGACTAAGACTTCCATCCCCCTTTCGAGAAATATGTCCAAACCATCATCGCCATTTCTACCTGTGCATTTGTTCAGTTACAGCTGAGATGATATTTTATGTATAGATATAATAATATATCATTAATTTAATTTTTAATTCAGGCTTCAGATTGCATGTCTAGTTCTGCTGATGATCAGTGTTAAATGTTTTAGATACACCTATGCAATATTTATATGTGGCAGTGTTGGCATTTTGCACATTTTGTTTTGTTTTGTTGTTTTGTTTTTTTGTTTGTTTGTTTTTTTGGTTACTTTTACTTTCATGCTTCAAATATATATATATATATATATATATATATATATATATATATATATATATATATATATATATATGATACAACATACCATATATGAGAGAGAATGATGAAGAAGAAGTAACTGAAACACAAATTTTATACAGCGTCATGCATACCTTACTATTTTGTCCCAAAAAATTTAATTTGTCAATAAGCATTTGGAGTTGAAAGGAACAAAATCCAAAACGAATACATACAGTAGACACTCCAATGATCAAAGCTACATCAATTTTTTAAAAATAATTTTTGTGTGAGTGTCTTACAAAGAAATATATTTTAAGAGGTTTTTTTTTCCTTGTTTTGTTTTTTTTCCCCGTTTTTTTTTTTTTTCTTTTTCTTTTGGTTTTTTATTTATTTTTTTTTTTTTTTGGGGGGGGGGGGGGGGGTCCTATGTTTTAAAATTTTTTAAATTTTTGTATCGTGTTTTTCTTATTATAACCCTTCGTATTGCTTTTGTGTATTAAATCATCACATCTGTTGATAAATGATCTGGGCATTATTTCTACACATTCACGAATAAAATATATCTTGTTTTGTTTCCGCAAAAAAATCTTAATTTTGAATTTATAAATGCCATATTGATTGTTAATTTTGTTTGTACTTAATTAAATCAATGATTTGACGTGCTGTTTAATTTACCGTACGAGATTTTTCCCATTATGTTCTGTTGCTGCCATTCTATATTCAAGGATAATATATATTTTAAATATTTTTCTAATGTTGCAATAAGTTTACAATTCCAATAAAAAGGCACAATTTTCAGAAAATGATTTTATTTTTCTGTTGTTTTGTTTTGAATTTTGAAGGCAAGTGGTTGGTGGGGAGGGGGGGGGGAGGGGGGAAGATGATAACATTGTTTTGACATGAATTGAGATGATATTATATGGTTTGATAGCATTGGCAGTGAGAAGATGTTTGGTGTGATAATGGTGAGATGTTTTGCTTGATGTACTTGTGGCGAGAGAACTGGTTCGTGTGGTAGAGATAACAATAACCGTGAGAATAAATTGTGTATTTAGTGTAATAGGCTATAGTGGTGAAAACAGGTTTGGTGTGATTGTGGTGAAAAATCTGTGTGATTCGTGTGATAGCAATAGCTGTGAGGACACATGATTTAATGTAATGATTGTATAGTGGTGAGATGTTTGGTGTGCTAGTGATGAGAAATCTTTTGAGTTGAAAAGCAGTGAGCAGACATTATTTAGTGTGATAACTATAGTGGTATAAAGAACATGTTTGCTGTAATAGCCGTGTTAAGACTTTGTTGTTTCATGTGATTTTAAAAACACAGAGGAGGTGGTGGTATGATAGATAAGGTAGTTAGAAGACTTTGTTTTGATATAGCGATAGAGATAAATAACAATGTGAAATTGAATGTATCTTCAATTTAATTACAAAAACAGATCAAATAAACGTTTTGGGTTTCCTCTTTATCAACAAATTAGGATGAATGAAACACCACAGATGAATGAGATAATGTCATTTGATGTTCATTTGATCTATTTTTGTAATTAAATTGAAGCTTCCATTCAATTTCACATTGTTATTTATTTCTTCGAGCTTCGAGCAGCAACATTTACATTACAGCGATAGAGGCAAAATTGAATTTTTATAAAAATCCCATTTCTCCCATTTTTTCTCTGGTTTTCACCGCAGGCCTAACGATTTTCAAAGCAATGGCTGATATAACTTCAATGCAAATGGAAGCGATGGTTACATCAAATTGTCTTAAAGTCGCTGCTCTTTTGATGATAATACTGTAAAGATGTGATGTCTGATAAGGACCAAGTCAAACCCTGCTTCTATAAGATTTCTTTTTTTGTTTTTTTTAAAGTCGATTGTCAAAAATGCAGTGGCCTTTTATATTATAATATGAAGTACAAAATGAACTTGGAAAAGTCATATTTTTATCTCACATGGGTAATTTTTTTTTTTGTGGGGGGGGGGGGAGAATTAGTTTCATACATTATTTTAACGTTAATGATGCGCTCAAAACCCTCTGTTCATTTGACGATCAGATGTGCAGTTTAAATGTTTTATTATTAATAAAATGCCTACAATGTCATACGCTTATATTCAGTTCACTGTAATGTCCTATATAACTATTATTATGTTTTGATATAGAAATAATATAATTATATATATATATATATATATATATATATATATATATATATATATATATATATAAGATATACAATGCACCCACCCACCAACTTACATGTCTCAGATTTTTACACTTTCTTGGATAAAAAAACCAGTTCTGATTATAACTATGTTTCTTAATCGTCATGCCTATTTTTCTATTATTACTAGATTGTTCGTTGACTGTTTTTTTTTCCAATTGTTTGCTTGTTTGTTACCAAAATAGTTGTATTTGGAATAATTCAATCATTTCAACTGTTTTTAGTGCTTAATTTTCAAAATTTCTACTATAGCTTTGAATGAAAATTATCGTTATGTGAATATATGAATAATGATAAGAAGTAAAAGAGTATGGAAAAGGGCCTGATGAAAACAGCGAATAATAATATCACGGTGTCATGAAACCGAACCTGGGACCCATTCAATACGACACTCACTATATAGCTTAGAAAGAGGTCGGAGAGCGAACACACTAGCACTGAGGCATCATCCAGCCAATGGGAGAGTTCAAAACTAAACATGTTGTTGTAGACAATCTTGACGACAAAGAAGCTTCAATGATAATATTGGGGTACTATGAGTACTATGTATGTAGTCTTTCATGTAACAATTTCATTGATTCAGTGTCTTTGGTTTGTTGGTTTGGTTGGGATATTTTTTTGTTTGTTTGTTTGCTTGTCTTATATTTGTTTTTGTTATTTTTGTTTCTGATTGTGTTTCTTTTTTTGTTTTGTTTTTTGGTTGTTTGTTATTTTGTGGGGTTTTTTTGTTTTTTTTGGAAGGGGTGTTGTGGTGTTTTTTTGGGGGGGTTTTTTAAAAATATTTTTGTGTTCTTTTTTTTTTTTGGGGGGGGGGAGTATTTTTAATTTTGATTATCATTGTCATTGTAAAGTCTAAGATTAAAAAAACAAAAGAGGAAACACGCCTAAAACATTGCCTGGATCGATTGCCTCAACACTGTATTTCTAGTCACCATTTAAATTGAAGTCTTTGACATGGCTATTCTGTTCCCTGTTTGGACTACATAGGTCATTTTATTGTCCCGCGACTTCCCTACTTATTTACTATCGACATTCTAGTCAATGAGATTTGATTGTCCCAGCATGCCTTTCTTGCCTGCTGACTGGCTATCGAATGACCTGAAAGTGTCGCTGGCGATGGACTAACCTGAAAGATCCATCAAAATCCATTAATTCTACCAAGAAATGGCATTTGTTTTCTTTCATTGTTTTACTACTTAATCAACGATTCATTTTATTATCTTTCTGTCTGTGAATTGTTAAGATAATAATAGTTATGATGATGATGATTATGATAATAATGATAATAATATTAATGATGATATTAATAGTAATAATAATTGTAATAGTAATAATAATGATATTGATAACAATAATAGTAATGATGATAATTATAATAATGATAATAATGATAATAATGATAATAATAATAATAATAATAAGAAGAAGAAGAAGAAGAAGAAGAAGAAGAAGAAGAAGAAGAAGAAGAAGAAGAAGAAGAAGAAGAAGAAGAAGAAGAAGAAGAAGAAGAAGAAGAAGAAGAAGAAGAAGAATAATGATAATGATAATGATAATAATAATAATAATAACAAAAATAATAATAATATTAATATTAATAATAATAACAACAACAACAACAACAACAACAACAACAACAACAACAACAACAACAACAACAACAACAACAATAATAATAATAATAGGAACTGTAAAAGGTAAAGGGCAAAGTGTGGGTATGTTATGCAGACTTTGTAAATAATTCGTAGATAGTTCTTGTTGTCTTTTGCTCCTGGCAAGAGGAGAAATTGATCTGAGTATGTAGTTGTAGTTTTATCTCGTTTGATTTTGATGTTATCTTGGCTATTACTTGCTTGGTTGTGTGTACTCTAGTACGCGTGTTCGCTGCTTTGTCATCCAGTATTTGGATTGCATTCCAATGTTTCTACTACTGCTACATCGTCATTATCTTTCACATCGTTATCAGCATTATGATGTACAGATCAACGTTATCTCCATCATCGTCATTATCATCGTCAGCATTAGAATCATCACCGTCGTCATTGTCATCACCATCATCATCATCATCATTATTGTCATCATCGTCATCATCTGGGTGGGGTTCCTGACCTCCCATAGTGGGCAAAGAGGTACATACTGTGTCTTCTATCACCTTATATCTGTTTTCCAACATGCTTTCTGTCTTTGTCTTGGAATGAGATTACTTGGTTTTGTCCTGGCCCTGGCCGTAGTCCTGGCTGGGAGGGAAACAGTCAAATGCACAGTTTTTGTTTTGGGGGATGATATTTATTTCCTTGTAAATCATCTCTCTGTTATGTATCATTATATTTATTTGTTTTGAATGTATAATGCAAGCATTTGAGTGTATTCCTCTTTGTTGGATCGTGTGCTTGTGTCCGGATGAGACTTATAGGTGATTTCAAACTAAGTACATTGGTGGTGTGCTCTTGGAATCTACATTTGTTCCCAGTTCCCCTTTGTCTTACTTTCTCTTGGGTGCTTTAATTGTAATTCTAGAACTTTTTACTATCCCATTTTCTTCCTTTTTACTGGCGCTGATATAACCTCAATGTGTTGCAAACGCCGTAAAACGCTTAAAAACAAACAATAACAACCATCGTCATCATCATCATCATCATCATCATCATCATCATCATCATCATTTGCTTCACTTCATCATTATTGGCACAATCATTATCAATTGATGATTATAATGATCATAACATTCGAGATATGTCTCAATACTATTGATATAAATAATCTTTTATTCCTGGGTGGGTCCTTTGACCTCCCATGGTGGGCAGGAGGTCACGTGCTGTGTCTTCTATCTCCCTATATTATCTGTTTTCCGAATTGCTTTCTGTCTTTGTCCCGGAATGGGATTACTTGGTTTTGTCCTGGCCCTTGTGGTGTCCCTAACAGAGAGGGAAACAGTCAAATGTTAAGTATTTATTTTGGGAGGATTTTTCTTGTAAATCACTTGTTATTATTGTGTTATGTTTCTGTGTTGGGTATGAATGAGTGCTTCCTAAGTCGGATCATGTGCTTATGTCTGGATAAGACTTTTAAGTGATTTGATTTCAAACTAAGTACACTGACGGTGTGCTCTTGGAATCTACATCTGGTTCCTATTTGAACCAATCCCCTTTGTCTAACCTTTTCTTGGGTGCTTTGATTGTAAATCTATAATTTTTTTACCATTCCGTTTTCTTCTTTTTTTTTTAAACTGCCGCTGAGATGACCTAATTGTGTTGCAAGCGCCGTACAACAACAACAACAAAACATATCCACCCATGTGAATGAATGGGTAATTGAGTGTTAGATTTGTCGGAAAGTGCTTTGCGATAGATTAGCCTATCCGAAGGATAGCAAGTAATTGCTATTGTCCGTGTCACGCTATAGAAACCGGGATAAACTCCGTCTCGATGAGCCCAATGCCTCTGAAGGACTACTCGTCATAGAAGTGTGTAAACAATTGAGTGATGAAAATTGATGCCGTGTTAATCTTAGCTGTCACGTGGTAGTTAAGTCAAAAGTAGATAAACCAAGATATCGTTTATAATAATAATAATTTTTTTTTAATTTCCCTTTATTCATCCCCAAGGGGAAATTTGTCTTTAGGGTCTATTCCAAGGGAAGACTGGAATAACCCAGGCGTCAGCCGCAGAGCAGCGCCGCAAAGTGAGCTAGGGCGAGGTGACTTGCTTAAGGCCACACAACGCAGCGGCGGTGATTGAACTCGGTACCTTTCGGGTAGGAAGCAAAGACCGTACCACTGAGCCACGCTGCCCCTTAACAACCAGAAGAAAAAAACAACTAACTACGTTCATTTCCATACAGATAACAAAGAGATATATTTTCCTGTTTTAAGCAGATTCAATGTCTATCGATTGTTTTGTTTTTTTTAATTTTCATATCGTTACTCAGATTAATCTGTGGTTTATCATTATCATGTATTTCATTGAATCTTGAATTTTAGACAAAGAATTAGATAGAAGGAATGAAGTTGACGTCACTCAGCTCTTTGTTGTTGTTTTTAGCCAGCCGTTTTTACGAGTAATTTTCACTAAATTATATCAATCAGACTATAAACGTTAAAGGTTATACATAATTTTGTGTGGTGGTATGGTGTATATATATATATATATATATATATATATATATATATATATATATTATATATATATATATATATGGCCGGCAGATGTTGTGAGTATTTTACCTAAACGCATAGCATTAATGTGCGTGTATTATGTTAACAGCTTTCGTAACAGCTTTGAATGAATGCACTCGCTCGTCAAAGTAGTCTGTGACCGTTCCCTGTTTTGATTGGACTCTAATAGAACATTTGCAGTGATGGGCCCGTGGGGCCTTTTGTAAATGTAAGCCATTGAAGTTTGAAGATTTGTGTGCGTGTGTGTGTGTGTGTGTGTGTGTGTGTGAGAGAGAGAGAGAGAGAGAGAGAGAGAGAGATTGCCATCAAGTAATAACATCCTCCATAGTGGGCAGGGAGGTACTTGCTGTGTCTTCTATCCCCCTGTATCGGTTTTCCAACATGCTTTCTATCTTTGTCTTGGAATGAGATTATTTAGTTTTGTCCTGGCCCTGGCTGGATACCCTAGCTGGGAGGGAAACAGTCAAATGTATAGCTAGAGTTTTGGGAGATTATATTTTTTTCCTTGTAAATCATCTCCCTGTTATACACTGTATTGTTTTGTTTACATATATATGATTTTTAAACATTTGATTGTATCCCTCTTAGTGGGGACCTGTGCTTGTGTCTAAGTACTTTGATAGTGTGCTCTTGGAATCTACATCTGTTTCCTATTTGAACAAATTCCTCTTTGTCTTACCTTTTCTTGGGTACTTTAATTGTAATTATAGAACTATCCCATTTTCTTTCTTTTTACTGGCGCTGATGTTACCTTAATGTGTTGCAAGCGCCGTAAAACCCTTAAAAACAAAACAAACAGCACTCGCTCGTCAAAGTAATCTGTGACTGTTCCCTGTTTTGATTGGACTGTAATAGAACATTTGCAGTGATGGGCCCGTGGAGCCTTTTGTAAATGTAAGCCATTGAAGTTGGAAGAAGTGTGTTCGTGTATGTGTGTGTGAGAGAGAGAGAGAGAGAGAGAGAGAGAGATTGCCATCAAGAAATAACATCAATGATTCGCCTGGCATAATACTCTTTTTCTTATCGTCAAATTTTGTTATATAAAATAATTGATTTGCATTTGGTTTCTTGTTGTAGTAGTTGTTGTCGTTGTTGTTGTTGTTTTTGGTGTTGTTATTGTTGTTTTTGTTATTATTGTTGTTGTTATCGTCATCATTGTTGTCGTCGTTTTGGTCATCATTGTTGTTGTCATCATTGTCGTGGTCGTCGTCGTCGTTTTCGTCATCATTGTCGTCGTTTTTGTTTTTGTTGTCGTTTTCGTCATCATTATCGTCATAGTCGTCATCGTCAATGTTGCTATTGTTATAATATGACCATCATGGATACAGGTTGTGCTTTTTGTTACCACCATTTACAACGGCTGATAATATCATCTATGCTTTCAGATTTTTGTTACTTCATTTTTCTATTCAAATATTTTGACTTATCTATCTAGATAACGATATAAACGTGCACATTATTTTATTTTATGTTGCACTCTCGGCTTTTTATGATATGATTATTATTCCAACGTTATCAATATATCTAAAGACCTACTGCTTACGAATCTATACATATCTCTAACCGTGAGTAAGACCAACTAGGTGGGGTTCCTGACCTCCCATAGTGGGCAGGGATGTCACCTACTGCGTCTTCTATCCCCTATATCTGTCTTGGAATGAAATTACTTGGTTTGTCATGGCCCTGGTCGGTTGTTACCCTGGCTAGGAGGGAAACAGTCGAATGTATAGTTAGATATCTGAAAAAAGGTGTGTATGAAACAGTTTTCTGTATAAATAAGTGAAGTTCTGTACACTTTTGGATCTTTATCTGAAGTTAGAAGCTGCGAAAACCCTGTCGACTTTGAGTTATTGTTACAAACAAACAGTTGAGGGATAGGAAGGATGTTTACCGATTTGACATGGCCTGCCTGACCTAGATACGCATCGTCTGCTATTAAAACTGTTTTGACACTCTTGAAATTTCACTGACTCTTTATTTCAGTCTCACACACACACACACACTCTCTCTCTCTCTCTCTCTCTCTCTCTCTCTCTCTATGCTTTGAATATTGATGGACTTTTAAGGTCTCTATATGAAATTGATGTATTGATGACTATATTATGATTATTACTATACTGCTCTGCAATTTGCATCAATGTAAAATGCCAATGAATCGGTGGATGCTTCTGTGTTACCTTGACCTTATTTATTCTCATCAATTTTTATACAAGCTGCTACAACGATGAACTTTGTCCAAATCGCAGAGCTGCCAACCAATGTTTTTCCTGGGGCTTTTCCCGCACTTTTGGGGGTCTTTGAAAAGATCTTGAGGGTTTTGTTGTTTGTTTGTTTTCTTTTTTCTCTTTTTTTTTTCTTGTGGGTTGGGTTTTTTTTAGGATAGCTATGATCCAGTTCTATTCTCTTTTTGCTTGGAGTTGATATGATAATAATAGTCTATTTTTTTTTTTCAGTTTGCTCCGAATTTTTCCTTATCAAATAGAAAAGAATGAAAAGCAATGCCGATCATCATCTTGTCGGGTGTGTGTATTGTGTGTTAGTGTGTATTGTGTGTTAGTGTTGTTGTGTGTTAGTGTGTGTTGTGTGTTAGTGTGTATATTGTGTGTTAGTGTGTCAGTGTGTATTGTGTGTTAGTGTGTATTGTGTGTTATTGTTAGTGTGTATTGTGTGTTAGTGTGTATTGTGTGTGTATTGTGTGTTATTGTTAGTGTGTATTGTGTGTTAGTGTGTATTGTGTGTTAGTGTGTATTGTGTGTTAGTGTTAGTGTGTATATTGTGTGTTAGTGTGTATTGTGTGTTAGTGTGTATTGTGTATTTGTGTGTATTGTGTGTGTTGTTATACATTGGAATCCTGATAATCTCGGCAATCATCAACAGCGTATGTCGGGTGTGTAAGTGTGTTTTAATTGTGTATATTATGATGTACCATGAAATCCTAATAAAGTCAACACCGCCGAACCAAAAAGATTGGTTTGACTTTAGCCAAGGTCTACTTTATCCATTATCGTAATAAACACTCTTACTCTTAGACCCCCTGTAAAGAGCTTTGAGAACGTGTAGTGTTTATTGCGCCTTAAAGATGCCCTAGTTTGTTTGGTTTGTTTGTTTTTTTTTGGGGGTTTTTTTGGGGTTTTTTTTGGGTCTTTTTGGTGGGTTTTTTTTTTTTTTGGGTGGTTGGGGGGGGGGGGGGGGGTTTGCATGTTTTTGTTGATGATTTTAAGCAAAAGTTGTCATTAAGAATGTTGAGTTTATGCGGATTTCACTGTGTTTTGTTTTATATATTATTATATCTATGATCGATATATTCTTGTCATTAGAGGTGTCATTATGATTTATCTTTCATTCTAGAATATTATTCTATACTATTCACCGTTAATTGTATTAGGAGAATGCGTTTGTCACCGATTATGTCCCTTAGTCGTGTCCAAGACAGTGAAAACTATAATGAGTCCAACTACTTGCAAGGAACCAATCATTCAAAAAGCTGGATGATTTTTTTTTTTACGAATTAAATTAAACGTACAAATTACCGTCAATTTGGGTAACTTGGCCTCAACTCTGCCTTTGTGAATTTGGGGCATTTTTGGGGATAATCTCAGTTTTGTTGCAGTTATTGTATCCGTTAACTGGGTGGGGTTCCTACCTCCCATAGTGGGCAGGGAGGTACTTGCTGTGTCTTCTATCCCCCTTTATCTGATTTCCAATTGCTTTCTGTCTCTGTCTTTGGGTGAGATTGCTTGGTTTTGTCCTGACCTTGGCCGGAGTCTTTGGCTGAGAGGGAAGCAGTCGAATGTATAGTTAGTTTTGGGAGATGATATTTTTTTCATTGTAAATCATCTCTCTGTTATGCACTGTATTATGCTTTCTTTATATTATATATGATTTGTAAAACATTTGAGTGTGTTCCTCTTAGCGGGGACCTGTGCTTGTGTCTGGATGAGACTTTTAGTGATCTCAAACTAAGTACTTTGATGGAGTGCTTTTGGAATCTACACCTGTTTCTTATTTGAACCAATTCCCCTTTGTCTTCCCTTTTCTTGGATGCTTTATTGTAATTCTAGAACTTTTGACTATCCCGTTTTCTTCCTTTTTACTGGCGCTGATATGACCTGAATGTGTTGCAAGCGCCGTAAAACCCTTAAAAAACAAAAAAACAAAACAGTATCCGTTAAAAACCTGGAATGTTTATCAAAGGAAATAATACTCTTCAACAGTCGTGACGTCACTTCCCTCGTAATGACACATGGTAACTTAGTAACTGGCTCTAAACTATCGGAACAATGGCGGACGCCCTTATGAAATATTTCTCCGATGAGCATAAAAGCGTATCCTGAGGGGGGAAAAAATTTTTATAAATCTGATCATGTTTTGACTTTTACACTTTCTGATCACAAGACATATGAAAAGTTCTAGCCAGCATGAAGAATAAGAAGTACCGATTTTCTTTGTTTAGAACCACGATGGCCGCCGTTGCTGGGCGACGTGACATCAGACTATTGAATTCAATTGCCACTAAACTAAAAAACTAAACAACCTCTTTATTGGTCCAAAATTCAAGAGACAAATTTTCCCCTTTTGGCAAAGTTACCCCAGTTGACGGTTCATAGAAAACAATTGATATAAGCCACACCACGGAGAAAGTCAAAGTGTCGCATGATTATTATATATATTACTCTTGTCGCTGATCAAGGGACTGAATCGAATAACAAACGCATTCTCTCAAATTCATTGATTGTTTTGAAGAGTTTGTTGTTATTCTAGCTCTATGCATACCATTATTATCTACTACTAATTCTACTTTATTCTTAGTGAAGATGTCATGATGGCAGTACATTTTTGTTGTTTTGTTTGTTTGTTTTTCTTAATATTATAATTGATATGATTATTTAATTGTTTGCTCTTTTTATAAGTTGTTGATTTTATCATTTCTGGTCATTACGCTTTGGTCATTTTGTTGCTAGCACGAGCTCATGTTTTGTTTATGCATGTCTTAGTAGACACATAAAACAATAAATAAATAAAAATACACCCAAAAAATCGATGTTTTATTTTATTTATTTTCTATAGGCTTGTTTTATATTTTTATTTTATTTATTTATTCATTTATTTATCTATTTGTATTATATCTATTATTTTTACCTTGTTCTGTTCTGATATTCATTTTTTTAAAAATCGACATTAAGATTAAGATCGAGACTTTTGACCTCACAGTAGTGGAACGTTGGTCCTCCTCCTCCCCCCCCCCCCCCCCCCTTGCTTGTAATTCTAGAACTTTTTACTGTCCCATTTTCTTCCTTTTTACTGGCGCTGAAATGACCTAAATGTGTTGCAGGTGCCGTATAACCCTTAAAAACAAAAACAAAACAAAACAAAGCCTTGCTATCACTCTTGCTGTGTCATCTATCTCCCTATAGATAGAACGAAGATGACGTCACTCAAGCCTTTGTTATTATATTGTGCCATCCGCGTTTGTGAGCGATTTTCACAACTGGGTGGGGTTCCTACCTCCCATAGCGGGCAGGGGGGTACTTGCTGTGTCTTTTATCCCCTCTTATCTGTTTTCCAATTGCTTTCTGTCTTTGTCTTGGAATGAGATTGTTTGGTTTTGTCCTGACCTTGGTCAGAGTCCTTGGCTGAGAGGGAAACAGTCGAATGTATAGTTATAGTTTTGGGAGATGATATTTTTTTTCCTTGTAAATCATCTCTCTGTTGTTATGCATTGTATTATGTTTAGTTTACACATTATATTATATGATTGGTAAACATTTGAGAGTATTCCTCTTAGTTGGGACCTGTGCTTGTGTCTGGATGAGACTTTTAGGTGATCTCAAACTAAGTACTTTGATAGAGTGCTTTTGGAATCTACACGTTTCTTTTTTGAACCAATTCCCCTTTGTCTTCCCTTTTCTCGGATACTTTATTGTAATTCTATAACTTTTTACTATCCCATTTTCTTTCTTTTTACTGGCGCTGATATGACCTTAATGTGTTGCAAGCGCCGTAAAACCCTTAAAAACAAAAACAATAACGATTCTCACTAAACTCTATTAACCAGAGTATAAACGTTTAAGATTACACATAGTTTTGTATGTTGGTTCGTTATACTTCCGGATGGCAATATTATGAGTTTCTTAGCCAAGCGCATACTATCTATATCCCCATTGTGAGGTCTTTTCACTTCCTAGAGTGGGTATTGTTTAAGATCACTTTTGCTGTCATCTATCCCCTTATATCCCATGCTGGGTGTGAAGGTCACTGTTGCTGTGTCATCTATCCCCCTATATCCCTATGTAGGGTCTTTTGACCTCCCATATTGGGTATTAAGATCACTGTTGCTGTAACATCTATCCCCCTATATCCCCATTGTGGGGTCTGTTGACCTCCCATAGTGGGTATGAAGGTCACTGTTGCTGTGTCATCTATCCCCCTTTATCCCCATTGTGGGGTCTTGTGACCTCCCATAGTGGGTTGACAGATTACTGTTGCTGTTTGTGCGGCTATGTGGTCTTCTGGTATGACACTCGCTTTTGGATCGGAAAGTTCTGGGTTCGAGCCTCGCTCGGCGCATAGTTGAGTCCTTGGAAAAGGCTCTTTACTCATTCTCTCAACGTACTCAGGTGTAAAATGAGTACCTGGCCGTTAAGAGCGTTGTCTCTGTCCGAAAAAATTATAATATCGATTACCAGGCGTCATGTCCCGTCCTACATGTTAAGTGTTGCTGTTGGCCAGGGACGCCTTGTAAAGCGCTTTGAGCACGTTTAGTGGATACTGCGCTATATAAAAAGTCAATTTTTTTTTTCATCTATCCCCATATATCCCTCGGTGGGGTCTTTTGACCTCCTATAGTGGGTTGGAAGATCACTTTTGTCGTTTCGTCTATCCTCCTGTATCCCTAGGTCTTTTGACCTTCCGTGGAGGGAAACTGCTTTAGGAAAAGGCAGATCTACATGGAGACACAACAAGGTTTTTGACAAACTGGCTTTAATACTCATTATTGAGGCCCAGGGCAATACCTACCCAAAAAGCAGTAGCTCTAGTCTTTAGCATCCTGACATCGGGGATTTTGCCAAAAAAAAATCCCAAATTTTGCAAGCTAAAAACAGCAAAATTTGCAAAAAATTTGCAAAAATTTGCGATTAATTTTCCTAAAAACCCATAATTAGTTCATGAAAGAGAAAGTTATTGTTTGTTATTAAGGGTTTCACGGCGCTTGCAACAAATGTAAGGTCATATCAGTGCCAGTAAAAAGGAAGAAAATGGGATAGTAAAAAGTTCAAGAATTACAATTAAAGTACCCAAGAAAAAGGAAGAACACGCCATCAGTGTACTTATTTTGAGATTATCTAAATGTTTCATCCTGACACAAGCACAGGTCCCCCAGTGATGATAATGACAATTTGTCAAAAAGGAGGAAAATCTACCGGCCCGTCAGTCAAGCCCAAATCTAATGCAAATATAACATAGCTATTCATAGTTATTTAATATATTATTAGTCCTAAAGCACTTCTGATCATTAGACACATCCTGACCTTTTGCAAATATAATTTAATGAATTGTCATTTCCAATGAAACATTTTAGAGGCCGATAATGTCGCCCACTATATCAAGAGATTATGATAAACGTTTGGCCAAAAGACCAGGAGGTATTTGTTTTTACATAACAAACCCGGCTAGTGTCTGTATTATTGCAACCTTGTGATGATGCAGCTTATAAATAAGAATCTTTAATCAATTGCAAAACATATTCCATCAACAAAGCAAATTTAAATTAGCCTTTAAACAATCATTTCTTAAATCGATCAGCCTAACTTATTATCTCTCTATTACCAAATGATATCTATAAACATAATATGAAGATAGAAGGGTGGCTGAGAGAGAAATATGGATATGAGAGAGAAAGAGTGAGAGAGAGAGAGAGAGAGAGAGAGAGAGAGAGAGAGAGATGCAAAAAACTGCCATGACAGAATATCGCAGGAAGTACAAAGAACTGGCTGGGTAAAGCAATGATACTTTTGAAACGATGGCTAATGGATTGACTGTCACACTTGACAACTCTCTTCGTCCTCGAATACAAATACGTACCCAGAATTAAGTCGACTTCGAGTAACATTCAATTCAGGTCAAGTGATTAATATAGTAGCATGGTTATAGTTTCGTAAGCCGCAGATAATCAAATCACATTTAATTACTTCTGAATAAATCCACCTGACTGTCTCCCAATCAGAAAAGACTTCAGACAGGGCCCGGGCGAAACGTCATGGTCCCGTGCCTGAACAAGGACACAATGTCACGTGGTAGGGACAAATGATTTAGAGGGATGGACAAGAAAGCAATTCTGTGGACGAATGAAGATCCAATCGGCCTAGACAGGGCCCAGCGTTCCCCGTCCTTTGGGGAATTCCATTCTCCTAGACAAGAGATTAGTAAGTCAACGATCACGTTCCCAATCTACAACGATCGACAAACGACGAGGAAGAAAGCGAAGATCTGTCCTAAAACTCTCATGACAGATTTTCGTTTTCTTTCGCGTCGTTGGTCGATCGTTGTAGGTTGGGACCGTAATCGTTAACTTGCTATTGGCGAGCAGCACAACTAGTGATGGTGAAAAACAGTAAAAGAGATGGTATTGCTCATGTAACAATATAAAAGCTTGCACAGTTCAAGTCAAATTATGGTGACGATATTACGATGATGATGATGATAATAATATTAATAATAGCAATAATAATGAAAATAATGATAATAATGATGGTAATAATATAATAAAAATGATAATAATAATAATAATAATAATAATAATAATAATAATAATAATAATAATAATAATGATGATGATGATGATGATGATGATGATGACGATGACCATGATGATGATGATGATGATGATGATGATGATGATGATGATGATGATGATGATGATAATGATGATAATAATAATAATAATAAATAATAATAATATAATAATAATAATAATAATAATAATAATAATAATAATAATAATATAATAATAATAATGAAGATGAAGATGATGATGATGATGATAATAATAATAATATATGATATGATGATGATGATATGATGATGAGATGATGATGATGATGATGATGATGATGATGGATGATGATGATGTATGATGATGCAATCCATATCACTGATTGAGCGACGTTTTCAGTCAATTCCTGTGCGATAGCAGCCTGTTTGGAACTGATGATCAAACTGAAGGATTAAAACTAAACAAAAAATTAGAAAGAAAATAACTCAGATTTAATTGGAGAAGAATCTCTATAAAGAAAACAGCAAATCATTTTCACCACGGAAAGCTATTGTAGTGTGGAGCCCGGGATGGTCGGGTCGAGGCCATTCGGGCACCGGGTTGGATCTCCATTAGTCACATATTATTATATTATCAAGGCGGGCCGTTCAAGGCGCCCGATTATTGGCCCGACATCCGGGATGGTCTAGTGACGTCAACCGGAATTGGATTCAATAGTCTGTCACGTCGCCCAGCAACGGCGGTCATCGTGGTTCTAAATAAAGATTATCGGTACTTTTTATTCTTCATGCTGGCTAGAACTTTTCATATGTCTTGTGATCAGAATGTGTAAAAGTCAAAACATGATCAGATTTATAATGTTTTTTTTTTATTATTCCTCTGGATACGCTTTTATGCTTGTCGGAGAAATAATTTATAAGGGCGTCCGCCATTGTTCCGATAGTTTTGAGACCAGTTACTGCGTTATCATGCGTCATTACGAGGGAAGTGACGTTACGACTGTTGAAACGTATTAATTCCTCCTCTGCCCCCGATATGCATCAAGCTCTCCCTCCAAAGTCAAGGTAGGTGATCCAACATTTACCCGTTGTGATCAAGAGCCCGAAACCGCAGAGCATCAAGTTGAACGGTGCATTGGGGTGAGGCTAACGGGCGGGTTTGCGACGGTGCACGAGTGCGGTAATGAGTTTGCGTCTAGGATAAATCGTCATAACATAGCAGTGTGAGAACAATTAGTTGCCGCTACCGTCGCTTCATCAGTGGGGAGTTTCCACCTGTCCAACATGTTCCCGATGTGGGCAAGAACCCGAAACCGCAGAGCATCTAGTTGGACGGTGTGTTATGACGATGCTACCGGACCAGACTTTGCTGATTGGGTCGATCGTCATAACATAGTAGTGTGAGAACCATAAGAAGCTGCTGCTGATTGGGTCGATCGTCATACCATAGTAGTGTGAGAACAATAAGAAGCTGCTGTCGCTACAGTAGAAAGGGTGGCAGCCATCAACATCTCAGTAATAGATGATAATGATGGCAGCAATTCGGCTTCGGTCCAGAACCTGCCTAACGGCACGCTCACTTCATCAGTGGGGGCTTGCCACCTGTCCTACATGTACCCGATGTGGGCAAGAACCCGAAACGACAGAGCATCTGGTTGAACGGTGTGTTGTGACGAAGCTACCGGGCCGGTTCGCGACGGTGCACGAATGCGGACCGGACTTTGCTGATTGGTCGATCGTCATAACATGGTAGTGTGAGAACCATAAGAGGCTGCTGCCGCTACCATGGAAAAATACTTATTTTATCCATTCACAACTGGAAGTGGGGGTCCGGATAGCTCAGTTGATAGAGCACTCGCTTCGCACGGAAACGGACCGAGATCGATCCCGAGTGAAGTCGGGATATTTTTTTACCCCCTTGTCCACCCAGAAGGATTGGGTAGGCTGGTCTGTTCGATCTGGAGGAAAGTACTCTTTTTATAGACTAGCATCCTATCCAAAGGATAACAAGCAATTGCTTTTGTCCGTTTCAGGTTATAGAAACTGGGAGAAACTCCATACGCGTAATGGCTCTGAAGGACTACTTTTTTATTTTTTTTTTTTACTTGTGGAAATACCTGAGCAGATATCACAGAAAGGCTAATATTACCACAGACTTAATTATAGTCTTAAACTAGATCTATTTGGATAGTGGTTAGATATCACAAGACTCCAGGCCCTCGGAACTGAACATTACATCAGTTTCTGTGGTGTGAAATGGACTTTGGCAAGAAACAAGGGTTTGCTCTTGTATTTTCAAGTGTGAGGCCCGCTGCAAAGTACTTTCCGTAATATCTATCCTAGACCCATCTATCCAATCACAGCTGGGTGAACAACAACGGTGAAAAACTCAATATTATCCGGATTCCAACCGAGTCTCATTGCACGCGAGTTAATGCTCTTAAAGTCTAGTGATTAGGCCCCTTCGTCGATTTTTAAAAAATAGATTATTGTTACAACTACTATATATATATCAGTCTAGAAGGGGAAACAGATTCCATAATGATTTTGATTTCTGCCCCACCCATCTCGTCTGTTTTTTTTTCCTGAGTACTTTCCCTTGTGTATTGACCCATAATCCAAAGCGCAAGCAAAACTCTTTCTTCAATGGGATGTTGGTAGCAGTCGAAATATGGTAAATAATGCAAGTTTGAAGTGTAATTCTGTGATAAGTGTTTCGCTTCGAGTCAAGGTTGTGAGTGTTATAGGTGATAATTTCATTTCTGGACTTAATTTCTAATTTTGTGTATGGTTCATTCACTTGGATTACTAACTTCGAGAGGATTACTTATACCCTAATCTTCACGGAAGCGTAGATGAACTGATCCCGAAAATGGCGACTACCGCATCGGTGAATGTGAGCCTTGATGATATTGACCTGTCGAGTCTTAGGGTGAGTAAAAAGTTAGCTGGTAGTTTGGATTTGCACTTTTATTGAACTTTTAATATATTTCTAAAAGTTGAGCAAGTTTTGAAAGTTCTGGGTCAAGCGGTCATTTACCCATCCCTTCCGTCTTTGGAACTTCTTCGTTCTTTCCCCCTGCCCCTGTCGCTTTCACTTCATTCATGTCTTCATCACTTCATCGTTATTTTTAGCTCTGACAACAAAGGCGCTGCATTAATGCATACATATACCCTTTATCTTATATGTTCTTAGATTACCGTAATATCTAACTTTTAGAAATAGAGAATATGCTTTTGGCAATTTGAAAAAGACAAATTCGCCATCCTTCACTTCCAATTCCATCGTCCCCCATGACTCATCAGCCGAGGGAGTGTTTTGTTGTTGGTTGGTCGTGTTTAGTTGGATAAACTCTGGTTCTACATAAACACTTTTTTGGCCATTACTAAGTACGCATTTAGTTCGTTACCCACCCTTCGAGATTTATAATGTAGTAACGTGTCTCGAGTTTAATCGCAATCCATAATGAACTTGTTAAACTTTAGTGTAAACGTCCCGGTACTGGCAGTATTGGTTGTTATTGTTATTATATTGGATTTTTTTTCTCCAATTCCTGTGACCCTCATTTACAATAATTTCGCTTCTACTTCTACCTTTCCTTTTGTATCCATAATCTTAACTTTAAATTGCAAAAGGCTATAACTATAGGCTATAAATGAATATATTCACTAGTGTCAAGTTTATTAGATTTTTTTTTAAATCTTAAAAGTGTATTATTGATTGTCCCAAAAAGTTAAACTTAAACACCTTTTTTCACTTTTATCATGCCTATACTTTTAAGCATTTTTATATAGAGCAGGCGCTTTAACTTTGAAAGGGATCCTTAGCCAACAGTAACATTTATCTAACATATAGGATGAGACATGCTGGCTGTTCGTGTTAGGTGATGTTCATCATCATCATCATCATTGCCTTTTTCACCCTGGGTCAGGGTATAGGCCACAGACAAACAGTTTCCATCCTTCTCTATCCTGAGCCAACTTTTTTATCTCATTCCAGGTCTTACCACTTCTCTGTATATCAGCTTCTTTAATTCTTCTCCATGTTCCTCGTGGCCTTCCCCTTGATCTTCTGCCCTGAGGGTTCCAGTCCAATACTTTCTTTGTTATAGTTGAGTCATTCTTTCTAAGCGTGTGTCCAATCCACCTCCATCGTCTTCTTCCTATATCCTCTCCTACTGGTTTCTGCTGTGTTCTTTTCCATACTTCTTCATTTTTTATTCTATCCATCCATTTTATTCTGAGTAGCTTACGCATGCACCTGTTTACAAAAATCTGTACCCTCCTTATACATGCCTGTGATGCGTTCCAAGTTTCACATCCATACAGTAGGACAGACTTCACGTTTGAGTTGAAAAGTCTTAGCTTTAGTTGAAGGGAGATATCTTTAGTTCTCCAAACTCTGTTCAAAGATGTGAATGCAGCCTGTGCCTTTCCTATTCGTGCTTTCACCTCTGCTTCCGTGCCTCCATCCTTGTCAATTATACTTCCGAGATAGCAGAAAGTGTCTATATCTTCGAGTTCCTGATCTTTTACTTTGATCTGCTCCCTTTGACGCGTACCTATCCTCAAGACCTTTGACTTTACAGGGTGTATTCTTAGACCAATTGATTCCGAGAGGCTGTTTATAATTGTGGTTTTTGCTTGCATCTGGTCCTGGGTGTGGGACAAAAGAGCCAGATCATCTGCAAAATCCAGATCATCCAACTGTGTCCAGGGGGTCCACTGTATCCCATTTCTTCTCCCTTTGGAGGTTTCCTTCATTAGCCAATCAATGGCAAGGATGAACAGGAATGGAGAGAGCAAGCATCCCTGCTTGACACCAGTCTTAATTTCAAAGCTGTCAGTCAGCTGATCTTCATGTACAACCCTGCAACTTGATCCTTCATACATTTCCTTAATGAGGTTTACTATCTTTTCAGGGAGTCCATAATGTGCCAGAATTTTCCACAATGTTGCTCTGTCAATACTGTCGAAAGCCTTCTCGTAATCCAGAAAGTTGACAATAAGAGGAGAGTTCCATTCTATAGACTGTTCCACTATGACTCGCAGAGAGGCAATCTGGTCGGTGGTTGAACGGTTTTTTCCGAAAACCTGCCTGTTCGTCCCGCAGTTTAGCATCTGTTGCATTCTTAATTCTCTCTAAAATAATACGGTTGAAAACCTTTCCTGGGATAGAAAGAAGAGTGATGCCTCGATAATTATTACAATTACTGAGGTCCCCTTTCTTTGGAAGCTTGATAAGATGTCCTTCCTTCCAATCCTTTGGGAATATCCCGTCATTCCAGATTCTCTCAAATAGTGGGTGCAGGGCCTCAGCATTTCTTTCCGCATCAACTTTTAGAGCCTCCGGTGGAATCTGGTCTGGTCCAGCAGCTTTCCCCCTTTTCATCTTGTTAATGGCACCCACAATCTCTGCTATCGATGGTGGATCACAGCTAATTGGTAGCTCATTCCTTGCAGGCAAAATTTCTGGCTGGTTGTCTGGTGGTGGTCTGTTCAGAAGGCAGTTGAAATGTTCCCTCCATCGTTCAGATTGAGCCTCTTTTCCAAAAATAGTTTTCCCATCTTTGTCTTTGACTGGTACCTCTGGTTTCCCATATTTTCCAGCAAGTGTCTTGGTAGTTTGATAAAGGATCCTCATGTGTCCTCCAGTCGCTGCTGCTTCTGCTTTCTCTGCAAGTCTGTTCATGAATGCTTCCTTGTCTTTCTTCACAGATCTTTTGACTTCCTTAGCTATGGCTCGATACTGCTCTTGTGCATCCAGTCTTGAAGCCCTTGTTCGGCTTGCATTCACTTGTTCCTTCCTTGTTCTCCTCTTTTCAATAAGGTCCAAGGTGGTTGGACTTATCCATTATGTTCCGATTTCTTTACCCCCAATACCTCGTGGCAAGTTGTTATGTAAACTTCCTTGATCTTTGCCCAATGTGACTCTACATCTATGTCCTCCTCGAGCTCAGTAAGAGGTTGGAATCTATTACTCAATTGTAGTTTGAATTCCTCATTCTTTTCCCCATCAAGTGCATTCACCTCGAATTTTCTTCTTGTATGTGATCTGGCCCCGTGTTTTCTGAGTCGGAGCTTAAGCTTTGCCAATAGCAGGTGGTGGTCTGATCCAACATCTGCCCCTCTCCGCACTGTCACATCTTCCAATGAACGTCTGAATCTACGAGAGATACAAAAATGATCAATCTGATTCTCTGTCACACCATCTGGTGAGACCCAAGTTGCTTTGTGGATCCTCTTATGGGGAACACTGATCCTCCAATCACCAAACTGTTGAATGCACAGAAATTTGCAAATCTCTCACCATTATCATTCATTTCTCCCATGCCATGACGTCCCATGATACCTTCATAGCCTACGTTATCCTGTCCCACTTTTGCATTAGCATCTCCCATCAATATGTTGATGTCTTTCCTTGGCAACTTGTCAATGACTTGTTGTAGCAGACCATAAAATGTATCTTTGTCCTCATCTGTTGCATCATTTGTTGGGGCATAGATCTGTACAATGTTCATGCTGATCTTCTTACTCCGTGTTGTAAAGGACGCCATGATGATCCTTTCTCCGCATTGTTCCCATCCTCTCAGTGACTTCTGGGCAAACTTGCTTAGAATTATTCCTACTCCCTGTGTATGAATCCCGTCCCCTCTCCCTGAATATAAAATCTTCTCCCCAGACTTGAGGTGTTTCTGTCCGGATTGTATCCAGTGGGTTTCGCTTACTCCAAGTATATGCAGCCTGTATCTTCTCATCTCAGTCACAACTTGAGAGCTTTTTCCTGCTTCATACATGGTGCGAACGTTCCACGACGCAATTCGAAGCTGCTTGTTTGGCGAAGACGTCATCGGGTCAGCAGAGTCCTTTCGGCTTTGTCTGTTGTCCTTCATAAATTCTGTAATTCCAGAAACTCTTCGGTCGCCCAAGCTAAAAAAAGGATTTGGTTTGTCTGTCTGTGTTTCTGTAACGGTTTGAGTTTAACGGAAAGGGGTGTTAACCCTTTGCCAACCCCCAACCTGGAGGACCAGGTGACTCAAAGATGGGGGAATCACACACCATTAGTCGCCTTTTACGACACGCTGGCTTGGCGTTGGGCTATTCTTGACCCTCTCAGTTGAGGGACCCCGGACACCACACGGGGCTTAGGTGATGTTACATTTTATTTTTATTTCGGACCGAGACAACACTGTTAGTGGACAGGTACTCATTTTACACCTGAGTACAGTGAGAGAATGTGAGTACAGAGCCTTTTCCAAGGACTTGACAAAGCACCGCTCAGAGTGGGACTCGAACCCTGGACCTTCTGATCTGAAGGCGAAAAATGGCATATCACAAGACCGCATGCACATAGCCGCATGCGTCGCCTTCTTGATTCTAATTCAAAAGTATCAATATTCATATCACTGATTCATGCTTTTCTGCTTTCTAAAAATTCCCCTTTTTTAAACAGTTGTTCCAATGAGAAGATGATGCAGATTATGATTTGATGTAATTGAGTAATTGAATTGAAATAAAGGAGGGACTGTGGTACTAGGCCAATGAGGGAGTTTGGGAAGAAGGGAGTGGGTGGTTTGGTGATTTGTGGATTAAAAAAATTGTATGATGCCCGTAAGCTGCATTTCATTAAATTGGTCTCCTGCGATGGATCATCATGTTGCTATCGTGCAGGAACTTGCTCGATGCCATGACCCTGAAAGTGATACCAGCCTGGATCCAATCCTGCTGGAATAACTGACGATGAAGTAGCCAGACCAGGAATGATCCAAACAGGCATTCAGACAATGTTCTTCCTTCTCCTGGACCCACACCTCCAACTTAATTGGGTTGATGAAATTAATTTGGAGGTAGATAGACATACGCTACAAACAACTGCTGTAGTTCACTCCGTATAATTGCAATTTTCGGTTAATCGCCACATTTCCCAAGACACTGAATTAATTCCATATAAAACTCACTGGTTAATTTCCACAAAATTATGTTAATCGCAAAAAAATTTTGACCTCAAAAAGTGGCAGATTCAAGAAATCAATGACACAAAATATGATTGAATGGATGGAATCGTGACAGGTTGAAGAATTGAGAGTGAGCAGGCCTTAATGCTAAAGTAGTGTGTCACAACTCTATTTGAGACAAAGAGGGCGGAGCTTTGCATTATAGGTTGGTTTGTGACGTCATCTGTAACCATTAGATAGGAGGCGAGGGGTCTGGGTATAGTCTAGACAATGAGTAGACGATGACAGTTTTTAAAGAGACTGAGCGATATCCTTTGTTCTGGGGTTGACAACAGTGCATTGTGACCAATGGGTTTAGTGAGAGCTTATTGTCTCTCATCACGGTTACTCTCTTTGACTCTTACAAATATTGAGAACAAAAGAGTGAAAGTGAATCCAATCTGAATAAGATGTTGGCTTGCATCAAAGGTGCTTGTGCTTGTCAATATCTATACAGGGCTGCCATATGGTTTTTATTTTAATCAAATTGCCAAGTCTGTAGTGGACTAAGAACAATGCTTATAACAACTGGTTTGAGTTTGCCATGTTAAAATGTTGCAATATTGGACAGGAAGCTAAACTTCGGTTAATCGCAACAATTTCGCTGATCCCCAGGTGTTGCGATTATCCGAAAGGACTAATTGGTCAAATGCGATTTTATGGAAAAGCAGCTTCCTTTTTGTTGTTGTTGAAATTAGCATTTGTAATTTGTAACAAACACCATACCGAAGTCCAATTGCTTGACATTTGTACAAATTTTATATAAGATAAAGGTAGAAACACTATCACAATATAAAGGTGTTGTTGCCACTGACAAGAAGAAGAAAGAATAGATTAGAAAATCCAGATCTCATTCACCTTGTAGTGCACTCTCAGAAAACCAGAAATGAGGTAGTTATGGCAGAGTCTGAATTGAAGATAACTGCTGTTTGATAATGGGGAGGTGGGGGGGGGGGGGGTGTTCCCGATAGCTTAGCTCAGCTGGTGTAAAGCACTCGCTTCACATGCAAAGGGACTGAGATCAAGATCACAAGCTGAGAGCAACTGATGGCAGGACCATAAACTATTTCAACTTATTTATGATATCGTATTGACATTCTTTTTAAAATTTTTTTTTTTAAGTTATAGGTGACTCAAATTAAACCTCTCCTACCCCCCCCCCCCCCCCCCTCAAAAAAAAATATAATAATAAAATTATTTTTTTTTTTTTTCTTTAACTATCAACAAAATAATAGATAAAACAAAGAGCAAACAAACTGATTAGTAAAAAAGAAACATTCACTTCCACCACCACTATCGTATCACTGAGCTCAACATAGCTATTTCATCATTAATGATAAAATGTTTGTGTTTTTCCAACAAAGTCAGTGGTAAAAGGCAATATAGTCAAAAGTTAGTCAAGAGCTGAATCTAACATTATAATAAAAATAGAATTTATTGTATCACCACTATTACCTCTAGTTATTTGTTTTTCATTAATTTGTTCTCTGTCTCTGTCTCTCCAGGATCCTGCTGGGATATTTGACTTGATCGAGGTTGTTGGAAATGGAACTTATGGCCAGGTGTACAAGGTATTTACAGAATGAATTGAAATAAATAACAAATTAGTCAATTTATTTATTAATTAATCTTGTGTGACCAGATTGGCATCGTGATTAGTATGTCGAATTTTGATAATATAAACAACACTACTGTCGTAGGCATGTTGTACTGAAGGCGGCTGTGATGAGAATTCATTCAAGGGATCTCTTATAGATAGAATGAAGATGACGTCACTCAAGCCTTTGTGATTGTATTTTGCCATCCGCGTTTGTGAGTAATTCTCACTAAACTGTATTAACCAGACTATAAAAGTTCATGGTTACACACAGTTTTGTGTGTTGGTCCGTTATACTTCCGGATGGCAATTTTATGAGCTTCTTAGCCAAGTGCATACGATCTATAGATAGAATGAAGTTGACGTCACTCGGGTCTTGGTTATTCATTTATTTTTTTTGCCATCCACGTTTATGAGTAATTCTCACTTAACTGTATTAACCAGATTATAAACATATCAAGGTTACGCATAGTTTTGTGTGTTGGTCCGTTAAGGCAATGTTGTGAGCTTCTTAGCCAAGCGCATATATTCTCTCTAGGATGAAACACACCAACACACAAAACTTTGTGTGACCTTTTGCGTTTATAGCCCTATTCATTTTTAGTGAGAACTAATCACTCTACTTACGGTCAAAAAACAACCGTTGAAAGACTGTATGTGTGAAAATATTTTTTTTTCTTATTTGGTTTGTGAGCGAGAGAGAGAGAGAGAGAGAGAGAGAGAGAGAGAGAGAGAGAGAGAGAGAGAGAGAGAGAGAGAGAGAGATGAAAACAGATCAACTATCTGGTTGGTTGAAAACAGGAACAAAACAGCAGTGTGCCATTTGTTTGAATTTGAATGTGCGCTGTTTTCATGCAGTGGAAGTAGTTATGTAGCCATTGTTCGAACATGTCTGTAGAATGGGAGCGATCTATAGATAGTATGCAGATGACGTCACTCAGGCCTTTGTTATTGTTTTTGCCATCCGCGTTTGTGAGTTGTTCTCACTAAACTGTATTAACCAGACTATAAAAGTTCATGGTTACACAGAGTTTGTGTGTTGGTCCGTTATACTTCCGGATGGCAATGTTGTGAACTCCTTGGCCAAGCGCATTCTATCTATATTCATGTTTTCGTCCAACCAGGTCATCAATCACATGATTTGTTGCTGTCCAACAATTGGATATATCTTAACAAATGTAAACACGCTACTTTGTCTGCAAAAGTTATAAACGTACCCATGTGTCAAGCTGAATAAAATGACCAATCGTGATGTTACATATTTGAAAAGCTGTGAATACTTTTCACTTAGTGGGTCACTTGGAGCAGATTTTGCAATGACCTCCAGCACATGGAAATGTACTATAGATCATGCGCATTGTGTAGTCGTAATCGCCAGTGGGACATGCCAATTAATTACAAGTTCAAGTATAGATAGTATGAAGTTGACGTCACTCATGTCTTTGTTATTGTTTTTTTTTTTTGCCATTCGCGTTTATGAGAAATTCTCACTTGACTGTATTAACCTGTCTATAAATATTCAAGGTTACACATAGTTTTGTGTGTTGGTCCGTTATACTTCCGGATGGCAATGTTATGAGTTTCTTATTCTTAGCCAAGCGCATACTATCTATTGATGCTTTACGTTTAGGTAAAATACTCACATCTGCCAGCCAAATTAAACAGAACACACAACACTGTAATCTAGTTTATAATCTGATTGATTTAATTTACTGTGAGCCCATCTCTAACAGGCTGTCTCAAGATAATAACAAAGAGTTAAGGGACGTAGAAGGAATGAAAGTAACGCCACTCAGCTCTTTGTTATTGTTTTTCGACTGCCAGTTGGGGATTATAGTTGACGTAATTGTCTTTCAGAGCTATTGTGCCCATGGAGCCGGAGTGTATCCCGGTTTCTATAGCGTGAAAAGGACAATAGCAATTGCTTGCTACCCTTTGGATATGACATATTCTGTTGCAAAGTACTTTCCATCAGATCGAACAGACCCAGATACCCACTCACTACTGGGGGGGGGGGGGGGGGGGTTGTCAGAAAAAAAATCTCGACTGCACTGAGACTGATCTTTTTATTGTAAAGCGAGTGCTCTCCTGACTGAGCTTTCAGAATCCCTTGTTGGGTGATAAGTTCTCACTAAACTTTCACCCTGACTCTGACTAGATAGAACGAAGCTGACGCCACCCACGTCTTTGTTGTTGTTTTTAGCCAGTCGTTTTTCTATGAGTAGTTCTCACTAAATAGTATTAATCGGACTATAGATAGAATGCGGTCTTTGTTATTGTTTTTTGCCATCCATGTTTATGACTATGAGTAATTCTCACTAAACTGTATTAACCAGACTAAAAAGGTTCAAGTTGACACTTAGTTTTGTGTCTTGGTTCCTTATTCTTTTATACTTCCGGATGTCAATGTTGTGAGCTTCTTAGCCAAGTGCACACTATCTACAAAACGTTTAAGGTGACACATTGTTTAGTGTGTTGGAATGTTATATCCGGCTAACTGAACACAATGCGTCAATAAACATTAACAGTTACACACAGTTTGGTGTGTTGGTACTTTTCATGGAAACGATCACTTGTTGAATGACGCCACAGAGTGACGCCAAGTTTATAAATATTCCTTCAGGCTGTGCGAAATTAACTATTGACAGAAGACAGTAGTGATGTTTGTTCAGTAGACTTTTTAATATTTTTTAAATATTCAACTGAATAGTTAGAATGAATGAGAATGCTGTGTGGTTCTGTCAAATTTTAATAATTTCCACATCTGGCGGGCAAAGCAAATTAACATTTTAAAATTAATTTTTTTTTTTTTTTGGTAAGCGTAGTAACCCAACCCATTAAAAACAAAAACAACAAAAAACAACAATGAATGAGCAGAAAGAAAAACACAACAAAAGAATAAGAAATTTTTAAAAGAAAAATATGTTGAAGGAAACAAAATCCCCTTATTGACCAATCACAACACTTTCTCGGGACAGTAGGGATACTTGATATCTATATAAGGATCTGTTCAAACGACAAAATGTTTTGAACTCCCCTCCTCTCTCTCTCTCTCTCTCTTTCTCTCTCTCTCTCTCTCTCTCTCTCTCTCTCTCTCCTTCCCTAAAACTTTTTTTCTCCTCCATTCTTCGTATCATCATAGTATACACGCCATTCTCAATGGATAACCTCATCATCATCGTCGTCTTCATCATCATTTTCATCGCTGTCATCGATGTGTTGGTTAAATAGAAGAAGATGGGAGGGGAGCTCAATGTTATTGTTAGGTCACAGCGTCCAATTTTGTTCTTCTATTTTTATTTTTGGTGTGTAAACAGTTTTGATAAGATCTCTTTATTGCGTTACTACTAATCGCCAACACGCAGCCACTAGACAATCTCTATTCCCTTTACATTACACTTACATACACTCACACACACACACACACATACTCTTAGACCCTCAGAGAGACAAACACACACACACACACACACACACACACACAAACATTTCCACTCACACACTCAGACAGAACACATTAACGATGTAGATTTGATGTATGATAAATGTCATCAGGACTTGGGGGGGGGGGGGGGGGGGGGGGGGGGGGGGGGGGGGGGGGGGTTGTCGTGGGGGAATTACTCTCTTTTAATTGTGTAGGCATTCCATTCCCGTACAATTCACAGACTTAATAAGTTGAGAGAGAGAGAGAGAGAGAGAGAGAGAGAGAGAGAGAGAGAGAGAGAGAGAGAGAGAGAGAGAGAGAGAGAGAGAGAGAGAGAAGCGTTGCTTCGATTTTGAGAGAACTCCCATCACAACAATGAGCCTGGGTTAGCAGACCTGCAAATAAGTACACGTCGCCTACTGTTGTACATCAAACCGCCCCATGTCGATGCACCAACCGACGATCGGCCCTCTATGCCGGGCCTTCCTACTTGAACTTTTTTTAAATCGTAATTTTTAGGAGATCAAAAATTGAAGTCGCTATGGTTTAACTTTATAGAGCACCAATTTTTACCCTCACAATGATTAAATATCACGTCAACATCCTTAAAATTATGTACTCTGGCATCTGCTTTCTTATTTCAATAGAGAATGAGATTAGCGGAAGAGTAGCGTCCCTTGATTGGACGTCACCCATAGTCTGTGACGTCACCGGCGGAAAAGTTATTAGAGAGCGGAGCGAGGACGAGAGACGCATGCGCACAACCAACATGACGTTCTCTCTCTAATAACTTTTCCGCCGGTGACGTCACAGACTATGGGTGACGTCCAATCAATCAAGTACGCTACTCTTCCGCTAATCTCATTCCCTATAAGTCTTAACGACAAAAGAGATGCTTATTATAAGTTCTGAAATTGGAGGCAAAATTTGGTACTTTTACGATTTTTTCGTAATAGTTTGGCAGGTCTGCCCTGCCTAAGCCTCTTACCCTTTTTTGTATTATATAATTCATCCACGCACACATTGACGTTTTAATACTATGTGTATTAATATTTATACCTGGCGATGTCTCATTCCATCCAAGCCGTCCGTTTTACTCTATTATTATTATTTCACGTTGTAAATCTACATTTTCTCCTTCCCCCTGTCTCTTTTGTACGGATGTATGTGTAGTGTAGCTGTCATGTGTACATTCCCGTGCTCCGCAACGATGAAGAAAAGAAAAAAAAAAAGAAACAGATTTTTATTTTTTAATATTTTTTAGAATTTTGGCCAGAAAACTCGTCCTTCAAATATCGATGGATTACTCAAACCGGAGACTTGAATGAAGCCCCGGGTTTGAAAGTGTTTGACAAGATGAGGGAAATTCATGTTAATGGGCCGATATTTGACCTTTGAAGGATGTTTTTTTTTTCGTTGTTTTATTTTATTTTATTTATTAATTATTTTATTTTTGGCCAAAATTATAAAACCATGTCTTTGGTATTTTTGTTCTTCTCGAGAGTACGTCAGTCAGTTCGTTACGTTTTGGGTTTCTTGTTCGTGGCCAATAATAAGTGTTTACTCACACTTTGTCAAATAAGGTCGAGGGTGAGGACAGGGTGGAGATCCATCCCCATAGTTCTTCTTCTTCTTCTTTCAAATTTGGTTTTGGTTTTCGTATTCTTATATATAATATTATTTATTCTTCTTTTCCTCCCCCCCCCCAGTGCTACCCCCCCTCTCTCTCTTTCTCTCTCTCTCTCTCTCCCTCCCTTTCTCTCTCTCTCCCTCCCTCCCTTTCGCTCTCTCTCCCTCTCTTTCGCTCTCTCTCTCTCTCTCTCTCTCTCTCTCTCTCTCTCTCTCTCTCTCTTTCTCTTTTATGTTCTCTTCCAATCCTTACACTTAAGCCCTTCATTGTTCCGATGGTTTGTTGATTTAAAAGAAATTAGATAATTCGGGAAACAAATATTTACATATAGATGGAACGAAATTGACGTCACTCAACTGTTGTTGTTGTTGTTTTTAGACATATCCATTTTAATGATTAAGTACTCTCTAAATCCTATCAATCCGATTTTTAACATTATAGGTTGCACATAGCTTTGTGTGTGAACCTTATATTCGGCTGGCGGGTGTTGTTAGTATTTTAACTATACGCAAAGCATCAACACGGTTCGTTTTTGGTCCTTCTTTTGCCCCCCCCCCCCTCCCTTCTCCATAACTCCACTCCATCTCTCTTCTTCCAACAATCACACTAACCCCCCCCCCCCCCCCCCCTTCCAACAAAAACACACACACCCAACGATTATACTTAGAAAAAAAGAAAGAAAAGAAAGATCATTTTGTTCAGCTTGGCACTTGGATTTGTTTACAACTTTCATAAATAAAACAGCGTGCTTACATTTATTAAGTATCCAATCTTTGGACAGCAACAAATCATGTGATTGATGACTCGGTTGGACTAAAACCTGAATATAGAGAGAATGTCTTTGTTATTGTTTTTGCCATCCGCGTTTCTCACTAAACTGTATTAACCTGACTATAAACGTTCATGGATACACACGGTTTTGTGTGTTGGTCCGTTATACTTCCGAATGGCAATGTTTTGAGCTTCTTAGCCAAGCTTGGCTAAGAAACTCAACACTGCCATCCGGAAGTAAATACACAAAACTATGTATAACCATGAACGTTTATAATCGGGTTAATACCGTTTAGTGAGAAGTACTCAAAAACATGGATGGCAAAAAAAAAACAACAAAAAAACCAATACCAAAGATCTATATTTTGATAGAATGCGCTTGGCCAAGGAGTTCACAACATTGCCATCCGGAAGTATAACAGACCAACACACAAACTCTGTGTAACCATGAACTTTTATAGTCTTCTTAATACAGTTTAGTGAGAACAACTCACAAACGCGGATGGCAAAAACAATAACAAAGGCCTGAGTGACGTCATCTGCATACTATCTATAGATAGAATGCGCTTGGCCAAGGAGTTCACAACATTGCCATCAGGAAGTATAACAGACCAACACACAAACTCTGTGTGACCATGAACGTTTATAGTCTGGTTAATACAGTTTAGTGAGAACAACTCACAAACGCGGATGGCAAAAACAATAACAACGACCTGAGTGACGTCATCTTCGAACTATCTATAGATCGCTCCCATTGTGAGTGATACTCAGGATCTGTATGACTGATTGCTTCGGGTGACTGGCGGACCCGATATGCTCCAACATAATACCGTGATGAAGCGATGGGTCACACATATTTTTATGAGTTTAAAGCGTGAGGAATAGATGCTATGCATTTAGGCAAAATGTTTACAACACCCGCCAGCCGGATATAACGTCACAATACACAGATCTCTTTGTTACCTTCAATAGTAAGTCCTATTCGTCTGATTGATACAATTTAGTGTTAACTGATCACTAAAATGGATGTCTTAAAGCCAATAATAAAGAGCTGATTGACGTCAATTTCGTTCCTGCTATGCAGTTACAGTTAAACGTTGTTACATAAACTTGTGCATTGATGCTACGCGTTTAGGTAAAATAATGGCAACTTCCACCAGTCGTATATAACGCTCCAAAACACAAAACTATGTATGTGTATGTTATCTCAAAACGTTTATTATAGTCTTAATTAAAATGTCTGTCTAAAAAAAAAAACAGAAACAAAGAACTGAGTGACGTCAATTCCGTTCCTTCTATACTCTCCCCCCTCCCCACACACTTTAATTCCGTTCTACCACCTGTCTGCTTCCTCCATGCATTTCCAGCCAAGCGATGCAGTTGCAGTGATAATTCAATGATCTCACGATGGGGAGGGGGAGGCGGGTATCGTTATCAAATGAAGAGTATCGTGGAGGAAATTAGGTGTTGGGCATGGGGCAATGCTATCTATAGCATGGGGGAACTCCATGCATGCCATAGCCACCATTATTACATGCCAAACGGGCGGAATCAGTCAGCCCCTCTGATCACAATCAGTGAGTATTTATCAACAGTGTTGAAGGGGATTTGCATTTCAACCCTTCATATCTCTTGGAGGCGAAGTGGCCGAGTGGTAAAGGCATTGCATTGTGACCCGGAAAGCCCCGATTTGAGTCCCGCTTCAGGCACTTTCGTTTTTTTTTCTTGGGCAAGATTATTTACCCCCTCATTTGCTCCCTTGGACAACATGGGTGATTCCTGTTGACATCAGACATCTTGTTTGATGAATTATCTTTTTTCCTTCGTGGAATGACCTAGGCGACGATATCTTATGATGTCGGTCGTGGCGGAGGGCATGATTTTTTTTATCTCTGAAGTTCTATGCATTTTATTTCCAATCGCTTGAGTTTGAATACCGAGTACTGCTCATAATCTGTGGGGCCGATGATTGGTTCGGATAACGGCATGTGCTGAAGAAGGCTGTGGGGAAGACCATTGAAATCTTGAGCTCTTCTTGTATGCTGTTGGGAAGCCTTTTCTGTTAGTCGGCTGGGAATACGGCTTACGAAATCACTTAAAATATATATATTTATAGAGTCAACACGGCTATGATATTGGGAAAGGGGGGGGGGGTGGAGAGAGAGAGAGAGAGAGAGAGAGAGAGAGAGAGAGAGAGAGAGAGAGAGAGAGAGAGAGAGAGTCTTCAGAGACTGACGTCATCACGATATTGTTTTAACACACTCAACGTCCCGACGACTCACCCCTAACTGTCTGGACCCCAATGCCAAGGTCACTGTTTGATAACCAACAGTCTCGCATTCAACCGTACCGAGGTAGACTGATTCTTCGATCGACGCACAGTTCTTGTATTTGCCGACTGAGACAAATTATTAGGGTTGTAGCCTCTCAGGTGTTTAACAATGCAGCACTTATCAGTGCTCTCTCTCTCTCTCTCTCTCTCTCTCTCTCTCTCTCTCTCTCTCTCTCTCTCTCTCTCTCTCTCTTTCTTTCTCTCTCCCTCTCTCTCCTCTCTCTCTCTGTCCTACTTATTCAAATCCTCCACATTCCATCTCTCTCTCTCTCTCTCTCTCTCTCTCTCTCTCTCTCTCTCTCCCTCCCTCCCTCTCTCTCATCATCATCATTATTATTATTATGATTATTATTATTATTATCATTATTATCATTATTATTATTATTATTATTATTATTATTATTATTATTATTATTATTATTATTATTATTATTATTATTATCATCAGCATCGTTATCACCATTACATCGTTCTATCTTATCTGTGCTCTCCCCCCCCTTCTCTCTTTCCTCTCTCTCTCTCTCTCTCTCTCTCTCTCTCTCTTTCTCTCTCTCTTTCTCTCTTTCTTTCTCTCTCTTTCTCTGTGTTTCTCACTTCAGATATTTTAGGCACGAATGCATACTTGATAATTGTAGCTGGCGGCAAGTCTGGGTGTCATGGATTTCAAAATCGATATTTGATCCCACAGTGTGGCCCAATATGATTTGGAGTTTTTCCCTCTCTGTTTTCTTTTCTCTTTCCTTCTTCCTTCCGACCTGTATTTATTTATTTATTTATTTATTTATTTATTTATTTATTTATTTATTTATTTGTTTATTTATTCAGTTTATTTATTCAGTTTATTCATTTATTTATTTTATTTATTTATTTATTTTATTAACAATATCCCGTTTTTTAGACTGCTCTCACGTTACCATCTGTAGGAGATCCCGGATTCTGTATATTTACCTTTTTAAAAAATGGGAATGGGTTTGACGTCTTCCGCATATTATCTATGTCTCCTTCCGTGTCGCGTGTACTTGTGTCCTACTTAGTCATGACACAACAAGTGATTTCACTCAGTATATTATATGTATATGTATTTTTTCTTTTTCTTCTTCTTCTTCTTCTTCTTCTTCTTCTTCTTCTTCTTCTTCTTCTTCTTCTTCTTCTTCTTCTTCTTCTTCTTCTTCTTCTTCTTCTTCTTCTTCTTCTTCTCATCCTCCTCTTCCTCCTCCTCCTCCTCCTACTTCTTCTTCTTCTTCTTCTCATCCTCCTCTCCTCTCCTCCTCCTCTCTCTTCTTCTTCTTCTTCTTCTCTTCTTCTTTTCTTCTTCTTCTTCTTCTTCTCTTCTTCTTCTTCTTCTTCTTCTTCTTCTTCTTCTTCTTCTTCTTCTTCTCCTCCTCCTCCTCCTCCTCCTCCTCCTCCTCCTCCTCCTCCTCCTCCTCCTCCTCCTCCTCCTCCTTCCTGTTCCTTCTCTTTTCTTAAAAAGAAAATAAATCAGATTTTCAAGAAATAATTATGTGTAGAAAGATGTTTTGTTTGTTGGCTCGGCGGGGTTGTATACACTTGTAATTATCCAAGCTTTTCTGCCCTGGTCAATAATTAATACTTT
>NC_088369.1:21200571-21245571 GCF_034508935.2 Berghia stephanieae
GCAATGGGACACTCTTTAGTTTTTCATGAGAAATCCTTTGACCAGCATGCCCCCCGATTGTGGAACTCCATCAGTATTGAAGCTAAAAATAGTGAGAAAACGGTTAAAAACTGAGCTTTTCTGTAGGGCATATAATTTGGACTCTTAGTGTGAACATGTATTTTATTATAGTATATTATTTTATCATCGTATTTATTTGGTTATTAACATGTCAGTTCTATCTTTGTGTATTATACGTGATGCATTGATGTAAAGCGCCAGTGAGCTAGCTATCTTAATTGGAACTAGGCGCTATATAAATTATATTATTATTATTATTATTATTATTATTATTATTATTATTATTATTATTATTATTATTATTATTAATGAAGAACAGATCCGAGACGAAATGATGGAAATATTAGGCGATGAACTGTATTTCCCCCCCCCCCCCTCAAATATAAACAAAACGTTTAGGTTATATTTTGAGGACAAATGAATACATACAGTTCAACACCCCTTTCTAACACATTACATAAACGGGCGGACGTAGTAGTGTGGACCCCATTTCCACCTCATTATTTCCACTAGATAAAGAACTATTGATCCATTGCTAAAAATAACTTACTTTGGTTAAATTTGTAATCTTCCACCTTATTATTTTCCAATAGATAAAGAATTATTGAGCTTCTGATATAAAGAACTTACTGTTTATTGTGTCTGTAATTTCTCTAAATTCGAATAATCCACCTTTTATTTTCCAATAGATAAAGAACTATTACTATCGAACCCCGCTGATATAAAGAACTACTTTTTTTTTGTGCCTTTAATTTCTCTAAATTGGTGGTTATTTACTTAATCATACACTCCCCCACCCCCACCTCGCCCCCGTTTAGGTTATATTTTGGGGGGGGGGGGGGGGGTAATAAAAACTGCAATTTCAACGCCTCTTTAAAACACATTGCATGCATTTTACCTGTTCAGAGACCGACCCCTCCTTCCATCTGTCATAGCAGTGCGTAGCGAACATGACAAGAAATAAACTGGTGACGTGGACAGTTGCCCACTCGGCCATGTTACGTTTGGGGGCGATCAGATTCAACCAATATTATGGTACATGGTATTTTACAAGGACCCCGAGGGCGTCCTTGAAATACTCTTCAACAGTCGTGACGTCACTTCCTTCCTAATGACGCATGGTAACTTAGTAACACTGGCTCTAAACTATCGGAACAATGGCGAACGCCCGTATGAAATATTTCTCCGGCGAGCATAAAAACCTATCCAGAGAAAAAAAAAAAAACCCACATAAATTTGATCATGTTGTGACTTTTACACATTCTGATCACAAGGCATATGAAAAGTTCTAGCCAGCATGAAAAATAAAAAGTAATGGTTTTCTTTGTTTAGAACCAAAATGGCCGCCGATGCCGGGCGGCATGACATCAGACTATTGAATCGTATTAAAGGTATCCGAAGTTTCGACGTGACAAATTAAGGAGCAGGCGATATTTTATAGTATGTAAGGTAAAAATATTCCATGACCAACCTCCTCTTTCCTTGCGGGTTCCAGTCTGAAGCCTTTCTGTTGATATTGCTCTGATTTTTTTGGGACGTTTTTTGAGGGTTTTTTTTCTCTCTTCTGATTGAGTATTCAGGAGGTCTAAGGTTCGATACCCAGTTAAGGTGGGCTAATTTTTTTGGTGCTACATTTTTCATATATTCATTTTCTGCTTTGTCTGGGACAGTTCCATGCACATCCTACACACTTTCAACAGACGTAGAATTATTTCTTGACTACTGGCTCTTGAAACAACGAACTTGAAGTGTAGTTAGTTAATCAGGTCACCACCAACGTGTTTCTGTTCAGTTTCAAATCAAAGTGTTTTATAATTTCGAGGTGATGAGAAAAGCAAGGCAAACACGAACGTCTCTTCAATTTACTACAATCCCGCTACGTTTGAAAAAAAAAAAAAAAGAAAAAGAAAACAAGAAAACAAAATAATTGGGGACAAAAAATAATAATAATTCGAATGTACTGCCGTACTCTGGAAAAACACATATTAAAAAATTTGGCCAGAAAACTCGTCCTTCAAATACCGATCGATTTAAAGGACCCTCATCTTGGCAAAAATCTCAAACCTGGGACTTCTCGATGATGATGATGATGATAATAATAATAATAATAATAATAATAATAATAATAATAATAATAATAATAATAATAATGATAATGATAATGATAATAATGATAATAATAATAATAATAATAATAATAATAATAATAATAATAATAATAATAATGATGATGATAATAATAATAATAATAATAATAATAATAATAATAATAATAATAATAATGATGATGATGATGATGATGATGATGATGATGATGATGATGATGATGATGATGATGATAATAATAATAATAATAGTATGTCTTTATTGTCCTTACACATTAATAACAATACAACATTGTAGAGGAAATAATAACATAATATTATATTCCGAGTTATGTTGGGTTTACACTTCAAGAAGTGGTTTTTAATTCCAGTCTTTTACTTAATTAATTATTGATCTGATCCGTCCCCGAAAGTTGCAGAAGAACGCAGACCCTTTTTGTAACATCGCCTTATCTATACTCCCTCCGATTCTATTTAAATCTCTCTAACTTTCACTCTTCCTATACGGATTGGTGTCATGGAATTGGTCATCGATTTAAGCCGTTAGAATATCTACCCCCCCCCCCCCCCCCCAAAAAAAAAGAAAAAAAGAAAACACAAACAAACAAACAAACAAACAAAAAAGAATCCAGCAGAAAAACAAAACAAAAAAACAAACAACAAAAATTGAAAAAAAAAACAACGTAAATTCAACAGCCAAACACACCAATAAAAAAATGCCCCCCCCCCCCCCCCCCCAAAAAAAAAAAAATTAAAAAAAATTAAAAAATCAACCAGTCAAACAAACAAAACAACAACGAAAAACAAACAAAAATCTGAATAAAAAATAAAAACAAACCCGACGTAAAATCAAAAGATATTGGGTTCAAACCACTGTTGTAGTTGTTGTGTACGTCCGTATCCGATGGTATAGTTTTTGTTAGTTGTGGATGGTGTAGGTAGTTGTTGCCCTTCACTCTTCACACTATACGATTACTCACCTTCCCGTACTCTGTTACGAAGACAGCTGAGGATTCCGTTGAACAAGAAGGGGGGGGGGGGGGGGGGGGGGTGAGAGAACGCTATCTAGGGATTGCAGGGCTTGGGGAGGGAGGTGGGGGGCAGGGGGGGGGGGGTGAGAATGATATCTTTTTTTCCCTCCCTTAAACACATAAAAACCTGTTAATTTTTCCGTTATCTTGATTTTTATTTATATATTTAAAAAAATTAATCTTGTTTTGTTTTTTCTTTTCTTTTTCGCTCTCCCCTTTTCTGTAGCACTTAATAACCCACATCATTGTAAACGTGTACGAACATAAGGTATGCGAGAAAAAATGTCATGTTTGTTTTAAATGAATCTGCTCTACCCCCCCCCCCCCAACCCCTTATTATTGGGGAAAACCCGATTTTAATTATCGCGTATTAGTAATGTTTTTAGACCGCCAGGTGGGTGATTAGTTCTCATTATAAACGTTAAAGGTTTTGCGTGTTGCTATGACGCATCTTATCATTGATTAATAGTGCAAGAGTCTGATTTATTCGTTCTATTTGTTTTCTCGTCCATCAGGGTCGCCACACGAAGACGGGTCAGATGGCTGCCATCAAAGTCATGACGGTTACAGAGGTATGGTATTTGATAATGACGATGATGATGATGATGATGATGATGATGATGATAATGATGATGATGATGATGATGATAAATAGTGATAAAAAATAATAATGATAATAATAATAATAATAATAATAATAATAATAATAATAATAATAATAATAATAATAATAATAATAATAATAATAATAATAATGATAATGATGATGATGACGACGATCATCTCGAAGCCGTGTTCTGTTGGAATTTACATGTTGCTCAACTTCATATGAATTTATTTCTAACTTAGTTTAAAAGTTAAATTTGCAGTAAAAGAGCGGAAGGGAAGTTTCATTTACTAAACTTCGAAATATTTAAGTCTTAGTCTTTCTCTCTCTCTCTCTCTCTCTCTCTCTCTCTCTCTCTCTCTCTCTCTGTATCTATCTATCTATCTATCTATCTATCTATCTATCTATCTATCTATCTATCTATCTATCTATCTATCTATCTATCTATCTATCTATCTATCTCTCTCTCTCTCTCTGTATCTATCTATCTATCTATCTATCTATCTATCTATCTATCTATCTATCTATCTATCTATCTATCTATCTATCTATCTATCTATCTCTCTCTCTCTCTCTGGGTGGGGATCCTGACCTCCCATAGTGGGCAGGGAGGTACATGCTGTGTCTTCTATCCCCCCATACCCGTTTTCCAATGGTTTCCTGTCATTGTCTTGGAATGAGATTACTTAGTTTTGTCCTGACCCTTGCCGGAGTTCCTTGGCTGGGAGGGATACAGTCGAATGTATAGTTATAGTTTTGGGAGATGATATTTTTTTCCTTGTAAATCATCTCTCTGTTATGCATTGTTTTATGTTTAGTTTATTATATGATTGGTAAACATTTGAGTGTATTCCTCTTAGTTGGGACATGTGCTTGTGTCTGGATGAGACTTTTAGGTGATCTCAAAGTACTTTGACGGTGTGCTTTTGGAATCTACATCTGTTCCCTATTTCAACCAATTTCCCTTTGTCTTACCTTTTCTTTTGTGCTTTAATTGTAATTCTAGAACTTTTTACTATCCTATTTTCTTCTTTTTTTATTGGCGCTGATATGACCTTAATGTGTTGCAAGCGCTGTAAAACCCTTAAAAACAAACAAACAATCTCTCTCTCTATCTCTCTTACACCCCCCCCCCCCCCCACCCCCAGATTCACACTGTCGCACCTATATATTATAATGTTTCCTGCACTTAAAACCAGTCATCAGCGATTAATGGTGAATCATCTTTCATATGGTCGAAGTAAAAAATGTGTTGATTGACTGAAATACAAGATAACATTCATGATTATGCCTACGTCACTATATGTATATGTTTTGTTGTTGTTTGTGTTGTTATTGTTGGTGGTGGTGGCGTTGTTGTTTATGCTGTTATTGTTGGTGGTGATGGTTTTGTTGTTGTTGTTTTTATTGTTGTTTATGTTGTTATTGTTGTCGGTGGTGTTGTTTATGTTGTTATTGTTGTTGGTGGTGTTGTTGTTTTTATGTTGTTATTGTTGTCGTTTATGTTGTTATTGTTGTTGTTTATGTTGTTATTGTTGTTGTTTATGTTGTTATTGTTGTTGTTTATGTTATTGTTGTCGGTGGTGTTGTTGTTGTTTATGTTATTGTCGTTATTGTTGTTGGTTTTGTTGTTGTTTATGTTGTTATTGTTGTTGTTGTTGTTGTTGTTGGTGATGGTGGTAGTGATGGTGGTGGTGTTGGTGGTGTGGAGGTTGTTTTGATTCATTTTATTTTCTATTGTTATTTTTCTTCAGGATGAAGAAGAGGAAATCAAGCTAGAGATAAATGTGTTAAAAAAGGTGAGACCATCAATAATTCTTTCTGCTGTTAGACTTGTGGCTTACATGTAGAAAAATGAGTGGAGCAGGCACTGTTGTTGACAATAACAAGAAATGAAGTGGATTGGAAAGTGTCAGAAGACAACAGAATAAAAACGTCGCGGTGGTGACAGGGGCTCGAACCCGCGACCTTACTGTTGCGACAACTCCGCCTGGCCGGGGAGATCGTGACTCTACTGTATGAGCTATCCACGCGCCCCCCCCCCCCCAATGAAAATAAATAAATAAAAAAACAAACAAACAAATGGAAAACTAAAAATGAAAAATAAAAAACCAACAAACAAACGCATCAAAGAAAACAAATATAAAACTTAAAAAAAACTGACAAAAACAAACCTAAAAAAACCCCAACAAAATACAAGAAAACAACCAAACCTGAATCTAGTCATTTCTGAAAACAGTCTATTTTCCTTTAATAATCAAGCAAGTAAGTAGATATTCTACCTATCGAGTTATAGAGTGTCCACCATCAAACTTTTGCTAATTTAAGTTTTAGTGAGTTAAAAAACCCCACAAAAAACAACTAAATCTCAGAGGACAGATGTCATAAAAGTTGTGAGTTTCAATTTTTTAAAAAATAAATAAATTTTTAAGGCCCATCAGAACCCAAAAGCAAGCAGTCTCTTATTTACTGGTCATGCTTGACTGACTGACTTCAGTCTTTGAAACAGCATTTTCTTCACCTTTGCCTGTTAATTGTTGTGTAACGTATGTAACTGAGTGCTCTTTCATTAGTATTATTCTCCTATTGTGGACAGAAAACACCTTGAACTATAGAGTAAGTGGAATGGAATCGACAGCCTCTCGGAATCAATTGGTCTAAGAATTCACCCTGCAAAGTCAAAGGTCTTGAGGATAGGTACGCGTCAAAGGGAGCAGATCAAAGTAAAAGATCAGGAACTCGAAGATATAGACACTTTCTGCTATCTCGGAAGTATAATTGACAAGGATGGAGGCACGGAAGCAGAGGTGAAAGCACGAATAGGAAAGGCACAGGCTGCATTCACATCTTTGAACAGAGTTTGGAGAACTAAAGATATCTCCCTTCAACTAAAGCTAAGACTTTTCAACTCAAACGTGAAGTCTGTCCTACTGTATGGATGTGAAACTTGGAAGGCATCACAGGCATGTATAAGGAGGGTACAGATTTTCGTAAACAGGTGCATGCGTAAGCTACTCAGAATAAAATGGATGGATAGAATAAAAAATGAAGAAGTATGGAAAAGAACACAGCAGAAACCAGTGGGAGAGGATATAGGAAGAAGACGATGGAGGTGGATTGGACACACGCTTAGAAAGAATGACTCAACTATAACAAAGAAAGTATTGGACTGGAACCCTCAGGGCAGAAGATCAAGGGGAAGGCCACGAGGAACATGGAGAAGAATTAAAGAAGCTGATATACAGAGAAGTGGTAAGACCTGGAATGAGATAAAAAAGTTGGCTCAGGATAGAGAAGGATGGAAACTGTTTGTCTGTGGCCTATACCATGACCCAGGGTGAAAAAGGCAATGATGATGATGATGAACATCGATTTGAAATCGACTGTGACACTGAAAACATTGAACTGGAACGACAGAGTTTTGACTTTCTATTACTGTTTATATTAATAATAATAATAATAATAATAATAATAATAATAATAATAATAATAATAATAATAATAATAATAATAATAATAATAATAATAATAATAATAATAATAAATAATAATATAAATAATAATAATACTGACAATAATAATAATACTGACAATAATAATAATAATAATAATAATAATAATAATAATAATAATAATAATAATGATTATAATGCTGAAAACTTTTATATAGATAGTCCGAAGTTGAAGTCACTCAGGTCTTTGTTATTGTTTTTTGCCATCCGCGTTTATGAGTAATTCTCACTAAACTATATTAACCTGACTATAAACGTTCATAGTTACACAGTTTTGTGTGCTGGTCCCTTATTCTTCCTAATGGCAATGTTGTGAGCTTGTAAGCCAAGCGCATTCTATCTCTTGCGCTATAACTCCAAGACACCAGACTCTTCATTAATTTGACTGAATAATACTCATTAGCACACACAAGCATACACACACATACACACAGAAACCCAACGCCTATCTTGCTTCTCATAGTCATGTACTAAAATCGAAACAGATATTATCTTTTACTCGAAAGTTAAAAAATTTTCAAGTCCTTTGATGGGAAATTTCAAGACATTTATCATAACACTCGGAAGGTCCTGGGTTCGAGCCTCGCGATCGGCGCATAGTTGAGTCCTTGGAAAAGGCTCTTTACTCACTGTCTCTCACCAACTCAGGTGTAAAATGAGTACTTGGCCGTTAACAGCATTGTCTTTGTCTGAAAAATTGTAATATCACCTAACAGGCGGCATGTCCCGTCCTACATGTTATATGTTGCTGTTGACAAGGGACCCCCTTGTAAAGCGCTTTGAGCACATTTAGTGGATATTGCGCTATATAAAGCTCAATTTTTTTTCTATAACACTTTCTTAAAAACCACTTTGCATTGTATACTGATGATAATAATTTAAAAAATATGACTTTAAGCACCTCGCTTGAAATAAATCGGCTCTCGCGGCGCAATCCTTGTGAAATTTTCAGTCATGCATGAGCAATCATTTTGTATGTAGGAGAACTTGAAGAACTACAAAAAAAAATGTTAAAAGAAGACAATAAAAAAATAAAAAATATATTGAGCTCTTAGTTTATTAAAATAGCACAACATCTGCTAAACATATTCAAGGTGTTTTGCAAGGGATCCCTGGCCAAAAGTAGCACTGAAAATATAGGGTGCCTCGAATGACGCCTTTGACGAGTTGTTGCCATTTTTTTTTTCACCATTAGAGACAGTTATTTAGTCAGCCTGGTACTTATTTTACACCTGAATGCAGTGAGAGAGTGTGAGTAAAGAGAACATTTTAATCACAAGATATTTGATATATAATGCAACTATTGGCTTTATATGCTTTTTGTTCTTTCAGTTCTCCAACCATCGTAATATTGCCACTTACTATGGGGCTTTCATCAAAAAGGGACCCGCAGGGAAAGATGACCAGCTTTGGGTAAGTCCAGTTATGAATAGGATGTCTCTACAGGGCATAAAACTAGTTTGAGGTAATCATTATTTCTGTGTGATTCAGTGGCTCATCAGTTGGGAAAGATGACCAGCTTTGGGTAAGTCCAATTATGAATACGATGTCTCTACGGGGCAGAAAACTAGTTTGAGGCAATCGTTATTTCTGTGTGATTCAGTGGCTCATCAGTTGGGAAAGATGACCAGCTTTGGGTAAGTCCAATTATGAATACGATGTCTCTACGGGGCAGAAAACTAGTTTGAGGTAATCGTTATTTCTGTGTGATTCAGTGGCTCATCAGTTGGGAATGATGACCAGCTTTGGGTAAGTCCAGTTATTAATACGATGTCTCTACGGGGCACAAAACTAGTTTGAGGCAATCGTTATTTCTGTGTGATTCAGTGGCTCATCAGTTGGGAAAGATGACCAGCTTTGGGTAAGTCCAATTATGAATACGATGTCTCTACGGGGCATAAAACTAGTTTGAGGTAATCGTTATTTCTGTGTGATTCAGTGGCTCATCAGTTGGGAAAGATGACCAGCTTTGGGTAAGTCCAGTTATGATTACGATGTCTCTACGGGGCATAAAACTAGTTTGAGGTAATCGTTATTTTTGTGTGATTCAGTGGTTCATCAGTTGGGAAAGATGACCAGCTTTGGGTAAGTCCAATTATGAATACGATGTCTCTACGGGGCAGAAAACTAGTTTGAGGTAATCGTTATTTCTGTGTGATTCAGTGGCTCATCAGTTGGGAAAGATGACCAGCTTTGGGTAAGTCCAGTTATGATTACGATGTCTCTACGGGGCATAAAACTAGTTTGAGGTAATCGTTATTTTTGTGTGATTCAGTGGTTCATCAGTTGGAAAAGATGACCAGCTTTGGGTAAGTCCAGTTATGAATACGATGTCTCTACGGGGCATAAAACTAGTTTGAGGTAATCGTTATTTCTATGTGATTCAGTGGCTCATCAGTACAGTGTCTTGTCTTGTCTTGTCTCAAAGGCGTGATTAGAGGTATGGCCTATCTCAATTTATCAAATTAATATATGTATAAAGTGTTGCTATTGGTTCTTGGTTGTATATTTTGTACATTTTTGTGCATTTGCATATATATTATATATGTATACATTGTCGCCATAGATTCTCAACGTTGTGTTTATACATTTTTATCCATGCCACGTCTGTAAATGAATTTCCATTTTTTTGGATGAATAAAGTATATATTATTATTATTATTATTATTATTATTATTATTATTATTATTATTATTATTATTATTATTATTATTATTATTATTATTATTATTATTATTTGGGTGACATGGTTCTTGGAACATTCTGGCTCTGACGTTGTGTCCCCTTGTAAGGCACTTTAAGCATATTTCTTCATTTGACTCAGGTGTGAATGAGTACCTGACTACTGGCTGTGACGCATATTGCATGAGTTTTAATACAACATGAATGCCTAACAGGTGACTCGTACTCGTGTGAAATGGAAATATGCTTCCATATGGGCCTGCTGAGGAAATAAATGAAACATTGGGAAGTACATTGAGCATGGTAAATCTGTGGAAATGCTCTATACAAATAAAATGTTCTTTTTAATTTAATCTATTTATTTTTTATTATGTCTCAAGTTTCTTTGATGTTTGTTCAACACACATTTATTTATTTATTGTTAAATTAGAAACAAAAATTCTTTCTGTTAGAACATACTTTTGTTGTTGCTACAAATTTAGTTTTATCTTTTCGAACCTTTGATATTGACAGTGTCATGTTCTAACCATATGACTGAACATTTTTTGACATGTCATGATATGACATTTTTGATAAGTAGAAAAAGATAAATATTTTCCCATCCGGAGGTCTCCCATTCACATGGAATGTATTGTTATTATATGAGTATGAGGGGGTGACTTACAAAACCTGTTATGGTACAGCCAGGCAGGAAATGAGTTAGATAACACTCTCAGGCAATCTATTGGACGCTTTAGATAGAATCACATCATTGTCATTATTGTCATCATCATTATCATCATTATTGTCATCGTAGTCGTAATCATCATCGTCATTATCATCATCATAGCCACGACAACCACCACCACCACCACCACCACCACCACCATGCATTTCCATGTAAATCGGTGTCACCACTCATTGACTTACATTTTAAAGTCACATAATTGTCTCTGACTCAGAATGTTTACATATATATTCAGATTCCTCACATTTCAAGCTTTAAAAGCTCCCATAGCGGGCAGGGAGGTACTTGCTGTGTCTTCTATCCCCTATATCTGTTTTCCAACTTGCTTTCTGTCTTTGTCTTGGAATGAGATTACTTGGTTTTGTCCTGGCCCTGGCCTGAGTCCTAGCTGGGAGGGAAACAGTCAAATGCATAGTTATTGTTTTGAGAGATGATATTTTTTTCCTTGTAAATCATCTCTTTGTTATGTATTATTATATTTGTTATTTTTAATGTATAATGTAAGCATTTGAGTGTATTCCTCTATGTTGGATTTTGTGCTTGTGTCCGGATGAGACTTATTGGTGATCTCAAACTAAGTACATTGGTGGTATGCTCTTGGAATCTGCATCTGATCCCTATTTGTTCCCCTTTGTCTTCCTTTCTCTTGGGTGCTTTAATTGTAATTCTAGAACTTTTTACTATCCCATTTTCTTCCTTTTTACTGGCGCTGATATAACCTAAATGTGTTGCAAGCGCCGTAAAACCCTTAAAAACAAAAACAAACAAGCTTTAAAAGGATTTTTTTTAAAAAGTAGACATTCAGAGCCATTGGGCCCATGGAGCTGGAGTTTATTCCGGTCTCAAAAGCTTGAAACGGACAATAGCAATTGCTTGCTATCCTTTGGATAGGATGCTAGTCTATTGCAAAATACTTTCCACCAAAAAAACCAAACTCAGCTTCCCATTCACTGCTTGTTGGACACGGGGGTCAGAAAATATATTGACTGTACCCGGGTTTGACATCGGTCCCTTTGTGTGTGAAGCAAGTGCTCTACCAACTGAGCTATTTGGATTGGCACATCATTGTACTTGTTAGTTATTCTCAAATTTTAGCATCAGGTGATCGGAAAGAGAAGAGTGAAATAAATATTATTTTTTCTCTGAATTTATCAAACTAATCTAATGTCCCTTTTTAAACCTCCTCAGCTGGTCATGGAGTTTTGTGGAGCTGGGTCTGTCACAGATCTAGTCAAAGGTAAAAGGAAATGGGAGTGCTAGTGTTAAATATGAATTATATATAAATATAATTGATAGAACATCAGTCTTCACCAAACATGTTCTAAAGTGCTTTACGTAATTGACATGTGAATTTTAAGAGAATTTAAGGTACAATTTTAAGAAAATTTAAGGAACAATTTTAAGAAAATTTAAGGAACAATTTTAAGAGAATTTAAGGTACAATTTAAAAAAAAATTAAGGTACAATTTAAAGAAAATTTAAGGTACAATTTTAAGAAAATTTAAGGTACAATTTAAAGAAAATTTAAGGAACAATTTTAAGATAATTTAAGGTACAATTTTAAGAAAATTTAAGGTATAATTTTAAGAAAATTAAATGTTACTAATTTAAGAAAATAAAATGTTACAATTGTTGATGATCTATTAAGTTATGCTGATACCAATGGAATATATAGAGTTGTTTTGAATTATTAAGGAAAAGTTAATTTAAAATATTCTGTCTTCAGTTCAGACTTGTAGCACTCAATAGTATGAGCGCTTTTGATAAAGATTGAGAGAGAATTCCAGATTAATTAATGGTGCCGCAAAGTAAAATGCGCGTTTGGAACATTTTGTTTGAGACATTTGCCTCCACGTGTAGTACCATCGTAGTAGGCACGTTTGGAACATTTTGTTTGAGACATTTGCCTACCTACACGTGTAGTGCCATCCTAGTAGGCATCTTGCACTTTACTCTTGAGACTGCTGATTATTAAGGAGTTCATAATATTAAAATTTAAAAAAAGTAAATTTACGCTCACGAGCACCTTATTCCTGTTATTGATGGTTTTTCATTTGATTACCTCCCCCCCCCCTCCCACCCCACCTCACCCCACAAACACACAATTAATTCAAAAATGGTGTCTTTTTTAATTACACAATTTTGATTTTTCATGTTGGCCGGTATGCAATTTTAATTTATTTGTAAATTATTTTTAAGTGTTCCAGTACAAATTTTTATTTTTACATTTTTTTTTATTCTCCACCAGCAACCAAAGGGAATTGTCTCAAAGAAGAATGGATTGCCTATGTCTGTAGGGAAATACTCAGGGTATGATTGTTTTTGGTCATCTTGCCTGTCAGAAAAAATACCATTGTAAAAAATGTTGTGGTTGATAATAGAATTGTGGTGGAATTGCCTGTTCCCTGTTTCACCCTGTCTCCATTGAGAGAGAATGCCAGATTGATATGGTGCCGCAAAGTAAAATGCCCTTTACCATTAGATAACCTCTGTGGTGTAATGGTAGCATGTCTGACGTAATCAGGAGGTCTGAGGTTTGATCTCTAGTCAAGACAGGCTGATTTCTCCAGTGCTTTCAACTTCAGCACTGCTTGCTGTCTGTCTGGATTTGACGTGATGTATTTATGTTTTAACTGTGACTTCATAATTGGCTGAAGAAGTGTTTTGAACCTGAATTGGTCCGTGTTTGGAATTTTATTTATTTATTTATTTATTTATTTTTTGAAGCTGTTATATTTATATATATATATAATTATTGCCTGATTTTTTTCCCCCTCCCATTTCAGGGTTTAGCACATCTACACGCCAACAAAGTTATACACAGAGACATCAAAGGACAGAATGTGTTACTCACCGACAATGCAGAAGTCAAGCTTGGTAGGTGTTGCTTCCCCTTTTTCTTATAGTTACTAGGATTTGTCTACCACTACCACCCTAGAACTAAAGTTAAGTGTAAAGTTCAAAAGTTATAAGTTAATTTGTAATTGATTTATTACACTATTCCAGGGCTGCCACGTATCCTACATTTTGAGGCTGTGTCCCGTTGTCCCGCTTAAGGCAAAAATGTCCGGCATTTCCCTGAATTGATAAAAAAAAAAATTAATTAAAAAAAAATAAAAATTTGTTTCTTTGCCTCCACAGCTAACTTTTTCATTTGATCCCTTGCCCCCTCAAAAAGGGACCAGATATTTTTGGAACTATGAAGAAGAACCATTTTTCTAGTCACATTGGCACAATAGTGCTATATTATTTGTCAATTGGTCATTATAAGCTTTTTTTTTTTGTAGCCCTAATTCTTTTGTCAAGTGTCAAGTCTGGCAACACGAAATCCCCCCCACCCCTGTCCAAAAAAAAGTGTTCCGCATTTTGACTTTGTGAACTTGGCAGCCCTGCTATTCCTTTTAGTAGTGATGCATGAGCATGTTTAGTCGGATTTTATGAGGATTTATCAGTAGATATTCAATCTGAGAGGATAAAGTGGGGAGCAAGCACTGGTGCAAGATGAAAACTTTGAAAAGATATATATCGTTAGAAGTCGGACGCTAACCGTGTAAGCACCAGATCAAGCATTTCTGTTATTTTTAGCTAAACCCCAAGTACAACAACTCCCCTTGTTATCAAAATATGTTGAGGATCATCATCATCATCATGGCTTATCACTCTAGGACGTGACCTCTGCAACTGCCAACCGAAACAAGCTTCTGTCCTGCGCCATCCTTCCACATTCAGTCACGGGCTTATTCATCCATTCGCTGATGTCTTGAATATAGATAGTTTGAAGATGACGTTACTCAGGTCTTTGTTATTGTTTTTTGCCATCTGCATTTATGAGTAATGCTCACTGAACTGTATTAACCCAACTATAAACGTTCATGGATACACACAGTTTTGTGTGTTGGTCCGTTATACTTCCTGATGGCAATGTTATGAGCTTCTCAGCCAAGCGCATACTATCTATAGCCAAACATAATGATCCATGAAGTCATTACCTCCATATTTTTTTCAATCATAAGCACAGTAAACAAAAATATTTCCTTTTTTTTTTTCTTTTTTATTGAAACAAATTTCTTGACTTATTTGGTTAGAGTCGGATATCGACGTAATGTTTTAGTGCGGACAAAGCAGAAAGAAAATTACCCCCCTCCCCCACCTCCACCCCCCACACCCTCCCCTCCCTCAACAGGAAATCAAACCTCAGACTGAGATGATTTTTTTCTCACACTTTCTTTTCTGCTGTGTCTACATTATACCATTCACGGCATTTCACATTTTATAACAGATATTCTATAGACATTGGTCCATCCACACCTTGTTGCTTTATTAAATAACAATTTCATTTTACATTTTACAATCCTTTCATTAAAGCTTTGTTTTCTACTTTCAGTTGATTTTGGTGTGAGTGCTCAACTGGACAAGACGATAGGAAGACGGAATACTTTTATTGGAACTCCTTACTGGTCAGTATCCTGTATAACACATTATTATCTCCCTTCATTACTTCCATGTCCGTATCAGATTGAGCTTAAAAAAAAATAATTGAGCTTTATATAGCACAATATCCACTAAATGTGCTCAAAGTGCTTTACAAGGGGTCCCTGGTCAACAGCAACATTTAACACGTAGGACAGGATATGACGCCTGTTAGGCAATATTACAATTTTTCGGACACAGACAACGCTGTTAACAGCCAGGTATCATTTTACATCTGAGTACGGTGAGAGAATGTGAGTAAAGAGCCTTCTCCAAGGACAACTATGCGCAGAGCGCGAGGCTCGGACCCTGGACCTTCTGATCCAAAAGCGAGTATCATACCACAAGACCACATAGCCACAAGTTCGTCAGTTTTCACTTACCTATCTACATGTTTCCCCCGTGTGGTGTCCAGGGTCCCTCAACAGACAATAGCCCAATGCCAAGCCAGCGGGTCATAAAAGGATGACTAATGGTGTGTGACTCCCCCTTTTTGAGTCACCTGGTACTCCAGGTTGGGGGTTGTCGAAGGGTTAACACCCCTTCTGTAAAACTCAAATTGTTACAGAAACACAGGGGGACAAATCAAATCCTTTTTTTTTTAGCTTGGGCTTGGGTGACCGAAGAGTTTCTGCAATGACAGAATTTATGAAGGACAAAAGAAGCTGATATACAGAGAAGTGATAAGACATGGAATGAAATTAAAATGTTAGCTCAAGATAGAAAAGGATGGAAACTGTTTGTTTGTAGCCTATACCCTGACCCAAGGTGAACAAGGCAATGATAATGATGATGACGATGGCGACGACAATGATGACAATAATGATTATGATGATGATGGTGATGATGATGATGACGATGATGATGATGATGATGATGATGATGATGATGATGATAATCTACGTGTTTTGTAAATGTCATGAATTGTGTATATTTTTTTTCCCCCAGGATGGCCCCAGAAGTGATAGCCTGTGATGGGAATCCAGACGCTACCTATGACAAACGGGTGAGTAGTGGTTGGAATCTAACTCTCTCCTTACCAATCATTTTCAGTATTCTCCCAAAATGTCAGGCTTGGCTTACCCAGCAGAAAAATTGTTTTTTTAAAAACTCAAACAAGCTCTCTACAAAACAATTTTATGTTCTTATTAATTAAACAAAGTTTGTGATGTACAAAATAAATCTGAATTTTTAAAAATGCGGCCATTTTGCTGCAGGTGGTAAGGAGAGGGTTAAGGACGTTTACTACATGCTGTAGATTAGGAATAAGTACGATAAACTCTCATCTTTGAACAGTATAGAACAACTTTAATTTAAATACAACATTTTGCCATCTCAACCCTTCATATTACACAACATTTTGTTATCTTAATTATATTGAGCTTTGAGCTTTTATATAGCGCAATATCCACTAAATGTGCTCAAAGCGCTTTACAAGGGGTCCCTGACCAACAGCAACGCGTAACATGTAGAACGAAACATGATGCCTGTTAGGGGATATTACAATTTTTTCGGACAGAGACAACACTGTTAACGGTCATGTGCTCATTTTACACCTGAGTATGGTGAGAAAATGTGAGTAAAGAGTCTTTTCCAAGTACTCACTATGCACCGAGCGAAGCTCGAACCCAGGACCTTCCGATCCGAAAGCGAGTGTCATACCACAAGACCACATAGCCGCACAGCTAATTCTCTCTTACTAACTGACCATTCTGACTCTCTCTCTCTCTCTCTCTCTCTCTCTCTCTCTCTCTCTCTCTCTCTCTCTCTCTCTCTCTCTCTCTCTCTCTTTCTCTCTCTCTCTCTCTCTCTCTCACCAACTGCACACTCTAGTCACATACAGGACACTCACTCATTCGACCCGATTCACACAATGGTGACTATTATAGTGAGCAGTTTTCACAACACTGCATGTATGGTCATTTTGAATATTAAGCTGCTAGAAGCTGTTGATTGTAACAAGTAATGTATAAAACATTGAATTTATAACAGCTTCAAAAAAATAAAATACTAACCACAGAACTTTTTGGGCTCAAAATCCTTCGTCAGCCAATAACAAGAACAGTAGAAGACGTTTATACATTACGTAAAATCCTTTCTGGAGATATTAATATTTAAACTTTTTTTTATTGACTGAAGAAGGGTTTTGAGCCTGAAACGTTCCAAGTTTTAGTACTTTGTTCATCTTGGAAGGTGTTATATATTTTTTTGTACATGACTTTTGCTACAAGGTTTCCTATTTCGGGTGGCTTAAATGTCTTTTATGAGAAATTCTTTATTTTTTGTGAGATTAAAAAAATAAAAATTCTTTAGTTGTTTTAAAAATTCCCTTTATTCATCCCATAGAGGGAAAATTTGTCTCTAGAATAATCCAGGCATGGAATAACCCAGGCATCAGTCGCAGTGCAGGACCACAAACTGAGCTAGGGTGAGGTGACCTGCTCAAGGCCACATATTAATTTTTTAATGGAATTTTTCTGCTGTATTCTCTGTCCATTAATATAAAATGAATGTGTACCAAGCAATTATTGTCATAGTATAATAATAATGAAATTTTTCTGCTGTATTTTCTGTCTATTAATATAAAATGAATGTGTACCAAGCAATTATCGTCATAGTCTAATCATCATTTCATTGTATTCCTTGTCTCTTTATTCTCCAGAGTGATTTATGGTCTTTAGGAATCACAGCTATAGAGATGGCTGAAGGAAAACCTCGTAAGTCTCGAATGAAGTCATCCTTCAATTATCAAATAGCTGTACATTCCCATTTCATGTTTATCTACTTCTTCAACTTGTAGAACCAGGATTTTAATCTGAGTTATCTCTCCTAGACTGGAAGCTATCCATCCATGCATCGTATTTAGAGTTTTATTCTCCTTGATTATTCGGACATGTAAAGAGACAAGAGAGAGAGTATGTGGAAAGGAAAGTATTGGACTTACAAATAGCGGGGAAAGGGAAAAAGGCTAGATGGTGGGATAAGGTAAAGGATGATATGAAAGAACTGAGCCTGGAGGAAGATGATGCGCTGAACCGAGATGCATGGAGATGTGGCATTCATTATGGCAACCCTGCAAATTGTGAGATAAGCTGAAAGAAGAAGTAAATTCTCCTTGATAATTCTGCCGTCGTATGGATAAAAGGACCATTTGTTTACTTGCAAAATGTATAGCCATATAGAGTCTTTTCCCTTAATGCCATGGAATAATAATAATAAAATAATAATAAGCATATTTATATAGCGCCTTTCGTCGAAACCTCAAAGTGCTTTAAAAAAAAAAAAAATTCAACCAAGGTATCAAAACAATTAAGAGCATAAAAGGACATCAATACATCATCAATATACATGTCACATACAATACATTTAAAATTCAATTAAGTAAATATTTCCTGAAAAGATGTGTTTTCAGGGGTTTTTTGAAAATTGGTAACTGTTGGTTATTTCACCATTTTCATGGAAAACAAACTGATGAAAGAAATCAATATAATAGTCAGTTTAGATGAAAGATGTTTAATTGCTGCAGATTTAAGATTCAAGCCAGGCTTTTGATGAGACATTTTATTGTTTTTATCAATTTGTAAGAACTTGATTTAAGAGCCATGTAAATTGTGTAGGGAATGATATGCCTTTTTATGTTGTGTGTTGGTGTGTACTATCTCGATGGAGGCTGTTGTGAGTTGTTCTCAGTTGTCATGATGCTCCGTTTTGTGATTGTGATGTCATATCTTGTTTGTCAGCGTAAATAAGCGACAGTCACCGCTTACTCGCTCTCTTTGACTTTTTAAAATCACTCTAAAACGTTTCGTATTACGAACAACAAAATCTAGGTATGTGTACTTAGTAAATCGCGTAACTACCCACTTCGGTGGCGACGACCCACTCATGTGGAGATACATGCCTCGTGCATTTTATTTATTTATTTTATTTCTCATCGTGAATGAGATGTAAAAATCTATTCACGACAAATGTGTGTTTTTTTGTTGTTTGTTTTGTTTATTTTGTTTACTTTAAAACATTAAAAAAAAAATTTGACATCAACTCCAATTCCACGTTAAAACTTATTTATTCACACATCTATTGCCTCCACTCAGCTCTTTGTGACATGCATCCCATGAGGGCCTTGTTTCTCATCCCAAGAAATGCCGCTCCCAGACTCAAAGTGCCAACCAAATGGTGAGATATTATGTCAGTCAGGGTTTGTACTCGTTTTGAATGTCTTAAAATCTAAAAAATGGTTGTTCGCTCTCTTGAATTTCAGATTATGTCTAATAAGTTTTAATAATTTTTACTTCTTGAATATAATAGAAATATCCATTTTAATTTTAAAAATCAAAGTGATGAAAATATTTGCAAAGGTTTTTTTTTTTGTTTTTTAAAAATTGTTTTGTTTATGATTTGTGTACTTGATTTTAGACAAGTGAAAAAAGTCATGATTTTTAAATCAAAATATTGATTTTTTTAGATTAAACATTCTAATCCTGTTTTGCAAGCGCGATGGGTGGTTGATGGCTCTTACAGGGGATGATTTTCATCTTGTATTCAGAAAAGTGAGTGGAGCAGGCACTTATGTTAATAATAACAACGCGAAATGAAGTGAGTAGGAAAGTGCCAGAAGACAACAGAGAATAAAAACTTTGCGACTGTGATGGGGGCTCGAACCTGTGACCTTATTGCGATGGATGACCTGACATTACATTCACTGATATCTGGAACACACGCACACCCCCCCCTCTCTCTCTCTCTCTCTCTCTCTCTCTCTCTCTCTCTCTCTCTCTCTCTCTCTCTCTCTCTCTCTCTCTCTCTCTCTCTCTCTCTCTCTCTCTCTTTTAATTGATTTTTTTTTTTTTTTCCTTTCTTTCCATTTTCAGGTCTAGTAAATTCCACAGTTTTGTGGACTCATGCCTCATCAAGGACTACCAGCTGCGTATGACGACGGAGCAGCTGTTGAAACATCAGTTCATCAAGGACCAGCCCACGGAAAGGCAGGTTCGAATCCAACTCAAGGACCACATCGACAGGCACAAGAAGAATAGGAAAGGTAAACGGGACACATGCTTACACAGGTTGCAGAATAGTTGATTTGATATTGGTTCACTGAAATTGGAGAAAAAAATTGAGCTTTTATTTAGCGCAATATCCACTAAACGTGCTCAAAGAGCTTTACAAGGGGGTCGCTGGCCAACAGAAACAATTAACATTTTGGACGGAACATGACGCCTGTTAGGCGATATTACAACTTTTTCAGACAGAGACAACGCTGATAATGGCCAGGTACTCATTTTACACATTAGTACGGTGCCAAGGACTCAACTATGCGCAGAGCGAGGCTCGAACCCAGGACCTTCCAATCTGAAATTGAGTGTCATACCACTAGACCACATAGTCACATTAATCCAATCCAATCAAATCCATTCTGTTGCAGCTTCAGAACTGAAGATGGATTCAACATCTGTGTGGTGTGGGGTGGTGTTATGGCTCTGTTTCATAATTATTATGTCTGTATGTGATTTTCGTCTCCGGTCCAGGCTTGTCCCAGGCCCTGATCAGCGTGTAAACGGGAGAAAAACAAATTTGATGCGTTTTTTTACTCTGCTCGCTTTCAATCAGTTGATTAACAACCAGTGTGTAATGACTACAGATGCTTTATGTTTAAGTAAACATCTCACAACATCTGCCTGCCAATCAACATATAAAACTATGTGTAACCTTAGATGTTTATAGTCTGATTGATCCTTTATAGTGAGAACTAATCACCCAAATAGCGGTCTAAAAATGATAACAAATGAACTGACTGTTGTCAACCTCATTCATTCTATACCAATCGAGGTGTACATATATTCAGGTCTGACATCCGAACCTACTTATGGGCCTAGTTTAACATTGTTGTAATGGACAATATTTTGCATCATTTTTTGAGATTTCCATTACAGCAAGAAGCCCATAAGGAATTGGGTTATCAGACCTGCAAATATTTGCACGTCGATACCTATTCTTGTGTACTAAAAAGAAATTACGAGTAGTGTGTAATGAGAAGTTTTATTCATCGTGTGTTGTTATTTATGTTCGAATAGTGAAACCCATAGATTTTGATGTAGATGCTATCCTGATTCAAAACTCCCCATCACGCGACATGTCTTGTTCCAGGAGAAGATCATGACACAGAGTATGAGTATGAAGGCAGTGATAACGAAGAGGAAGAGGAATCTGTTATGCCTGGGGAACCGAGGTAAGTCAGGATAACATATTACAGTGAATGACATAATCAGTCGGATGGTGAAAAGGTTTGAACTGAGATATTGCCGAGTTTAGTAAGAAGGTCAATTTTGATAAAATATGAGTTCTTGTCATAAATGATTAAATCAATCCTTTTTGTACATCTTGGGGAAATATCAAAACTTAATTTCACTTCTAAATATTTTTTACAGCTAGTCAAGTTGAAAAAGTATGAAATTTGATAAAGGTTGCTGGATACCTTTCCCATACATCTGACCATAACTTCATGAAAAATCACCCGGTTTCCTTTAAAAAATAAGATTAAAATGCTCTGGGGAGCATATTCTTTGAGAAAATGCAAAAAAATGTAAATCCAAAATGTCACCTTCCAACATATTATGTTATTCACATATAGGGAAATGTAATGGCTTGAGTGGGGGTCCTGATAGCTCAGTTGGTAGAGCACTCGCTTCACACGCAAAGGGACCGAGATTGATCCCGGGTGCAGTCGAGATTTTTCTCTGACCCCCCCCCCCCCTCCTTGTCCACCCAGCAATGAATGGATAGCTGAGTCTGTTATATTTGGCAGAAAGTACTTTGCGATAGACTAGCTTCCTATCCAAAAGATAGCAAGCAATTACTATTGTCCGTTTCACGCTATAGAAACTGGGATAAACTCCGGCTCCATGGGCCTAATGGCTCTGAATATCTACTTTTTTTTTAATACTTTGACTAGTACTGTTTCATAGACACTATTTTTCAGATCTTTATCGGGGGGCCACGAATATGCCAAACTTTCTATTTTTATTCACGTTTGAAAAATCGTTCATTCACTTTTGTGTAATTTTTTCTTCACAGTTCGATTCTTCAAATCCCAGGGGAGAGCACTCTCAAAAGAAACTTCCAGCAGATACAGGAGAGAGAGGCGAGGCGACAACAAGACCCGAGATCGGCTATGCAACAACAACAGCAGCAGCAGCAACAGCAGCGACACAGTCAACACGGCCAGCCCAGGCCAGTCTCATCTCACCACCACCACCACCAGCAGCCCCAACCCCAACCTCAGCCACCACCACCGACATCTCACCATCACCAGCCGCAGCAAATACCTCCATACCAGCCCCCGCCCCAGCCCCACCACCCCCACCCCCATCCCCATCAGCAGCTACAGCAGCAGCAACAACAACAACAACAACAACAGCGTCCTGCGTCTAGTCACTTCCAACACAAGCCCATCACCGTGCCCAGCGGGGACCACCATCCCCATCTCCAACAGCCGTCACAGAGGTCGTCGTACCCGGCCTCTCAGAACCACCAGGTGGCTAGGCATAATGGTGAGTTGAAGTGTCTGTGTTTGTTTATGGGTTGGTTCATAAATACATATATATAATATATAGATATATATGGGTAAAACAAATTGACCTTTTCTAAAGCGAAATATCCACATAACGTGCTCAAAGAGTTTTACGAGAGGTCCCTGGCCAACAGTAACACTTAATATGTAGGACGGGACATGACGCCTGTTAGGCGATATTACAATTTTTTCGGACAGAGACAATGCTGTCAACGGCCAGGTACTCATTTTACACCTGAATACGGTGAGAGAATGTGAGTAAAGAGTCTTTTCCAAGGACTCAACTATGCGCCGAGTGAGGCTCGAACCCAGGACCTTCCGATCCGAAAGCGAGCGTCATACCACAAGACCACATAGCCGAACAATGATTGAAGTTAACAGAAAGCGTTTAGAATGAGAGCTTTATTTTGTATACATTTTTTTAATTTGCAAAAAAAAATGATTTTTCAAATTTTTTTTTCAAAAAATGCCTATGATGAAATGATATTTGAGGTTTTGAAGAAATGACGCTTTGTGTGTTTTATTTCTCTTAAGTTTGCATAGATACTGATTCTGAATTAGTGTCAGTCCTCCTAGATATGTCAATTTGCCAAAACTGTGGAAAAATATTAGGTCTAATCCTTTTCCTGTTTGACTCTATCGTTTATGTAAACAGTGATTCTTGTTAGCTTGAGTGACTTCCCTTAAAAGCCAACAATACAAAAACTTACCACCGAAATCCGATCAAACTTGGCATGAAACGGATTAAGATCACGAGGCCGATCCTGTACAAGTAGCGGGAATAGCAAATGCTATGAAAAATATCCGGGAGTGTGGGATCAGTACCAGAAAGCTATTTGCTGTTACCGCAACGTGTACAGGATCGGTAGACCTCTGCTTCATGACTTGCATTGGCTGCCTGTTGAGAAAAGGATTAAATTCAAAGCTTGTGTTTTAGTGTATCGTTGTCTTGAAGGCACTGCCCTTTCCTACCTTTCGGAAATAATTGAAAGATATTCAAAACCCCGCCTCTTACGTTCGGCCAGTGATTCCACAAAACTGGTTGTCCCTCGAATACGGAAAAATGCTGGAATGAGATCCTTTTCCCATTTCGGACCCTCTGTTTGGAACGCCTTACCACAGAGCATTCGTGAAAAAGAAATCTTTGTCTATTTTTAAACGTTCACTTAAAACATATCTGTTTCGTCTTTAGTAGATGGTATGAGAAGCAAGATAGGTCTGTCTGGTTTCTGTTCTGTGTTGTGTGTGTATGTGTGTATGCTTGTGTGTGTGAATGAGTATGCTTCAGCCAACGTAATTTGTAGTTTAAGCGCTTAGAGTCTGGTCATGGGTGCAAGAGTGCCGGCCAATTGGATTACCGAAGAAAATGTCGCCGGCTTTTTGCGATTTGGATTTGATTGATTTTTTTTCTTTTTTTTTTTGTATATTTTAAAATTGTGCAACTTGTGACAAGAAACTTAACAAATTATTGCATTACAACCTTTGGATTGAACATACAACAATTGTGGATTACTATTATGAAGACTAGATGCTGAGAACAAGACTTCAAATGACGAGATAAGTCTGTGACTCTTGCAGGCTTTTTCAGATTATATGTCCGGTCATAAGTAGACTTGCAGGCTTTTTGAGGTCCAGTTGCTTGCACCCATGAGTCTGGTGTCTCGGAGTTATAGCACTATATAAGTTTTCAGCATTATTATTATAGTCAGTGAGCTAAAACATAAAGTTCAGTTCTTCTCTGTCTCTAAGCTGTCCAAAAGATTGCTTGATAATGTTCATTTTATTTTCTATCTGGATATGACTTTGCTTGTCTTGAACGGTTGTCCTTCAGAGCCATTCGGCCCATGGAGCCGGAGTAGCACTTGCTTGCTATCCTCTGGATATGACGCTAGTCTATCGCAACATACTTTCTGCCAGATCTAACAACAGACGTGGCTACCCAATCATTGCTGGGTTGACAGGGGGTGGGGGGACTGAGAATCAGAAAAAACGCTCGACTGCACCGGGAACGATCTCAGACCCTTTGCACGTGAAACGAATGCTCTACCAACAGAGCTATAAGGAACCCCCGCACTTCTTTTGAAAGTCATCTCCTAATTTTTTTCTCAATGATTTCTATTATTGTGAATTTGCCTATTTCTCTCTCTTATCTTTTCTCCCAGACTCCAAACCGAGTAGTAGCAGTAGTAGCAGTAGTGGGTTAGTGCCAGGTCAGAGCAAATCTTCAGCCTTTGGAGGACCTGTCAGCAAACCTGATGTAAGTTTTTTTTTCTGTCTTGGAATTCATACCTGCCAACCCTCCGCTTTTGGCAGAATCATTTCCTATTTTTACTCTTCTTTTTCTACATATATCCGGCATTGTCTCTAAAATTCTAAAATTCCGATTTTCAAAAATAATAATAATAATAATAATGATGATGGTGGTGGTAAGAAGAAAAAAAATGGAGGGGGGGGGGGGTAGGTAAAATGTTGACATTGCCAAAAGGGATTGCCAAAATCATTGCCAAAAGGGAATTAAGTAGGAAAATTAAATGCATTCCTTTTCCCCTTCCCGATTCCATTACTAATACATGTGATGTGTAGCTTGCCAGCTGTGGTGGCATACTGTCCTTATGTGTTTGGTGGCAAAGTTGGTGGTCATTTTGATCCAGAATTATCCATTGTTGAGAAGAAATTCCTATTTTTTTTTGGTCTCGAAATTCCTATTTTCTGATGTTCTGATTCCACTTTTGAAATGTGAAGGGTTGGCAGCTCTGTGGAATTTTGCTGATTCCCCGCTTCTTGAAAGAGAAAATAATAGAGAATGCAGATCTGTAACCTTGGAGCCATTAGGCTCATGGAGCCAGAGTTTACCCCCCTGTTTCTATAGCGTGAAATGGACAATAGCAATTGATTGCTACCCTTGGGATAGGATGCTAATCTATTGCCAAAGTACTTTCACCAGATCTAACAGACCCTGCGATCCAATCACTGCTTGGTTGACAAGGGAATCAGAAAAAAATGACGACTTTACTCGGGATCATCTCGGTCATTTAGTGTGTGGAGTGAGTGCTCTACCAACTGAGTTATCGGGATCCCCCTGTTACCTTGAAATGTTAAGAATTCGACACAGAAAAAATTATGTCACAAATCCAGCGATTTATCATCATCATCATCATCATCATCATAAACATCATCATTATCAACATAAACATCATCGTCATCATCGTCATCATCATCATCATAAACATCATCGTCATCATCATCATCATAAACATCATCGTCATCATCATCATCATCATCATCATCATCATCATCATCATCATCATCGTCATTAACATCATCACCACCATAACAACCATCATGACCTCCACTGCCACCACCACCAACACCACCACAACTACCAACTTCCCCATCACTACTACCACCACCACTACCACCACCGATATGAATACACTGTATGCCATATACCCATCACCACCAGGATCTAGAGAGACTGGCCCACCATTTACACAAGATGGGAGCAGAGGAAAGAATAGCCAAGACGGTAGTCATGGAGGAGGAGGAAGATGAGGATGAGGACGACGACGATGATGAGGATGAGGAGGAAGAAGAGGAAGTCAATCGCGATGGAACCTTGCCAGCCTCAGAACCTGCCAGGCCTTTGTGAGTAAAAAAAAAATTGAGCTTTATATAGCGCAATATCCACTAAATGTGCTCAAGGCGCTTTACAAGGGGTCCCTGGTCAACAGCAACTTTTAACATATAGGACGGGACATGACGCCTGTTAAGCGATATTATTGTTATTATTTTTTATTATTATTATTATTATTATTATTATTATTATTATTATTATTATTATTATTATTATTATTATTATTATTATTATTATTATTATTATTATTATTATTATTATTATTATTATTATTTTATTATTATTATTATTGTTATTATTATTATATTATTATTATTATTATTATTATTATTATTATTATTATTATTATTATTATTATTATTATTATTATTATTATTATTAAATATACGCACAAAGCTTATAGGTGCTGCTTTGTTTGTACTTTTTAAGTCTCTTTCAGTTTAAAAAAAAATTGTTTTTATATTTTGAAAACATATTTATTCATTTATTTTTTTTTATCATTATATAATTTAGTAACATACATGCTTTTAGTTTAGTCAGACCCTGTAAATTGGGTTCAGTGCTGCATGCTGATATGTGCCCCACTGTCTCAAAATGGTATTATGTTGGGTGTTCGGAATCAATTTGTTTCCGCCACAGAGGATCTCGATGGTCAGCGGATCAAACCTGAAGTCACATTTTTACGATAGGTGGATCAAAACTCTGAAGTCTACATACGAGCTTTGCATACCTTGTTTTATTTAATTTTGGGCAGATCAGACCTCTGATTCATCAAAGGTTTGGTCTGTCCAAAACTAATTAAAACATGATGTGCAAAGGTCACATGTAGACCTCAGAGTTTTGATCCCAAGATTGTGAAATTGGGACTACAAAATTTTGATCCCACAATCGTGAAATCGGGACCTCAGAGTTTTGATCCGCCGATTGTGAAATCGGGACTACAAAATTTTGATCCCACAATCGTGAAATCGGGACCTCAGAGTTTTGATCCGCCGATTGTGAAACTGGGACTACAAAAGTTTGATCCCACAATCGTGAAAATGGGACTTGAGAGTTTTGATCCGCCGACCAGACCATTGATTTGTAAATTGGGTTTAATTTCTATTCTTCATCCTAAAGAATAAATACAATATCTTACATTGCAAAAGACCCAAAGTTTGAATAGATGGAACAAAATTGACGTCACTGAGTTCTTTGTCATTGTTTTTAGCCACCCATTTTTATGAGTAGTTCTCACTAAATTCTATCAACCAGACTATAAATGTTTAAGGTTACACATAGCTTTTGTGTGCGTTGGAATGTTATTTCCAGCTGGCGAATGTTGGGACCTTTTTGGCTAAACGCACAGCATCAATTTCTTATAATTTTAATTCCAGATTCCTTCTTCAGCGTCTAATTCATCCCGACATAATAAGAGTTTTGAGACATGGGGCCACCTATGTATATAAAACCAGTTTCTATTTGTGATTGTACTGTATTGTATTTGTGTCTTGTGTCCACACAACCAGAAGGCGAGGGTCTACCGATGACAATGAGTATGAGTGAGTAGTACACAGAGTCTTCATGACCTCAATATTCTACATCCTTTGCTTGCTAACATTATCGCACAAACTCCATTGGACACATAAACCCATACCTTTATTTATTTATTTATTTATTTATTTATTTATTTATTTTTTTTTTTGAAAATAGTGACACTCGACTTTGGAAATTATGTCAGTGATGACGAAGTAATGACGAAAACTTCTTCGAAAATTTTTTTGAGAGGCTCTAGGGAAATAGTCCACATGTCACTGGAAATACTTTTGAGATATTTATGGAGATAAAAAACGTGTTGTGGGAATTTCTGATGAAACTTGGTGATTTCCTAATGATATTATGATAGTTTGCTTTCTCAAAATTTGAAAATAAAATTTTTGTACAACTGGCCAATGGCCGCACAGTACAACCGGTCTTGAAAGGCAAAAGTAATAACGTAATCCAATCCTACTTTCTACAAAAGTACTATAAATTGAACCAATGGTATCATTTCTTTCATCAGAACATTCAATTGGCCCTAGGGGGTGTATTTTAATTAAGATTTTTCGCCGATTTTGAATGTCGCTTTGTCTTAGCTTGTCATTCTCAAGATGCCTCAATCAGGGGTCAGCCATTTTGTGATGGAAATGCGAAATAGCCTCATGAAATAAAACGTCCAAATGTAGAGAACTGTTCTACTGTTTTACGTCATATGCATGACTCAATTACCAGGAAATGCCACATGTGGACCATTTCCCTAGAGAGCTTCACATTTGAAACTGGATTAAGTTTTCGTCCTTTATATGTCTGATTCTCATTGGTTTTGTTATGAATATATTTTGGTTTTTGTCTCGCTGCGTCGTCGTTGCTGATATATTTTCCTATTTACTACCTGTATTATTCCAAGATGTGTGACCGTTGACACGCGTATTGCACCGAATGTGTGTAGATCTCACCATTTACCTATTATAAATTTCTTTTATTTACTTCAACAACTCAAACAGGTTTATTATTGAATTGAATTTGACAAGAGATTGGGTCTGATATAAATATAAATATAGATTATTATACTCCTTCTCCCTCCCCACCATAATAAGTAAGAACAAAAATTTTAATGAAAAAAGTAAAATTAAATTAAATCTTAGTCCACTTAAAATATTTATACCTTTAGATGTGGTCGATGTTTATCTGTCCACAATCTTCAAAGTAAATAGTCGAAACAATGGACTGCAAAAGTATGAGACACAAATAAATTTAAAAAAAAAAAATATTCCCTTTATTCATCCCATGGGGGGGAATTTGTCTCTAGGGTCTATTCCAAGGGAAGACTGGAATGAGCCAGGTGTCAGCCGCAGTGCAGCGCTGCAAATTGGGCTAGGGTAAGGTGACTTGCTCAAAGCCACACACACAGCGCAGCGATCAAACTCTACCTTTCAGGTACGAAGCAAAAACCCGTACCGCTGAGCCACGCTGCCCCTATCTTTTTAACTTTTCTGTTTCTTTTTGTTTTTGTGCAAGGAAGTGTTTTGAGCTCAAAACATTCTTTGTTTGGCTTTTGCATCATATTCAAAAAAAATTTTTTTGTTAAATTCATTTTTTGTTTCGTATATAGGGAATGAGATTAGCGGAAGAGTAGCGTCCCTTGATTGGACGTCACGTTACAGAGAGAACGTCAATTTGTTTTTGAAGTGTCTCAAGCCGCTTTCACCGGAAGCGAGGACGAGGGACGCATGCGCACAACCAACATGACATTCTCTCTCTAAAAACTTTTCCGCCGCTGACGTCACAGACTATGGGTGACGTCCAATCAAAGGACGCTACTCATTCCCTATATGAAGTTTCCACCTGCTATCAGGGGACAAAAAAAGCCAAGCTTGTTATTGTTTTGTGATATGTATGCTTTATTTGATGAAATAAATTTATGTTTTACTTGGGAGAGTTTTACACACTCGTCATGATGACAAAGTCAATCTCTAAATCGGGTATTTAATTTTCATCTGTCTTTCTTGTCGTCTAATTGAATACTAATTCTAAGCTGCTAGACGCTCTGGACTGTTAAAAGTATTTTACAAAAATGGATATAAAAGCTTCAAAAATGAAAAAAATTCTATACTCTGAGCACCAGTTTTTTTCCCTTGTGTTTCCTGTCAGTCTGGATGTGCCGTGATGAATTCACGTTTTAACTGGTTTTGCTGTTGGCTGAATAAGGGTTTTGAGCCAGAAATGTTTCATTTTTAATACTTAAGTTGTTTTTGAAGCGTGTTATATTCATTTTTTGTACATTACTCGTCTTTTAATGAAAATAAAATATCAGCTGTAATACAATGAATTTCAAAACGCAACACAAGCAAAGGAAAGGACATTCATTTTATACTGCATTTATTCATTTTGGGTAAGAATTATCTCCCTTTCATTTTGACCCTGAAGATGCTTCATTGAATATTGCGATTTATTTTTTTTTCATTAATACACATTTCCATTTTGATAAATATAGTTCAGCTTTAGACCTCTGCCTCCTCCCTTCCCCTATACTTTCCCTTTTTGTTTACGTTTTACGTCTTACTATTTTTTCCCCTCCCCAACATCTATTGTGTTCACATATTCAGTTGGATTGACTTCAAAAAGTGCTAAGTCTGTATGAATTGATGGACGTTTTAATCGTGTGGACATGTCATGTCCACTTCCTGTTGTTTCAGTCCCTTGCTCAGACTTACTGACAATTGATGTGGTTAGTTCTCTGCTTTACCCCAAGGTCCAGTTTGGCCGCTTCTAGAAGTGACTGACGTTTGTGATGATTATGCCAGTGATCTCGATGGTCACATTGATGAATCAGTTGATATTTCTTCTGTTCTAGTAAAAAATGCAGACATCGTGATTGTTGAACTACAGGAACTCCCCCCCCCCCTCCTCCCCGGTATGGATCATGTTGAACTACAGGAACCCCCCCCCCCCCTTCCTCCACCCCCCCCCCCCCCCTCCCCGGTAAAGATCACGTCATCATTCTGACGCTGTCAGATTGGAGACTAAACTGGACGTAGTATAGAACTAACTCCTTCAATGACAGTAATCATTACAACTATGGATGGTGACTTCATTCTCAGGTCTTTCCAGGGTACAGAGATGATGTCACTCAACTGTTTGTTATGGTACCGTCAACTGACTGGGGTAACTTTATCGAAAGGGGGACACCCTGTCTCTTTAATTTTGGACTGATCAGAGTATATTTAAACTTGTGACAATTTTTTTCCTTTGATAAATAGGCAAGTCTTCTAACCAGGAAAATAATTACAACAAATCTGAGATGACTCAAAATGTTGCAAATATAGAGAGGCCAAGTTACCCCTTGAGGCCAAGATACCCCTTGAGGCCAAGTTACCCCAGTTGACGGAAGTCAAGAAACGCTTCAGAAAGGATCAGCTCTCACCAAATTCTGTTTTTAAAAATAACTATCAGCCATCAAGGTTCTTTCTGCACGTTCTACCACACAGTCCATCAAATTGTACATATATATATATTATATTGTGATATATGATATACCATGCATTACCACGTCATGTAGGGTGTTTGAATAAAGAATGCACAACACATAGAAACAATGATTGGATCCACCACATTACTATGTATCCATTATAGGAACACAGGAGGCATGAGATGCACCCATAAATTTTATTATTTTTTTCTCCCATGAAATAATCAGCAAAATGTAGAGAATTGTAAAATCTTTTACACTTTACTGGGGGGGGGGGGGGGGGGGGGGGGGGGTCAAATAACTCAGTTGGTAGAGCCCTCCCTTCACGTGCATATGGACTGAGATCGATCCGGGGTGCAGTCGAGATTATATTTCCAAAGGATAGCAAGTAATTGCTATTTTCCATTTCATGCTATAGAAACCAGGATAAACTCTGGTTCCACGGGCCTAATGCTTCTGAAGGACTATTGTTTTGTTTGTTTACTTTACACCTCACCAATAGATGTGACATTTGGGATCATTTCCCTAAAGTGCCTGACATTAGAAGCACAGTTGTCAATTTCCCGTATATTTACGGAATTCAGGATGTTATAAACCCTCAGTATATTTTCCAATCACCTGCTAAATGGGAAAAAACAAACAAACTACAGAATGTATTTTAACCGGAGTTCAGCACTCAGAACGGAGTCCGTATGCGTAAAAGTTCAGTAAATTTTTGCCTCCTGAATTGGCAACTGTGTAGAAGGGATGCCTCCTGGATTGGCAACCCTGTAGAAGGGATGCCTCCTGGATTGGCAACCCTGTAGAAGGGATGCCTCCTGAATTGGCAACTGTGTAGAAGGGATGCCTCCTGGATTGGCAACTCTGTAGAAGGGATGCCTCCTGGATTGGCAACCCTGTAGAAGGGATGCCTCCTGGATTGGCAACTCTGTAGAAGGGATGCCTCCTGGATTGGCAACCCTGTAGAAGGGATGCCTCCTGAATTGGCAACCCTGTAGAAGGGATGCCTCCTGAATTGACAACTGTGTAGAAGGGATGCCTCCTGGATTGGCAACTCTGTAGAAGGGATGCCTCCTGGATTGGCAATCCTGTAGAAGGGATGCCTCCCGGATTGGCAACCCTGTAGAAGGGATGCCTCCTGAATGGGCAACCCTGTAGAAGGGATGCCTCCTGAATTGGCAATCATGTAGAAGGGATGCCTCCCGGATTGGCAACCCTGTAGAAGGGATGCCTCCTGAATTGGCAACCCTGTAGAAGGGATGCCTCCTGAATTGGCAACCCTGTAGAAGGGATGCCTCCTGAATGGGCAACCCTGTAGAAGGGATGCCTCCTGAATTGGCAACCCTGTAGAAGGGATGAGAGAGTTGAGAGGATTTAAAAAAAAAAAGTTGTCATTATCTTGCAACGCTTTCTTTAACACAAATAACGTTTTTTCCCCTGTTTTTTGTTGTTGTTAAATGATTATACGATGAATACATTACCTATTCGATGTGATGTGTCATGTATATATTTATCATGTTACAGATATATCTTGTTATATTGTATGAATGACTTTATAGAAATTTAATCGATTCATTTTCTTCCTCCTCCTCCTCCTTCCCTCCTCAGACCCAGTGGTAACTTCAACAGAGACACTCTAGAGACTCTTTCATCTATGGTCATACACGAAGGTAAGACTGGAGAGTTTTGTAGTTGTTGTAGTTGTGATGGTGGTGGTGGTAGTAGTAGTAGTAGTAGTAGTAGTAGTAGTAGTAGTAGTAGTAGTAGTAGTAGTAGTAGTAGTAGTAGTAATAGTAGTAGTAGTAGTAGTAGCAGCAGCAGTAGTAGTAGCAGCAACAGCAGCAGTAGTAGTAGCAGCAACAGTAGTAGTAGTAGTAGTAGTAGTAGTAGTAGTAGTAGTAGTAGTAGTAGTAGTAGTAGTAGTCCCAGCAATTTTTAATCTCTGAAAAATAATTTTTGCACATAATTTGCTCAAGTAACAGCAGTAAATCATAATTTTTTTATTGTCCCAAATAAAACTCCATTCAAAAAAAAAAACACAAACCAGAGATGGTCAAATAAAATAAGTATCTACGGCATTATCTCAAAAATCTCTGCTACTAAGCTGCTGGATCTATTAGATCTGGCGGAAAGTACTTTGCGATAGACTAGTGTCCTATCCAAATGGTAGCAAGTAATTGCTATTGTCCTTTTTCACGCTATAGATACCGGGATAATCTCTGACTTGACGGACTTCATGACTCTGAAGGATTCCTATTTGTCTTTTTCCTCTTGTGATTTTCATTCTGCTTTGGATGGTTTGGTGCGGCTAGTGGTATGACACTCGCTTTCGGATCAGAAGGTCCTGGGTTTGAGTCTAGCTCAGTGCATAGTTGAGTCCTTGGAAAAGGCTCTTTACTCACATTCTCTCACCGTACTCAGGTGCAAAACGAGTACCTGGCCATTAACAGCGTTGTCTTTTCTTTGTCCGGAAAAAAAATTGTAATATCGCCTACCAGGCGTCATGTCCTGTCCTAAATGTTTAATGTTGCTGTTGGCCAGGGACCCCCTTGTATAGCGGTTTGAGCACATTTAGTGGATATTGCGCTATATAAAGCTCAAGTTTTTTTTTATTTTTGTGAAATTCACATGGGCCTTAGAAGATGTGTCTGTGAAACGTTGCCTGATAAGGCAGGAATGAAGAAAAAAAAATGCAGGCTGATTTTTGATTGGTTTTGTTTTCCTTAACAACAAGAGATGAAGTGAGTAGGAAAGTGCCGGAAGACAATAGAGAATAAACATTTTCGCCGTGGTGATGGGGGTTTGAACCCGTGACCTTACTGGTACGACAACTCCGCCTGGCCGGGGAGAACGTGACTCTATCATTTGAGCTATCCACGATCCCACGTTTTGTTTTTCTTGTAATTTGCCAATACATTACATAACTTTCTGTGTTGTCTTGCCTGTAGGCGCCCCTCACCATACCCCAATGTGAATTCCTTTCAATAAGACATTGACAATACATTCCTTTCAATAAGACATTGACAATACATTACATACCTTTCTGTGTTGTCTTGCCTGTAGGCGCCCCTCACCACACCCCTAACATCGATCTTGCCATGACGTCAGTCAACGAAGATGGAGATGGAACACTGGTAGCCAGAAGGGTGAGTAGTGGATTGATATCTCTTATGTCCTTCCTCTCTCTCTCCCCCCCCCCCCCCCCCCCCATCTCTTGTCTCTTGTAATCTCCTCCCTAACCCACCCCCACTCATTCTGTCTCATATTAACTCTTATCTCTCCCCCACCCCCTCCTCATTCCTACTACTGTACTATATATAATATTATATATATTATATATATATATATATATATATATATATATATATATATATATATCTCTCTCTCCCCCCCCCCCTCTCTCTCTCTCTCTCTCTCTCTCTCTCTCTCCGTGTTCTGCTCTCTAGCCTTTATCACTGTCTCCCTCCCCCCATACCCTCACCCCTCTTATTTTGTCCATCTATATATTTGTCTATCTATCTATCTGTCTGTCTGTTTAGTCTTGTCTTGTCTGTTTTTCTGTCCTCCCATCTCTGTGTAAGAATGTCCGCCTGCCTGTTTATCTGTTGTTCTATCTGTGTTTGGCTGTCTGTTTGCTTCGCTGTCTGTCTGTCTGTCTATCTGTCTCTTTCTGTCAATCGCCATTTAGAGTCCTCGCCCTTAACTTTTCAGCGTTTCCCATCTTCTTCTTAAGCTTTTATCTGCTATTCCTGATTAGTGTTTTTTGTTTTTGTTTGGGAAGATAAAGAATTGTTTAGTCTTTTATCGAATTTTACCCACACTGTCTCTATCGTCTTCGATGGCAACGACTCAAGGATGGATGGGTGACAGTGGTACCGGTGACTGCTTCTATCTTCCCTTTTTTGCTTCTCTCTCTCTCTCTCTCTCTCTCTCTCTCTCTCTCTCTCTCTCTCTCTCTCTCTCTCTCTCTCTCTCTCTCTCTCTCTATCTATCTATCTATCTATCTATCTATCTATTTCTCTCTCCCTCTCTCCCTATCTCTCTCTGAATCTCGGACTCAATAAAAAAAAAAACAAAAAACCAACTCCAAAACAAAAAAGTACTTTACAGACAAAAGTGCTCCCCCCCCCCCCCCCCCCCAAGAAATAATAAAGCAAACCTCCCCCCCCCCCCCCCCAAAATAAAAGAAAAATAATCAAATCAAACAAACCCCAAAAACTCAAAACTCAAAACACACACACGCTTATAATAATAAGCAAGCAAACAAAGAAAAACCCGTACAAACAAAAATTGATAATCAAAAACAAACAAACAAACACCCCCCCCCCCCTTTTGAAAACACAGCTTCACCACCACCACCACCAACAAAAACAGTCTACAAAAAAGCACAAACACAAAAACAACAACGACGTAGAAATTTCCTGCACCCCATGATTCAAAGCACGAACGTAAGTTTTAATTGATGACGTGACCACAATATCTCCCAACTTGGTTTACACAGGTGATATAAATAATTTAAAAAAAAATTAATTTAAAATTCTTTGATCTGTCACTAGTTAACATTGAATTTGGGACGGTCTTTAAATCACGATAAGACTGATAGAGTTAATTAATTTCTCATTGAGCCGTGTGCGAGCTTTTAATCAACCATCTGCGAAGTGGCAATTCGGACTCGAGTCCGGTAATCTCCTGGTGGCTATTCGGAACTCTAAAAAAAAAAAAAAAAAAAGAGAGAGAGAGAGAGAGAGAGAGAGAGAGAGAGAGAGAGAGAGAGAGAGAGAGAGAGAGAGAGAGAGAGAGAGAGAGAGAGAGAGAGAGAGTCCAATGATATTTTGAAAAAAAATTGAAAGGGTAGATTCGTCCCCCTTTCCCCTTTTCCAAAATAAAATTGAAAAAAAAAATAATAAACATGGATTGTATCAGGTTCAAAACCCATCTTCAGCCAACAGGAAAAACATTTAAAACGTTAACATATCACGTCAAATCCAGTTTGACGGCAGAGACAAAAAACTAACAAAACAACTTGAGCTTTTATATAGCGCAATATCCACTATCATTTTACACCTGTGTACGGCGAGAGAATGTGAGTAAAGAGCCATTCATTTCGAGGCTGGAACCCAGGACCTTCCGATCCGAAAGCGATTGCCATACCAACAAGACCACATAGCATAGAAGAGAGTACGGCAATGCTGACCCCACCTTTCTGAAACGTTCGCTTTGATGGAAAAATGATGGATGATGATGTGTCTTTTTAGTTGTCTTTCTTTGTAACCATCACACCGTTGTTGTAAAAACGTTTCTCTCAAGTGTTTAGTTTTTTAAAGTAGCAGCAGTTAGTTGACCCCGTTCTCTCCCACTTACACTCTACTCTCTCTCTCTCTCTTTTTCTCTCTCTCTCACCGACTCTCATCTCACTTTCTCTCTTCTCTCTCTCTCTGACTATATCGCGTCCTCTCTGACTATATCACCCCCTCTCTCTCTCTATCTATCTACCTTTCTCTCTCTCTCTCTCTCTCTCTCTCTTTCTCTCTCTCTCTCTCTCTCTCTTATCTATCTATCTATCTACCTTTCTCTCTCTCTCTATCCATCCATCCATTTATCTATCTCTCTATCTATATATCTATCTATCTATCTATCTATCTATCTATCTATCTATCTCTCACTCTCTCTCTCTCTCCCTCCCTCACTACCACTGACTATATCACTTTCTTTCTTTCTTTCCTCTCTCTTCCTCCCTCCCCACCACTGACTATATCACTTTCTCTCCTCTCTCTCTCCCTCCCTTCCTATCACTTTCTCTCTCCCTTTCACTGACTACTGACTATTCTATCTCTCTTTCTTACTTCAGACGAAGCACTCGAATCCTTCCACAGCCACTCACTGATTGAATCACCTTTATCATAAAAGCTCATCTCAAACCCCCAACCTTTCCAACTTACCTACTTTCTCCTTCTAACTCTTGGCCGCCGTCTGCTAGTATCTATCTACTTCCGCTATCTTTTACCAAATTAGAACAAATTGAGAGTTACCGGTCTTTAACTCGTGTTCTTCTTCTTGTAATGAAGTTTGATAAGTCAGACAGACAACTCGGAGGGGCGGAAACCGGGTTTGGAGTTGAAGAAATTTGGGAAAGGGGGAAGAGAGAGAGAGAGAGAGAGAGAGAGAGAGAGAGAGAGAGAGAGAGAGAGAGAGAGGGGGGGGTATTTCCTGTAACTTGTGCATTTGCTTTTCAGTAATTGAATTAGATAACAATTAATTGATAACATCATCTTAGTTAATAGGGCGAACGACTCTACGTACGGTCACCCCAGTATGTCGACCCCCACCCAGACAGCTGTGTTAGTTTAACCTTTGATAACGCGTCAAAGGAAAAAAATATCTAAACCAAAATTGCAATGGGTGGTGTTTGAATGTTAAAATTCCTCGTACGCATTAAGAGTTGTTTAAATCTATTTATGTGGTCTAGTGGTATGTCATTCGCTTTCGGATTGGTAGCTCCTGAGTTCGTTCTCTCTCCCGCGCATAGTCGAGTCTGCGGGGATGATCTAACCCCCCCCCCCCCCCCCCCCCCCTCAATGATTGCATACTTAAAGCCCCGGTGGACTAACAGCCAATTTGTTTTCGCTTGCCACTGAACTGATAACCAATAAATACGTTACAAAGTAGATATTGGACCAAATTGGCTTGGAGTGGTAGGAGATGTATTAGTAGTATCGATACAAATGGATGCCAGAAGTACTTACCCGGTTTTTGGTAGGATTTGGTTTGTGGTTAGTGATAGTGGTGGGGTTGGTGCACAGACCAGTGGGTGGTGGGGTGGGAGTCGGAGGCAGGCGAGAAGTTTGGTGGAGGGGGGGGGGGGGGGGGGGGATAAGGAAAGAAAATGAAGAATTGATTTACATCAAGAAACACAACCTATTAAGAGAGATTCGAGGCCGTTCTATCTTCATTGGACAAAGGGTCGTATATCGATAATGGAGTCACATTGGATTATCGACACTGTCATTTTTACTTTTTAAACGGAACGCGCATTTTTTTTTCTGTCTGAATTTCGTGACTCTATTTCAATATTAATAAATTTTTCATGACAACACTTAGATGTACGAATTGTTTGATTAAAATATAGAGGAGGAAACGGTTTGTTTTATTTTTGGCTCAACTGTAAACATGTTTTTTTTCTTCTTTTGTTTTCTGGTATGCGATATTTTGTCGTCAGACGGAAGTGTTCTTGGTTCTATTTGATTCCAAATATACGGATAAATTGTAATTGATTGAGGGCGAGAGGCGATCCATTCGATTCTTGGCCAAGTATTATGAATTAATAATGAATTGCTGCAATTTGTATTTGTTCAATCATATTGGAACTCTTTATACCCCCCCTTTCTCTCTCTCTCTCTCTCTCTCTCTCTCTCTCTCTCTCTCTCTCTCTCTCTCTTGTATATCTATCTATCTATCTATCTATCTATCTATCTATCTATCTATCTATCTATCTATCTATCTATCTATCTATCTCTCTCTCTCCATCTATCTATCTATCGATCCATCTCTCTCTCTCTCTCTCTCTCTCTCTCTCTCTCTCTCTTCTACCACTATTTCTTCTTGCCTCCATTCTCCCACCACTGGGTCTTGATCCCTCTCCAACTTAGTCGCGAAGCCATTTCTCATTGCTCGACACCACCAGCCCGTAATCCTTCAGAGCCATTGGGCTTCTATAGTGTGATACGGACAACAGCAATTGCTTGCTACCCGTTGGATGTGACGCTAGTCTATCGCAAAGTACTTTCCACCCGATCTAACAGTTCCAGCTACCCAATCTCTTGGGAGCTCCGAATGAAATCTCAACGTCACAAGGGATCGATCTGGGTTCCTTTGCTCGTGAATCAAACGAGTGCTCTACCAAGTGAGCTATCGCGTTCCCCTACCACCACCATCTCCAAGGAAGAAGGATAAAGAGCAATGTGGTGGATGTTAATCTCTCTAGAGGGAGAGACAGCCTAGATAGAGTTTATCAGATTGTCTGAGATTATTAGCATATTCATAAACCAACTATCGGTTGAGTTGATCACCCCAGTTTATTTCCCATGGACTCGGCGGTTATTCCTGGATTACACACACACACACACACACACACACACACACACACACACACACACACACACACAGTAAATACGCCATTCTTGAAGACCTCATCATCGTGGGGCAAGGCGTGCGTAATGCTGAGGGAGTAGAGGAGAGAGAGAGAGAGAGAGAGAGAGAGAGAGAGAGAGGGAGGGAGAGAGAGAGAGGGAGGGAGAGAGAGAGTGAGTGAGAGAGAGAGAGAAAGAGAGAGAGAGAGAGAGTTGATGATGATTGTGATGATAATGATAATGATAATGGGTGTTAATCTTCAAACAGACTGTTGATTATGCCAGCCCAGAAAATATAAGTTGTCAAAATTTGACTGAAAATATTTTGGCGATTGGACAGCGTCCTATCCAGAGGGTAAATGTGAAATCACCACCTTTGTTTCTCGATACGGAAACTTTTTTATTCTAAAAGACTTTACTGGCCAATGGTGAGCTCGATATTATTCAGAGCTGTAAAATATCCGACAATTGTCGGATTTCCGACAATATTGCCACAATCATTCTTTCATCAAATATTTGCACTTTGTTTTAGACAGGATGTTTTAGGTTCGATCCCCAGTCGAGATAGGCCGATTTATTGGGATGATTTTCTTTGCCCCGCATTTTTTTTTTTCTGCTTTGTCTGGTACAGTTTCATTCATAGACAGCATTTCAGATCTGTTTAGAAATTAGATACGGCAGGGAGGATTTATCCTGGAATTGAAAGTCATTCATTAGGATTGAAGAGATTGCCCTACGATCACTGGTAATGGTGATTGACGGATTGATAAAGGGAATTAAACAATGCAGGATTTAACAATCGGGTGCTTGTTGTTGCTGTTTGTTGTTTTTTGTTGTTGCTGCTGCTGTTGTTGTTGTTGATCTGGCCGTGGGAGGTAATTAGTTGTCTTTGTAGTAAGGGTTGAGTGAGTGGATGATGGGGTAGATGGCGGGACGGATGGAACGTTGAAGGAAGGGGGAGGGGTCAGAGCGAGACCGGGGGAAGGGGTGGGGGTGGGGGTGGGAGAGAGGAAGAGCAGAGAAAAGAATGAGAGCTAGAGAAATAGCAGAAAGAAGAATGACTGAGAGAGAGAGAGAGAGAGAGAGAGAGAGAGGGAGAGGGAGAGAGAGAGAGAGAGAGAGAGAGAGAGAGAGACCTAGCTAATGCCGTCTGACCCAGTTACCCCAATTCATCACGGCAGTCCTATACAATATTATAATATTACTATGCATTTTTCAAACCCCTGAATTAGTTTTTAAGTCGTCTGTTTGCCTCATTTACCGCTGCCACGGACTCCCCCGTGCCCCACAATCGTAAGGGGGAAATGGTTTGTTTATCTCTTTCCAAGTAGTCACATTAATTTGTTACGGTTCAAAAGATAAATCCCTGATTTTGAATTTGGAGTAAAAGAAGAAAAAAAAGGAGAAGAAACGTTTTTCGGCGCACTTCTCTCTCTCTCTCTCTCTCTCTCTCTCTCTCTCTCTCTCTCTCTCTCTCTCTCTCTCTCGCTTTCTCTCTCTCTCTCTCTCTCTCTTTCTCTTTCTCTCCCTCCCCTCTCTCTCTCTCTCTCTCTCTCTCTCTCACTCTCTCTCTCCGTGTGCCACTCATTTTCTACCCCTGGGGAGTCCAGGCCAAACCAGCATTTTTAAATGTGGATTTGTCCGTGTTTGCTTATTTCATAACGTGTATTTTATATTTGAATAAGATTCATTATTGCTAAATGGAAATGTGTAGGAAGCTATCCTGAACTTATATTTGGCTGGATGATGATGATGATTTAAGGCAGAGAAACTGTTTTATCCCCATAGCATAGCGGCCAACTTACTGTCTTAGTACAATCGGGACTGTTCCGACTATGCAGTCTAATAAAAAAAAAATACATAAAAAGAGATATTGGACTTTTTATGTGCATGCTAATGATCTTTGCGTGCCTGTCCCAGGATTATGCTGTTTTGGATAGCAAATAAAAAAACCCCCTCCAAAACCAGAAAAAGCTCTAAATTTAGACTATATTATTTAATAGTTTAACAGTCCAAATATACTCCTGTATAGGGTCCTGGCAGTATTGTGTTTGTGTCTGAGGGTGTCCCGTTTATTTGACTCTTTGAAAAGTTGGTTGTCCGCTCTGCCATAGAATTTGTGGTTCTTCCACGACCAGTCATAATGGAAATATTGGGTATACTCTAACAGTATGTAACAGCCTATGTAATTGTTGGATGCGGTGAACAAACACAAAACAATAAATGGGGGGAAAAAAGCAACATATAATATAAGAGAAGAAAAAAAAAAGAAAGAAAATCAAATCGGTATACATACTATTGACTGGTTACGATATCACATTGGACATTAGACTTAGAAGAAAAACAAATGTAGGAAGGGTACTTGGCTGAAAGACTTAGGTTCAGAAATTGCCATTGTCGGGAAAGAAATAAAAATTCGAACTCTTAAAATCCGAAAACCTTGATGAGCTCGTCAAGGCCGTTGTGTACGAAGCTACATAAAATCACTACAGCTATTCTGCCGCTTTCTGAAAACAACTTTTTAAAAAATACATTGTCTCATGAAAACTCGTCCTTCAGATATCGATCGATTTAAATGACCCTCATCTTGTCAAAAACTCTCAAACCTGGGACGTCAGTGAAGTCTTCCTTGAAGTCCCAGGTTTGAGAGTTTTTGAAAAGATGAGGGTCGTTTAAATCGATCCGTATAATTTGAAGGACACGTTTTCTGGTCAAAATATTTAAAATGTGTTTTTTTTTTCTCCCCCATAGTACACGAGTATTCCAAGTGGTCATTACTCGTCCATTAAGGGAACTGATATTTTGTAAAAACAAGTGATTACGGCCACACATATCAACAACCATGCTCGTTAGAATGTGATTTCGTTTTGTTTTCATTTCTTTTCCCCTCTCTCTCTGTCTCTCAGTCCAATTCTAGTGGTATGTCATTTAAAGTCTTTAAGCCTGACTTCCGCTTTTGCCGAGCTTTGAGAAAATACATTTTAAAGATTTTGGCCAGGAAACTCGTCCTTCAAATAAATATCGATCGATTAAAATGACCAATCATCTCGTCAAAACTCTCAAACCTGGGCGGGGATTTCGCCCAAGTCTTCCGTGAAAGATTTTGCCAAGATGAGGGTCATTTTAATCCATTGATATTGGAAGGAAGAGTTTTCTGGTCCAAATTTTGAAAATGTTATTTTTTTCTTCTTTACTTATCAGTGTACGGCACCAGCATAGTTGTTGTGATATAGTCTGTATATGGGGGACGTTTTCTTTATCCCCAGCACGTGCAACGTTAACGACAAGGCAATTGTACGGATTATGGGAACATGTCGTGGAAACATCGTGTTTTCTCATCCATGAGTTTCACGGATAGTAGCCTAAGTAGTGGTGGATCTTAAAGATTAGGTTTGTTTCGACTTTACCCCCCCCCCCCCCACCCTCTTCTCTCTCTCTCTCTCTCTCTCTCTCTCCATTCTCTCTCATCTCTCTCTCTCTCTCTCCATTCTCTCTCATCTCTCTCTCTCTCCTCTCTCTTCTCTCTCTCTCCATTCTCTCTCATCTCTCTCTCTCTCTCTCTTTCTCTCTCGCTCTCTCCATTCTCTCTCTCCTCTCCTCTCTCCCCCCCCCCCCCCCCCCCCCCCATCAAATAACCACAAGTTCGTATTTATTTCATTTCACCAATTCTTTTGACGAGAAGAGAAAACGAATAATATTCCGATGAGACGACGTGTTCTGGGGGGTAATCAACAATGACAATGTAAGAATTTAAGTTTTATATTACGTCTTAATTTCCGTAATAACTGGCTTTTAAGGAGAAAAATACATTTTTTCGAAGTTATATAGAGAAGATAATATTTTCTAGCACGCTGTGGTTGTGTAAAAAAATAAAATAATAATTTAAAAATAAATTCGGGACCAAGACATTTTTGGAGACACAGACGTCTCCGAAGAGCAAACTTATTCTGACTCCTCTTGTGCAGTTGATTTTTATAGCAAGGTGATTCTAATTCTGCGATTGGTATTCTTATTTTTGTCAAGTCCCTGATTATAGATTGTATGCGCTTGGCTAAGAAGCTCATAACATTGCCATCCGGAAGTATAACGGACCAACAACACACAAAACTGTGTGTATCCATGATTGTTTATAGTCAGGTTAATACAGTTCAGTGAGCATTACTCATAAACGCGGATGGCAAAAAACAATAACAAAGACCTTAGTGACGTCATCTTCGAACTATCTATAGATGGTATGCAGATGACGTCACTCAGGCCTTTGTTATTGTTTTTGCCATCCGCGTTTGTGAGTTGTTCTCACTAAACTGTATTAACCAGACTATAAAAGTTCATGGTTACACAGAGTTTGTGTGTTGGTCCGTTATACTTCCGGATGGCAATGTTATGAGGTTCTTAGCCAAGCGCATACTATCTATACGCAATTTGGCCATGGCGGCGGCTGGGAATTTATTGATGCATTGCGTTTAGCAAAAAAAAAAAAAAAAAGCAAACTCACATTTGCCAGCCGGATATAACGCACCAACACACAAAACTACGTGTATCTTTGAACGTTAAAAGTCTGATTGGTAGAATTTAGTGAGAAATACTCATGAAAATGGTTGGCTAAAAACACCGTGACAATTCGTGACGCCAATTTCGTTCTACTTTTGGAGACACAGACGACGTCTCCGAATAGTAAAGGTACTGTTACTCTGCGTGAGCTGTTGGTTTTCGAGAAAGGAGATTCTAATTCTGCGATTGGTATCCTTGTTTATGCCAAGCCCGTGGTTCCACGCAAATTTCCATTATGGCGGCTGGGAATTTATTGATGCATTGTATTTAGCTAAAGAACTCACATCTGCTGCCAGTCGGATATTACCCACCAACACACAAAACAATGTCGCATCTCTGAACGTTTATATAGTCTGATTGATACAATTTAGTGAGAACTAACTAGTCATGAAAATGGCTGGCTAAAAGCAATTATAAAGAGCTGAGTGACGTCGATTTCGTTCTATCTATTCTTGTTTATGCCAAGCCCGTGGTTCCACGCAATTTGCCATTATGCCGGCTGGGAATTTATTCTCGATCGAGAGTAGTTTCTGACCGCTATCCATAAGTAATAAGACCAATACCATTACGCCAATTCAATTAGGGTTGGTTACCTACCGTGACTGGTACCCACCCACCTCCACCACCACCAGCACCAGCACCAGCACCACCACCAGCCATGCATAGTGGTGGATTGGTATTGAGATGGAATAGATAGTTCGAAGATGACGTCACTCAGGTCTTTGTTATTGTTTTTTTTTGCCATCCGCGTTTATGAGTAATGCTCACTGAACTGTATTAACCTGACTATAAACGTTCAAGGTTACACACAGTTTTGTGTGTTGGTCGTCATACTTCCGGATGGCAATGTTATGAGCTTCTTAGCCAAGCGCATACTATCTATAGGAGGAATGATGATGAATTCTATTCTATCATTAATTATTAAACGGGGTCCGTTC
>NC_088369.1:21250571-21263071 GCF_034508935.2 Berghia stephanieae
TCTGGCACTTTTCTATTCACTTCATATCTTGTTGTTACCTAAATGTTAAGTGGCTTTCAGAGACAATACTATCCAATCTGTTAGGGACTGTAGAGTTTGCTCGCAGCGGGTTACTGGACACCTAAGTCAAAGTGATACTAGGCTGCTAGAAGCTGTGGACTGTTAAAAGTAATAAACTAAAATGAATATAACAGCTTCAAAACTTAACAAAATACCAAACAGCGTTTCGGTCTCAAAACCCTTCTTCAAACCCCACTAAAGACATAAATGCATTACTAAATTCCATATAGATTCGTGTTTCGTATTTTTTTTTTTTTTTTTTTTTTTTTTTTTTAAGGCTCTTATGTTCATTTTTTGTCTATTACTTTTTACCGACATCTAAGAAAAAGGGAACCCACCCCCTCTCGGAAGCGAGGACGAGAGACGCATGCGCACAACCAACATGACGTTCTCTTTCTGAATAACTTTTCCGCCGGTGACGTCACAGACTATGGGTGACGTCCAATCAAGGGCCGCTACTCTTCTGCTAATCTCATTCCCTATAGCGACTATAATTTTTATCGTCAAAAATTTACGATTTACTTTTTTTTTTTTTTTTTTTCATTTTCAAGGAGGCCGGCAGGTCTGCACCCATTCTGAGATCACCCAGCCCGATTTGTTGTGAGAGGCTTTCAGAAAAAACAAAGGATGGCGGAATGTTGAGGGGAAGAGGGTGATGGGATTCTAGAAAGTAACCGGAAGGGGAGGAGGGGGGGGGGGGGGGTGGGCACAGATTTAAAAAAAGGTAGATAACTCTCAGTGTGGGACTCGGTGATGTCGTCATATTATCATCTGGACGTATCTTCAGTATATATTTTGTGTGTGTGTGTGTGTGTGTGTGTGTGTGTGTGTGTGTGTGTGTGTGTTTGTATGTATTTTTTTTTCGTCCCAGTTTACTCCAGAAGATCCGATATCCTTGCCTTACGTACTTTAAAAAAAAAGTCTGACTGAGTTTTTGGGGATTTTCTTTTCTTTTCTCTTGTATTTTTTTTACTTCTTCTGCTTTGTCTGGCACTGTTTGACGCATTTTATTGCGTGATTTCCTTGTTTATAGATACATGCCCTATCTCTATGATCTCCGCTGGGACGGGTCTGTCGCACTTCGACAAAACGCTTATTTCAGGGAGGGTGGAGGGGCATTAGAATGTGTTTTTTTTAAAACTTCAATTATCTTCTAATCAAGATGACCCTCATGAAACATGAGCTTTTATGTAACGCAATACCCACTAAAAAACTGCTCATCAAACCGCATATTTACAGCCAACATTATTAACATTTAGGACAATCTGTAGAGAGCTTGTTTGAGTTTTAAAAAATCAATTTTTCTGATGGGTAAGCTGCCATTTTGAGAAAATACTGAAAATGGTCGGTAAGGAAAGAGTTAAAAACAAACATACAAACAATCCATCCAATTCCTTTCCCCCCTCGTAATAGAAGATCCAAGCTGATACGGCATGTATATGATGGTGAGTGGAGATTTGATGTGTTGAGCGGCGATAAGCTCTTGAAGGTGGGATTAGGAAGACAACAGGTTGATACGAAGGGCCTACAGAGTGATATGGCAGGGATTCCGTGTTTGAATTGTCACGAGACATTTCTCCCATTTGATTTGAGATAACGTCACAAAGGAAATGACGTGTGTTGGTAAACGAAGGGTTGGATTTGACGAATCCTTGTCAACATTTAATTTATAGTAAAAGGAAATGATAGTAGAGAAAAAAAGAAGAAATGATTTAAATGAATTATGAAAAAAAAAATGATAATATTGTTCTTATCAAAAGGAAATTTGTCTTACGGGTGTATTCCGAGTATAGACTGGAATGACCCTGGCGTCAACCGCGATGCAACGTCGCTTAGTAAGAATTACAAAGAGGCATCAAAAATAATAAACCATCCTGTTGATGAAGTAGAAAGAATTCACGGAAAAGCAATAGAAAGGAAAGCATTCTCAATTACCAACAATAAAAAAAAAACAACATTTTATACCATGAATTTGGTCTTTTGCCATCTGGGAGAAGTTTTTGTCAGATTAAATGTGGAACTAACAAGTATAAATCGACGTTCGTTCCATCAGCAATAAAAATGTTGAATATTTCATATGGTACAGCAAAACCAAGGATTGATGCGTTGACTGATTGACTGATTAATTTGTTTAATGTTAGATGAAGTGACCAATTGATAATGATGATAATATTTGGTGTTGAATTGCCAAGAATGTAACGAATTGAAAATGAAATGAATATGTTAATGTTGTGTATGTCGCACGCGTGAAAGAAAGAGAGGAAGAGAGAGAGAATGGGTATAGGTGTCTGTTCAATGTTATAGTTATCATATAACGTTATGACAAGCGTAACTAAATGACAAATTGCCATATTTATGGACAATAAAGATCTATTATTATTATTATTATTATTATTATTATTATTATTATTATTATTATTATTATTATTATTATTAAGGTTGATGGAACAAGCTTAACTCACCCAACCCTAGAGATTTTTGCTACTTTTCAAAATTGGAAAATATGTATTAAAAATGAGCATGTGTATAGATAGTTTTATTAAACTACCATTAACATGTAAAAACTAAGAACATTATAGCTTTGATACTACGCCTATAATTTGTCTCATAAAAATGTAATAAATTATAGGCATGGGGTAAAAGTAACCCGGCTAAACTACGGATATGGTCGGTGTTAGGGTTGAGTGAGGTAAGGCCACACAGCGCGGCGGGTAGTCGAACTTGGTACATTTCGGATACATATGGAGCAAAAACCACCCCGCTGAGCCGCGCTGCACCCATCAAAGCTTTTTTTTTTTTTTTTGTTTGTTTTTGTTTTTGTTTTTTTTTCTTTTTTTTTAAAAAAAAGAAAATTAGAGCTATTTTCCTGGGTGGGGTTCCCCGACCTTCCATACGTCTAAGTGGGCAGGGAGGTACTTGCAGTTTCTTCTACCCTCCTCTATCTGTTTTCCAATTGCTTTCTGTCTTTGTCTTGGAATGACATTCCTTGCTATTGTCCTGGCCCTGGCCAGAGTCCCTTGGCTGGGAGGGAAACAGTTGAATGTATAGTTATAGTTTTGTGAGATTATATTTTTCTCCTTGTAAATCATCCCTCTGTTATGTAGTCAGTTATTTTTATTTTTAAGATATGATTTGTAAACAATTGAGTGTATTCCTCTTAGTGGAGACCTGTGCTTGTGTCTGGGTGAGACTTTTAGGCGATCTCAAACTAAGTACTTTAAAAGTGTGCTCTTGGAATCTTCATCTGTTTCCTAGTTGAACCATTCCCCTTTGTCTTCCTTTTTCCTCAAGTTCTTATAATTGTGCATCTAGAATGTTTTTACTATCCCATTTTCTTCCTTTTTTACTGGCGTTGATATGACCTTAATGTGTTGCAAGCGCCGTAAAACCCTTAAAAACATCAAAACTAAGCTCTTTACTGTGAAGGCGAGGTTCATGATCTAGAGGACCTGGTTTCGAGCCACGCTCTCGACGTTGACAGATAAAACAATAAAAAAGAAGAGGGAGTCAGAGAAAAGCATTGGAAGATTCTGTGTATCAATATAGGGAATGAGATTAGCGGAAGAGTAGTGTCCCTCGTCCTCGCACGCATGCGCACAACCAACATGACGTTCTCTCTCTAATAACTGTTCCGCCGGTGACGTCACAGACTATGCGTGACGTCCAATCAAGGGACGCTACTCTTCCGCTAATCTCATTCCCTATATTGGCGGTTATTGATGGATGATGCGTGGACACGATTTCTCCATTAGGGACGTCCTGTCTCCAGTAGTCAAGTCATTGTCATTGGAGGCCACGCCGCCATTCAGTTGTACAATGATGATGAGTGACCGTGTCTCTCTCTTCTCTCTCTCTCTCTCTCTCTCTCTCTCTCTCTCTCTCTCTCTCTGTACCCATCTCTCTCTCTCTCTCTCTCTCTCTCTCTCTCTCTCTCTCTCTCTCTCTCTCTCTCTGTGTGTGTGTGTCTGTACCCATCTCTCTCTCTCTCTCTCTCTCTCTCTCTCTCTGTAACCATCTCTATCTCTCTGTACGCATCTCTCTCTCTCTCTCTCTCTCTCTCTCTCTCTCTCTCTCTCTCTCTCTCTCTCTCTCTTTATCTCTCTTTTCATATATATATATATATATATATATATATATATATATATATATATATATATATATATATATATATATATATATATATATGACAATCGAGTCGCATCCCAGAATCAATCACTGCAGTAGTACCAAACTCACCACGCCAATCGCACACATTAGGGAGCATCAGAGATTATTAGGATAGAACTTTGAAACAGTGCAAAAGCAGCATGGACATTACCAGAACCCGCACCCCTCCCCTCCCCCGAAACAAAATATAATCGTCTGAATCGAAAGTTGGATAGTACACATCAAGTCCAATTTGCTTGTTTGTATAAAGAGATGGTAGATAAAAGTCCAGCCAACCAAAACAGATTCAATCAATGGCGATATATCCCATATCCCATATCACATCAATCACCATTTGGTGAGATGGTTCTGTGATAAGTAATCCTCCCCGCCTCTTTGAGATAACACACACAAGTTGGATGCATGGATATTGGCATAGGGGTGGGTGGTGGTGGATGGATGGATGGATAGTTGGATGGATGGATGGATGGATGGATGGATGGATGGGTGGATGGATAGATGGCCGGACGAATGGATGGGTGGGTGGAGGGAGGGATTGATGGATTAATAGAAGGATGGGTGGAGGGAGGGAAGATGTATGGGTGGGTGGATGGGTAGATGTACGAATGGGAGGGAGGGAGGGATGGGCGAACGAACGAATGAACGAATGGAGGGATGGATGGATAGATTGGTGGTCGTTGGAATTATAAATGGTGTCGGAGAGGCATGGGAAGCCATGAGGTGTCGGTGTTAGCGAGTACAGTTTGTCATTTATAACTGATGTTGATGGTAAGTCAAGACCACAGATTGCTCCTTGTTTGTGGTTGAGACGTCCAACGGTGTTGTATGTGGTGTGTGTGTGTGTGGGGGGGGGGGGGGGGGGGGGGGGGCATGGTGCCAAACCCAAAAGTATGGCCTGGAGCGGGATGACCTCATCTCCTGGCTGATATGAAGTGCAGGAACTAATGATGGTGTGTCGTATGTTTTAAATGTAGGTATTATTGTCAACGATGCCACAATGTGCAATGACAGGGTGCTATATATCATGCAGTTTCCTTCTCGTTCTTCTTGATTTCTCTTTGATAGAGAATGATTCTATCGATACTGAGCTTTAGTGCTGCTTAGAGGACGAACGCACGGATGCCCTTTTTACGGAACAAAGTAGTCTAGTGATATGGTCGTTACTCTATGAATTGATGCCTATTACTATTACTGTATATCGTTCCTCCACCTGACGACAAGACGACCTGCATTCTCGTGAACTGTGAACTCTTACCGGAAGAGATAATGGGTACACCGGATCGATGTGAACAAGTGCAGTGTTGTCACAGCTTCAAACCTAGATGACAATTAATGGATCTATTGCCATGTTTACGGCCGACATTGATGCCAACTGAGATTCTACAGGAAGACCCAAGGGGGGGGGGGGGGGGGGGGGGGGGGGTGGCATCAACCCATGAGCATGAGAAGGCTTGGTCTTTGTAGCAGGTCCGCTTTTATACTATAGGGAATGAGATTAGCGGAAGAGTAGCGTCCCTTGATAGGACGTCACCCATAGTCTGTGACGTCACCGCGGAAAAGTTAGAGAGAACGTCATGTCGAGAGGACGAGAGACGCATGCGCACAACCAACATGACGTTCTCGAGGACGATAGACGCATGCGCACAACCAACATGACGTTCTCTCTCTAATAACTTTTCCGCGGTCTATCTATCTAGATATAGATAAACCGGATGCGGGAGAAGAATAATACCTGAACTCCTACGTTTGATTTTTTGGGTTTTTTTTGTGATTGTTTGTTTTTTATTTTAAGTTTTCTGTTTGCTCCCCCCCCCCCCCCTCTCTTACAAAGGATAATAAATAGGGATGCCTCATAATATATTTGCTATAGCAAACGGGGGTTAATAATAATAATAATAATAATAATAATAATAATAATAATAATATAATAATAATAATAATAATAATAATAATGATAATGATATATCTTTATTGTCCATAAAAATGGCAATTTGTCATTTAGTTACACTTGTTATAACGTTATATGATAACTATAACATTGAACAGATATTTCACTCCTACTTATCATCAAAACGAAATGAAATCCCCGTGTCATTTTTAATTTTTTATTTATTGACTGCTTAACAACACTTCTATGATGTGGTGTGTTGAAGTAAACAGTGATACATCCGGTTTCATGAATTTGGTTTCCAGCAAATTCTGTGATGATATTTATTTGACTTTAATTTCTCGCCTGTTCCAAAAATTATAAAGAAGTACCTATCCATTTATTTGCGTACGCCGAGCCATAAAGTTTTAAGAGAGGACGTTAAAACTGCCATGACGTATGGTGCCCATATCACGTAAAGTTCGTATCGGATTCTCTCTCTCTCTCTCTCTCTCTCTCTCTCTCTCTCTCTCTCTCTCTCTCTCTCCTCTCTCTCTCCCTCTCTCTCTTTCTCTCCCTCCCTCCCTCCCTCTCTATCCCCCCTCTCTTTCTCCCTCTCTCCCTCTCTCTCTCCCCTCTCTCTATATCCCTCTCTCTCTCTCTCTCTCTCTCTCTCTCACACACACACACACACACACACACACTCTCCATCTCCCTAGATTTCCAGACAATCTAAGTTGACGGCCAAGACCGATCGGTTTTGCACACTTTGTTAGGAGTCTGGGAGTGCATTCAAGAAAAAACGATTAGAAATAGGATGTTTATTGAAGAACTTGGTATTCATCAAAAATGGCAAATATACTAAATGTTTCTGGTAATGAGGCTCTTAAGTCAGAGGGTGTTAGTTGTTAGAAAATGAAGGTTGGTGTTTGGATTCGCCTATAGGGAATGAGTTTAGCGGAAGAGTAGCGTCCCTTGATTGGACGTCACCCATAGTCTGTGACGTCACCGGGGGAAAAGTTATTAGAGAGAGAACGTCATGTTGGTTGTGCGCATGCGAGGACGAGAGAGACGCATGCGCAAAACCAAATTGACGTTCTCTCTGTAAGGTGACGTCCAATCAAGGGACGCTACTCTTCCGCTAATCTCATTCCTATAGAGGATATACAATAGTAAAAGTAGAAATTGTTCTTTTGAGATATTATGGAACTGAGATCTAGTTTATCATGAAAATAATGGAGGATTGGACTAAAGGTGAGTTTATAATGAGTAAATGATGGACCATAAGGCGAAACAATTCCCCCCCCCCCCCCGCCCCCCCCCCCCCCCCCCCCCCCTTTTCTTTTTTTTTCTTCTTCTTCTTATTTGTTGTGTTGTCTTTTTTGTTTTTCAACCCTGCACCCCTCCCCGTTTTCAAAGAAAAGTCATAATTTGATTTCATTATATAAACAGATACATTCTCTCTCTCTCTCTCTCTCTCTCTCTCTCTCTCTCTCTCTCTCTCTCTCTCTCTCTCTCTCTCTCCCTCCCTCCCTCCCTCACTCTCCTCTCCCTCTCTTTGAGCCTTGAATTACCAGATTGGAGAGTAATCGCGAACTCTTAGGTTTGAGAGGGTTTTTTTTTTCCAAGATGAGAGTCATTTAAATCGATCGATATTTGAAGGACGAGTTTTCTGGCCAAATGTTTAAATATGGATTTTTTTATCCAGACTACGGCAGATTATATGTGGTTTCGGTTTAGTGGTATGACACTCGCTTTCGGATCGGAAGGTCCTGGGCTCGAGCCTCGCGCGCGCATAGTTGAGTCCTTGGAAAAGGCTCTTTACTCACCGTACTCAGGTGTAAAATGAGTACCTGGCCGTTAACAGTGTTGTCTTTGTCCGAAAAATTGTAATATCGCCTAACAGGCGGCATGTCCCGTCCTATATGTTAAATGTTGCTGTTGGTCAGGAACCACCTGTAAAGCGCTTTGAGCACATTTAGTGGATATTACGCTATATAAAGCTCAATTTTGAATTTTGAATTATCTGGACTTCAGGAATGGATGGAGAAGACGGGGGGACGTTCTACCCGGTGTACCACGCGAGAATGACTCTACCAAAAAAAAAAAAAAGAAAAAAAAAAAGACCCTTGAGTTAAATTGGCGTACGCGAGGCACACTCTTAGAGTCTGTCTCGCGTACGCCAATTTAACTCTAGAGTCTTATTTGGCGATAGAGTCATTCTGGCGAAATGATTGACGAAATGTGATATTTTGTAAATTTACATATTTGTGTTTGTGTTTTTTTGTCTCCTGACGAAGGCCAAGGTCCCGAAACGTTGTTTGTTTTGTGTTGTTCCCTTATATATGAGTCATATCTACTCAATTTATATTTCTCTCCATTTTACTGGCTCATTTAGGCACCTCTAGCTTTTTGGTTTAACGATTCCTAGTAGTCTGTGGCAGCGTCTGCTGGACGAGCTGCTTTTGTTGTTGTTAGAGTTGGCTGGAGCCACATGTTTAATTCGAACCAAACACAACATTCAACAGACAGACAGCTTATTGTATTTACCAGTTGTTAACTCACTCAACCCAGACTCCGACTATATCCGTAGTTTACCTTGGTTACTTTTACCCAAGAAAACTACCTACGGTTGGCGTCTTTGCTTTTACCCCATGCCTATTGATTACATTTTTCTGAGACAAATTATAGGCGTCGTATCAAAGCTAATGTTTTTTTTTTTTTTTGTTTATGCATGATAATGATGATGGTTGAATAAAGCTATCTATGTCATCATCATCATCATCATCATCATCATCATCATCATCATCATCATCATCATCATCATCATCATCATCATTTCCTTTTTCACCCTGGGTCAGGCTATAGGCCACAGACAAACAGTTTCCATCCTTCTCTATCCTGAGCTAACTTTTTTTTTTATCTCATTCCAGGTCTTACCACTTCTCTGTATATCAGCTTCTTTAATTCTTCTCCATGAATCTATGCACATGCTCATTTTTAATACATTTTTTTTCTTCCAATTTTGAAAAGTAGCAAAAATCTCTAGGATTGAGTGAGTTAAACCAGGGTGGGAGTGGATGGGACGATTCAAAGCAGGTCGAGCTGATGATGTGTGTGTTGATTTGAGATGATTGGGATGAGTTACTGAAATGTAGGAGGTATTGGTTGAAAGGGGGAGGAAGAAGTATAGTAATAATATACGGAAAATTATTATTATTATTATTATTATTATTATTATTATTATTATTATTATTATTATTATTATTATTATTATTATTATTATTATTATTATTATTATTATTATTATTATATTGTTATTGTTATTATTATTATTATTATTATTATTATTATTATTATTATTATTATTATTATTATTATTATTATTATTATCATTATTGTTATTATTATTGTTATTGTTATTGTTATTATTATCATCGTCATCATCATTATCATCGCCATCATCATCATCATCATCATCATCATCATCATCATCATCATCATCATCATCATCATCATCATCATCATCATCATCGCGGTTACTGATCTTTTTGTTGTTGTTTCTTTTTATGTGTGTGTGTGTGTGTGTGTGTGTGTGTGTGAGAGAGAGAGAGAGAGAAGAGAGAGAGAGAGAGAGAGAGAGAGAGAGATGGATACATAGGAGAGAGAGAGAGAGAGGGAGAGAGAGAGAGAGAGAGAGAGAGAGAGAGAGAGGGGGGGGGGGGGGGGTGGGTATATTATTGTTATTGTTATACCAATGATGAAATGAGCCGTGCAGGTAACCCGATGTCTAAACAAGTCGTTATGACTACTGATGGTACTACTGATAACACAAGGTCTTCCTTCCGTCCATCCATTCATCCATCCATCCATCGTTATGACTACTGATAGTACTACTGATAACATGTGGTCTTCCTTCCGTCCATCAATCTATCCATCCATCCACCCATCCATCCATCCATCCACCTATCCATCCATCCATCCACCCACCCATCCATCGATCCATCCATCCATCCATCGTTATAACTACTGATGGGCTACCGATAACACATTGTCTTCTTTCCGTCCATCCATCCATCCATCCATCCATCCATCCATCCATCCATCCATCCATCCATCCGTCGTCCGTCCGTCCGTCCGTCCGTCCGTCCGTCGTCCGTCCATCCGTCCGTCCATCCATCCATCCATCGTTATAACTACTGATGGGCTACCGATAACACATTGTTTTCTTTCCGTCCATCCATCCATCCATCCATCCATCCATCTACACACCTATCCATCCATCCATCCATCCATCCATCCATCGTTATAACTACTTATGGGCTACTGATAACACATTGTCTTCCTTCCGTCCATCCATCCATCCATCCATCCATCTACACACGTTTCCATCCATCCATCTATCCGTCCGCCCATCCACCCACCCACCCATCCATCTATACAAAGACCAAACTAATCGTCCCTCGATTGTGATCTCTAGGTCCAGGCTTCATGTCCCGTTGTTGGAAAACTATCCAACAGAAGATTGATCGTCTTTATAACAGAAGAAATAGATTTATTAAAATATGGTTATCACTGGATTCCAAGTTGTAGTCGAATGGTAGGATCCTCTCTACCATCAGCCCGACCGTAATTGGATTCAATAGTCTGATGTCACGTCGCCCAGCAACGGCGAGCAGCGTGGTTCTAAACAAAGAAAATGAATACTTTTTATTCTTCATGCTGGCTAGATCTTTTCATATGTCATGTGATCAGAATGTATAAAAGTCAAAACATGATCATATTTATAATGTTTTTATTCCTCTGGATACACTTTTATGCTCGTATGAGAAATATTTCATAAGGCCGTCCGCCATTGTTCCGATAGTTTAGAATCAGTAACTAAGTTACCATGCGTCATTACGAGGGAAGTGACGTCATGCCTGTTGAAGCGTATTGGGTCGTAAACCAAAGAGTCTTTATATAATATATATATATATATATATATATATATATATATATAAACTCCAAATACCTGAGCTTTAATATAGCGCAATATGCACTGAGCGTGCTCAAAGTCCATTGTTTAAAATATTATTTGTACTTACAAATATCAGAGCGGCATGCCCTATAGAAAGATGCACTCTTTGTTCCTTATTTTCCATAATCAAGTTATATCATTTTGTCTTTCTACTTACAATGTTGTTGCGATATATTTGTGTATATAATCTAACTTAGACTCAGTAATAAATTGTTCTCTGACATTTAATAACGCTTCTGAGTTTTGCGATTCCACAATATAATCGGGTGTCCCGTCAAAAAGTAATCGGGTGTCCCGTCAAAAAGTAATCGGGTGTCCCGTCAAAAAGTAATCGGGGTGTACCGTCAAAAAGTAATCGGGTGTCCCGTCAAAAAGTAATCGGGTGTCCCGTCAAAAAGTAATCGGGTGTCCCGTCAAAAAGTAATCGGGTGTCACCGTCAAAAAAGTAATCGGGTGTCCCGTCAAAAAGTAATCGGGTGTCCCGTCAAAAAGTAATCGGGTGTCCCGTCAAAAAGTAATCGGGTGTCCCGTCAAAAAGTAATCGGGTGTCCCGTCAAAAAGTAAATGGGTGTCCCGTCAAAAAGTGATCGGGTGTCCCGTTAAAAAGTAATCGGGTGTCCCGTCAAAAAGTAATCGGGTGTCCCGTCAAAAACACCAGCAGCAGCATAGATGATAATGTGTTTTTGTGTTTGTTTTTTTTTTTTTTTTTAATTATTCAAACAAATTGAAGTTTGAATATAGATCTAATTGGTCCTGAACAAATTCCTTGACATACAGAACGTGTCTTGAAACAAATTCGGTCGCTGTTTATTCAGTGATTTGAAAACCTGTTCGTACAACGCGATGTCATTGTCGTAATGCGTCCAATTTTATTTTTATTACATTAGAAACTAGACTCAATGTATTCTGGATCTTCTTTAACTATAGCATTTTAAATTCTCCAGCAGCTCACTCCTAATAACGTTTCGTCAATGCCTGGGAAAGGACAATGCTGTCGTGTGTGTGTGTGTGTTGTGTGTGTGTGTGTGTGTGTATGTGTGTGTAGGTGGGGGGGGGGGGGGGGGTATGGACTGCCATTATATAAATACTTTATGCGGAAGAGACTGGCGCTAGATCCACTCATGAATAATCCATCAATATTTAAATTAGACGATTCAATGAGTAACAACAAGTAACAAGTGTGGGGTTGGGGAAAGCAACAGATTTTTGGAGTGAAATCGTCAATCAGGATTGTCATATTTATTTAGCAAAAAAATGCCAAACAGGTCATAGAAAAATGCCAAATGGACTGGGGGAGGGGGGGGGGGGGGGGGGGGTTCTTTTTCTGCTAAAATGCTCATAAAAGTGGGAATAATTTTTTGTTCTTCTTCCCCCAACCCCGCTGCC
>NC_088369.1:21265571-21268071 GCF_034508935.2 Berghia stephanieae
TTATTTATTTATTATTTATTTATTTATTATTTGTTTATTTATTTGTTCATTTATTTATTTATTTTAATATTTTTTATTTTATTTTAACTCACTCAATCCGAGAGATTTTTGGTGCTTTTCAAAATGGAACGAAATGTATTAAAATGAGCATGTACATCGATAGTTTTATTCAACTATCATTAACACGTAAAAACTAAAAATATAGGCTTTGATACTACGCCTATAATTTGTCTCAGAAAAATGTAACAAATAGGCATGAGGTAAAAGTAACCCGGATAAACTACGGATATATTCGGTGTTAGGGTTGAGTGAGTTAATGTATTCTTCTTACACGAAAGTGGCCCCTGTTTTGACGTCATAGTTAAGTGGTTTGTGCGGCTGACGCCTGGGTTAGTCCAGTCTTCCCTTGGAATAGACCCTAGAGACAAATTTCCCCAATAGGATGAATATAGGGTATTTTATTTGTTTATTTTATTTATTTAAGTGGTTCAAGGACCCCTCAATATAGATAGAATGCGCTTGACTAAGAAGCTCATAACATTGCCATCCGGAAGTATAACGGACCAACACACAAAAAAGTGTGTATCCATGAACGTTTATGGTCAGGTTAATACAGTTCAGTGAGTATTACTCATAAACGCGGATGGCAAAAAACAATAACAAAGACCTGAGTGACGTCATCTTCGAACTATCTATAGATGTCATTGAAGTGATTTTAATAAATCCGCAATGTTATTTAATTTTGTCAGAGGAGAAAACGTGTTTACATCTCATTTCATCATCCCATTAATATCCTACTATGTATGTATGATGAATCACAAGTGGTGTCCCCGGTGGCTCAATGGTAAGGAGGTCGTGTCTCGTCTTGTTGTCATAATCTGAACTGTGGTCAGTGGCCTGATTGGTGACAATTCTGGTCCCAGGAATGGCTATTTATTCACTTACGGTATAGTCACGCTCGACTCGAGTGTGAATGGGTATCTGGATAAAGGCGGTGACGTCTATTGTAAGTGTTCTTACAACAACAACAACAACACCAAACAACACAACAACAACAAAGAGTTCGCATAACGGGTGACTCGTACTGTATTAAATAGAAATATAGTTCCACGTGGCGTGCTGCTGGGAGAATAAATGAAACACTGTGAATCGCATTGAAAATGTTAAATTCTTGGAAAAGCCTTTTATAAATGTTCGTATTTCCTTTTTTTTTAAACTCATGATTTAAAAAAAAAAATTTTTTTTACGAAGAAACAAAATTGAGACTAAAAAAAAAAAGATAATAAAAGGAAAGATTCAAAGAAAAGAAGGACTTTGACTTTGACAGTGGAACAGAATGTTAGCTTTTCATTCAGACAACTCGACATAAGCCTCTCAACCTGGCTGTGGTGTTCGTGGCATGGTTATTTGTAAACGACCGGAACGCCGTGCGTGAGCACTTGATAGGGCGCGCGCGCGCTTCGTCGTCTGCGAGTGTGAAAAGAGACGAAGACGAATGAGGGCAAAGCTCTGCCGTATTCTTGAAAAAAAAAAGCCATATTTAAAAATTTGGCCAGAAAACTCGTCCTTCAAATATCGATCGATTTAAATGACTTCCCGGGGAAGTCCCAGGTTTGAGAGTTTTTTTTTTGGTGCCAAGATGAGGGTCATTTAAATCGATCGATATTTGAAGGACGAGTTTTCTGGCCAAATTTTTAAATATGGCCTTTTTTTTCCTTTTCCTTCCAGACTACGGCAGAGCAACGTTTTTGTCGCGGCGGCGATTTCCATAATAATAATACTACTAATAATAATGTTGAGTGGTTAGGGTGGGGTGGGAAGCAGGAAACAGTCAGTCGTGCATAGATAGATAGCAGCTATGATTGATATTGATGGCTGGAGAAGGATTGTGTGTGAGAGCGGTCATAATAATATTAATAGAGGTATAGAGTAGAGAGAGTGTGAGCGAGAGCGGTCATGATAATATTAATAGAGGTATAGACTAGATAGAGAGTGTGAGCGAGAGCGGTCATGATAATATTAATAGAGGTATAGAGGAGATAGAGAGTGTGAGCGAGAGACATTTTCGTCGTGAATGAAGTTATACGCACTGAGAAGTCAAGTGACGACAGGAAGCTCTAGTATGTTTGTTTGTTCCAGACTCCAGTAGTAATAGTAGTAGTCGTCGTAGTGGTGTTTTGTGCGTGCGTATTCAATGGGGACAATCTATAAGAAGGAACGACATTGACGTCCCTCAGCTGCTCTTTGTTATTGTTTTTAGACAGCCATTTATTGTGGTGATTAGTTCTCATTAAATTATATCAGTTAGACTATAAACGTTTAATGGTTACTATTAGTTTTATGTGTTGGTATGTTGTTTAATTTCTGCTGGTGGATGTTGTGAGTATTTTTTATTTGTGTTCACTCACCGTGGACGATCTGTTATATTTCTGTCTAATAACAAGAAATAAAGTGATTCGGAAAGTGCCAGAAGACAATAGGGAACAAAAACTTCGCGGCG
>NC_088369.1:21273071-21275571 GCF_034508935.2 Berghia stephanieae
TATATCCGTAGTTTACCCACTCAACCCTAACACCGACTATATCCGTAGTTTACCCACTCAACCCTAACACCGACTATATCCGTAGTTTACCCACTCAACCCTAACACCGACTATATCCGTAGTTTACCCACTCAACCCTAACACCGACTATATCCGTAGTTTACCCACTCAACCCTAACACCGACTATATCCGTAGTTTACCCACTCAACCCTAACACCGACTATATCCGTAGTTTACCCACTCAACCCTAACACCGACTATATCCGTAGTTTACCCACTCAACCCTAACACCGACTATATCCGTAGTTTACCCACTCAACCCTAACACCGACTATATCCGTAGTTTACCCACTCAACCCTAACACCGACTATATCCGTAGTTTACCCACTCAACCCTAACACCGACTATATCCGTAGTTTACCCACTCAACCCCATAACAACCGACTATATCCGTAGTTTACCCACTCAACCCTAACACCGACTATATCCGTAGTTTACCCACTCAACCCTAACACCGACTATATCCGTAGTTTACCCACTCAACCCTAACACCGACTATATCCGTAGTTTACCCACTCAACCCTAACACCGACTATATCCGTAGTTTACCCACTCAACCCTAACACCGACTATATCCGTAGTTTACCCACTCAACCCTAACACCGACTAATCCGTAGTTTACCCACTCAACCCTAACACCGACTACATCCGTAGTTTACCCACTCAACCCTAACACCGACTATATCCGTAGTTTACCCACTCAACCCTAACACCGACTATATCCGTAGTTTACCCACTCAACCCTAACACCGACTATATCCGTAGTTTACCCACTCAACCCTAACACCGACTACATCAGTAGTTTACCCACTCAACCCTAACACCGACTATATCCGTAGTTTACCCACTCAACCCTAACACCGACTATATCCGTAGTTTACCCACTCAACCCTAACACCGACTACATCCGTAGTTTACCCACTCAACCCTAACACCGACTACATCCGTAGTTTACCCACTCAACCCTAACGCCGACTATATCCGTAGTTTACCCACTCAACCCCAACACCGACTATATCCGTAGTTTACCCACTCAACCCTAACACCGACTATATCCGTAGTTTACCCACTCAACCCTAACACCGACTATATCCGTAGTTTACCCACTCAACCCTAACACCGACTACATCCGTAGTTTACCCACTCAACCCTAACACCGACTATATCCGTAGTTTACCCACTCAACCCTAACACCGACTACATCCGTAGTTTACCCACTCAACCCTAACACCGACTATATCCGTAGTTTACCCTGGTTACTTTTACCCCATGCCAATTTATTACATTTTTCTGAGACAAATTATAGGCGTAGTATGAAAGCCAATGTTTTTAGTTTATGCATGTTAATGATAGTTGAATAAAACTTATCTATTTACATGCTCATTTTTAATACATTTTTTTTTTTCAATTTTGAAAAGTAGCAAAAATCTCAGGGATTGAGTGAGTTAATATACCTACTGTTGTTGTCAAAACAACCCCGTTGCTCTCTGTTCTATGTCTCTATTCATATTATAGTTAGTACATACTTCTCTAAGAAGACCGATGGTGCATTGGTAATCACTGGTCACTTTTCTCTGCAACAGGCCACGGTGTTGAAAGATAAATTAATGCCTTTCTGGGCCGATAAAAATGATCAAAGCTAGAATTAGAAACGTTCTTTACACTTGAATGACCTAGTAGTGTTGAAAGCTTTAAAAACAAAGTGTTTAGTCAAGAGATTGTATTGTTTTACTGATACTAGGAATTCATACAGGTATCATAATGTGGGTGTTTGGAAGTGATTTCATATACCTTTTGTTGTCCATACACACTCATTGCTCTATGTTCTCTTTCTCTACCAGTATTACAGTTAGTACATCTCTAATTAAACCGATGGTGTGTTGGTAATCACTGGTCACTTTCTCTGCAACAGGCCACGGTGTTGAAAGATAAATTAATGCCTTTCTGGGCCGATTAAAAATGGATCAAAGCTAGAATTAAAATGGTGCTTTACACGACTTGAATGACCTACTAGTGTTGAATGCGACGTGAAACGCGTTAAAAACAAAACGTGTTTATTCATGAGATGGTGGTATTATTGTTTTAATGATAATTATTGTGCTGAATACAAGTGCCATAATGTGATTGTTTTGAGGTGATTTAACACACACACACACACACACACACAAGACTGGACCAATTCTAATGCCAATGGTTGTGTTGGCCTCGGATACGGAGGGCTCGGACGCCGCCTCGGATTCGTTCGATTTCTATCGTATCGTGGATAATTACTACTACATTCTTGTCGAGCAGCAACAGGTAAGGGCTTGGAACTTAGTCTATGATATGTATTGTGTCTCGTTTATGTTGTCATGTTATTGGTGCTATGTAATTATTACACTGTCGTATCTAGTTGTGCTGGACAACGCAGAAAGAAATATACCAAAAAAAAAAAAAAC
>NC_088369.1:21282175-21289675 GCF_034508935.2 Berghia stephanieae
CGAATTTTTAATTCTTAGTAATACGTAAATAATAATAATATAATAATAATAATAATAATATAATAATAATAATAATAATAATAATAATAATAATAATAATAATAATAATGATAATAATAATAATAATAGTAATAATAATAATAATAATAATAATAATAATAATAATAATAATAATAATAATAATAATAATAATAATAATAATAATGATGATGATGATGATGATGATGATGATGATGATGATGATGATGATGATGATGATGATGATATTAATAATAAAAAGAATAAAGCATTTCTATAGCGCATAAGCATGACGATGTAATGTTGAAGTGAAGTGATCATCGTCAACTTATGGTTTTCGTACACAATTTCAGAAATTAATAATGTCCTTGTGAAATTACTAAAAATTGACATAAAAATGACTAAATTTGAAGTTTTCAATTTGGCAGGTCTGGTATATACTTTGTTTCAAACTGATACCATCTATCTTCAACGTAACGGTCGGAGTCACGCATCCCGTCGTGATATTCTCTACTCTCTACACCATGCACCATGCACATTGCACGCCGGTCATGTTTTGGGATCCAAGCAACGTGAGACGGGTGGCTTTTGTGTAAAAATATTATATTTCGTTTCTATATTAAATCATCAATGAAAACAAATTAAGAAATTAAGGAGCAGGCACCGGTGTAAGGTAAAGAACCGAACAAGTGTGTATGAAAGGTGCCAGATAGACAAAGCAAGAATGAAAAATATAAGAAAGAAAAAAAACCGTCTCAAAAAAACCAGTCGACCTCGACTGGGGGGATCGAACCTCAGACCTTCTAATTACCGGTAATATATTAATATATAATATATCATATTTTTGAAAATGTCTTTTACTCAGAGATGACGAAATCGGAATCGATTGAGGGTTAAAATAAAATATTTCTTACTCTTTTGCGGTTTGGAATTCGAACTTTGTTCCCAACAAGTCCGGAATTCCAAAAAGCAAGAGTGTAAAAATCGTATATTATGTTTTATTCGATAATAAACATGGACAGTTACATAGACTAGAGCATATCATTTAGGCATTCGCCATGCTCAATGCGCTTCACAATAACCATTAATATTTTGAGCATTTCAATGAATTCGCATGCTCATTGGGCTTCACAATCACAATGCTTTGAAAAGGAACCCCAAAAATTTAACGACGAAAATGGCGGAACAATTAGTATAGAGAATTCAAAGAAAAAGAAAAAACCCAAAAGACCCCCCCCCCCCCCCCCCCCCCCCCAAAAAAAAAAAAAAAAAAAAAAAAAAAAAAAAAAAAAAACAACCCACCAACAACAAACAAACAAGAAAAAACAACAACAAACAAACAATACAAAAAAAACCCCACAAAAACCATAACAAAAACCAAAACAAACAAACAGAAAAAAACAATACAAAACAATCCCCCCCCCCCCCCCCCCCCCCCCCCCCCCAAAAAAAAAAAAGGAAACAAAACATGTATATATGTTATTGAAAATGTCCAACAAAAGAGGCATGATAACATGGAACTAACAGCCTGACGATGTTTGTTGTGAGAGAGACTGAACGGCGCTTGTTAAAAACAAAAGACTTTGGGAATGTCCAGTCCTGTGGAAAGAAAAAGGGGGTCGGAGATAGAAATGGTAGATAAGTCAGCCTAATTGTTAAGTGGCTTTCAGAGACAATACTATCCAATCTGTTAGGGACTGTAGAGTTTGCTCGCAGCGGACACCTAAGTCAAAGTGATACTAGGCTGCTAGAAGCTGTGGACTGTTAAAAGTAATAAACTAAAATGAATATAACAGCTTCAAAACTTAACAAAATACCAAACAGCGTTTCGGTCTCAAAACCCTTCTTCAGCCAACAAAAAAACAAAAAAAAAAAAAACAACAAAAAACCCCACTACAGACATAAATGCATTACTAAATTCCATATAGATTCGTGTTTCGTATTTTTTTTCTTTGTTTTTTTTTAGGCTCTTATGTTCATTTTTTGTCTATTACTTTTTACCGACATCTAAGAAAAAGGGAACCCACCCCCTCTCGGAAGCGAGGACGAGAGACGCATGCGCACAACCAACATGACGTTCTCTCTCTGAATAACATTTCCGCCGGTGACGTCACAGACTATGGGTGACGTCCAATCAAGGGACGCTACTCTTCCGCTAATCTCATTCCCTATAGCGACTATAATTTTTATCGACCAAAATTTACGATTTACTTTTTTTTTTTTTCATTTTCAAGGAGGCCGGCAGGTCTGCACACATTCTGAGATCACCCAGCCTGATCTGTTGTGAGAGGCTTTCAGAAAAACAAAGAATGGCGGAATGTTCAAGGGAAGAGGGTGATGGGGTTCTAGAAAGTAACCGGGAAGGGGAGGAGGGGAAGGGAGGGGGGGGGGGGGGCACAGATTTAAAAAAAGGTAGATAACTCTCAGTGTGGGACTCGGTGATGTCGTCATATTATCATCTGGACGTATCTTCAGTATATATATATATATATATTGTGTGTGTGTGTGTGTGTGTGTGTGTTTGTATTTTTTTTCGTCCCAGTTTACTCCAGACGATCCGATATCCTTGCCTTGCGTACTTAAAAAAAAAAAAGTCTGACTGAGTTTTTGGGGATTTTCTTTTCTTTTCTCTTGTATTTTTTTTACTTCTTCTGCTTTGTCTGGCACTGTTTGACGCATTTTATTGCGTGATTTCCTTGTTTATAGATACATGCCCTATCTCTATGATCTCCGCTGGGACGGGTCTGTCGCACTTCGACAAAACGCTTATTTCAGGGAGGGTGGAAGGGCATTAGAATGTGTTTTTTTTTAAACTTCAATTATCTTCTAATCAAGATGACCCTTATGAAACATGAGCTTTTATGTAACGCAATATCCACTAAAAAACTGCTCATCAAACCGCATATTTACAGCCGACATCATTAACATTTAGGACAATCTGTAGAGAGCTTGTTTGAGTTTTAAAAAATCCATTTTTCTGATGGGTAAGCTGCCATTTGGGGAAAATACTGAAAATGGTCGGTAAGGAAAGAGTTAAAAACAAACATACAAACAATCCATCCAATTCCTTCCCCCCCCCCCCCCCCCCCCCCCTCGTAATAGAAGATCCAAGCTGATACGGCATGTAGATGATGGTGAGTGGAGATTTGATGTGTTGAGCCGCGATAAGCTCTTGAAGGTGGGATTAGGAAGACAACAGGTTGATACGAAGGGCCTACAGAGTGATATGGCAGGGATTCCGTGTTTGAATTGTCACGAGACATTTCTCCCATTTGATTTGAGATAACGTCACAAAGGAAATGACGTGTGTTGGTAAACGAAGGGTTGGATTTGACGAATCCTTGTCAACATTTAATTTATAGTAAAAGGAAATGATAGTAGAGAAAAAAAGAAGAAATGATTTAAATGAATTATGAAAAAAAATGATAATATTATTCCTAGCAAAAGGAAATTTGTCTTAAGGGTGTATTCCGAGTATAGACTGGAATGACCCTGGCGTTAACCGCGATGCAACGTCGCTTAGTAAGCAAGGTTGATTGAACAAGCTTAACTCAACCAACCCTAGAGATTTTTGCTACTTTTCAAAATTGGAAAAAATGTATTAAAAATGAGCATGTCGACAGATAGTTTTATTAAACTAACATTAACATGTAAAAACTAAGAACATTATAGCTTTGATACTACGCCTATAATTTGTCTCATAAAAATGTAATAAACTATAGGCATGGGGTAAAAGTAACCCGGGTAAACTACGGATATGGTCGGTGTTAGGGTTGAGTGATGTAAGGCCACACAGCGCGGCGGGTAGTCGAACTTGGTACATTTTCGGGTATGGAGCAAAAACCACCCCGCTGAGCCGCGCTGCACCCCATCAAAGCTTGCTTTAAAAAAAAAAAAAAAAAAAAAAAGAAAAGAAAATTAGAGCTATTTTCCTGGGTGGGGTTCCCCGACCTTCCATACGTCTAAGTGGGCAGGGAGGTACTTGCAGTTTCTTCTACCCTCCTCTATCTGTTTTCCAATTGCTGTCTGTCTTTGTCTTGGAATGACATTCCTTGCTATTGTCCTGGCCCTGGCCAGAGTCCCTTGGCTGGGAGGGAAACAGTTGAATGTATAGTTATAGTTTTGTGAGATTTTATTTTTCCCCTTGTAAATCATCTCTCTGTTATGTAGTCAGTTATTTTTATTTTTATTTTAAAGATATGATTTGTAAACAATTGAGTGTATTCCTCTTAGTGGAGACCTGTGCTTGTGTCTGGGTGAGACTTTTAGGCGTTCTCAAACAAAGTACTTTGAAAGTGTGCTCTTGGAATCTACATCTGTTTCCTAGTTGAACCATTCCCCTTTGTCTTACTTTTTCCTCAAGTTCTTATAATTGTGCATCTAGAATGTTTTTACTATCCCATTTTCTTCCTTTTTTACTGGCGTTGATATGACCTTAATGTGTTGCAAGCGCCGTAAAACCCTTAAAAACATCAAAACTAAGCTCTTTACTGTGAAGGCGAGGTTCATGATCTAGAGGACCTGATTTCGAGCCACGCTCTCGACGTTGACAGATAAAACAATAAAAAAGAAGAGGGAGTCAGAGAAAAGCAAGCATTGGAAGATTCTGTGTATCAATGTAGGGAATGAGATTAGCGGAAGAGTAGTGTCCCTTGATTTGAGGTCACCCATAGTCTGTGACGTCACCGGCGAAAAGTTATTAGAGAGAGAACGTCATGTTGGTTGTGCGCATGCGTCTCTCGTCCTCGCACGCATGCGCACAACCAACATGACGTTCTCTCTCTAATAACTGTTCCGCCGGTGACGTCACAGACTATGCGTGACGTCCAATCAAGGGACGCTACTCTTCCGCTAATCTCATTCCCTATATTGGCGGTTATTGATGGATGATGCGTGGACACGATTTCTCCATTAGGGACGTCCTGTGTCCAGTAGTACGCCGCCATTCAGTTGTACAATGATGATGAGTGATCGTGTCTCTCTCTTCTCTCTCTCTCTTCTCTCTCTCTCTCTCTCTCTCTCTCTGTCTCTCTGTACCCATCTCTCTCTCTCTGTGTGTGTGTGTGTGTGTGTGTCTGTACCCATCTCTCTCTCTCTCTCTCTCTCTCTCTCTTTCCTTCTCTCTATGTATCTATCTCTCTATCTCTCTCTCTCTCTCTCTCTCTTTCCTTCTCTCTCTGTACCCATCTCTCTCTGTACCCATCTCTCTCTCTCTCTCTCTCTCTCTCTCTCTCTCTCTCTCTCTCTCTGTACCTATCTCTTTCTCTTTCTATCTCTCTCTCTGTACCTATCTCTCTCTTTCTCTCTCTGTGTACCGATCTCTCTCTTTCTCTCTCTTCTCTCTCTGTACCTATCTCTCTCTCTCTCTCTCTCTCTCTCTCTCTCTCTCTCTCTTGTTCTCTCTCTAGGACAATCCAGTCGCATCCCAGAATCAGTCAGTGCAGTAGTACCAAACTCACCACGCCAATCGGACACATTAGGGAGCATCAGGCACTGGTATAAGATAGAACTCCGAAACAGTGCAATAGCCGTATAAATACTACAAGAACCCCCCCCCCCCCCCCCCCCAGCCCAATTCCCCTCCCCCGAAAAAAAAAAAACAACATTGCCTGCTTCGAAAGTTGGATAGTAGGTACACATCAAGTCCAATTTGCTTGTTTGTATAAAGAGATGGTAGATAAAAGTCCAGCCAACCAAAACAGATTCAATCAATGGCGATATATCCCATATCACATCAATCACCATTTGGTGAGATGGTTCTGTGATAAGTAATCCTCCCCGCCTCTTTGAGATAACACACACAAGTTGGATGGATGGATATTAGCATAGGGGTGGATGGGTGGATGGATGGATGGATAGTTGGATGGATGGATGGATGGATGGATGGATGGGTGGATGGATAGATGGCCGGACGAATGGATGGGTGGGTGGAGGGAGGGATTGATGGATTAATAGATTAATAGAAGGATGGGTGGAGGGAGGGAAGATGTATGGGTGGGTGGAGGGGTGGATGGGTAGATGTACGAATGGGAGGGAGGGAGGGATGGGCGAACGAACGAATGAACGAATGGAGGGATGGATGGATAGATTGGTGGTCGTTGGAATTATAAATGGTGTCGGAGAGGCATGGGAAGCCATGAGGTGTCGGTGTTAGCGAGTACAGTTTGTCATTTATAACTGATGTTGATGGTCAGTCAAGACCACAGATTACTCCTTGTTTGTGGTTGAGACGTCCCACGGTGTTGTATGTGTGTGTGTGTGGGGGGGGGGGGGGGCATGGTGCCAAACCCAAAAGTATGGCCTGGAGCGGGATGACCTCATCTCCTGGCTGATATGAAGTGCAGGAACTAATGATGGTGTGTCGTATGTTTTAAATGTAGGAATTATTGTCAACGATGCCACAATGTGCAATGACAGGGTGCTATATATCATGCAGTTTCCGTCTCGTTCTTCTTGATTTCTCTTTGATAGAGAATGATTCTATCGAAACTGAGCTTTAGTGCTGCTTAGAGGACGAACGCACGGATGCCCTTTTTACGGAACAAAGTAGTCTAGTGATATGGTCGTTACTCTATGAATTGATGCCTATTACTATTACTGTATATCGTTCCTCCACCTGACGACAAGACGACCTGCATTCTCGTGAACTGTGAACTCTTACCGGAAGAGATAATGGGTACAACCGGATCGATGTGAACAAGTGCAGTGTTGTCACAGCTTCAAACCTAGATGACAATTAATGGATCTATTGCCATGTTTACGGCCGACATTGATGCCAACTGAGATTCTACAGGAAGACCCAAGGGGAGTGGGGGGGGGGGGGGGGGGCATCAACCCATGAGCATGAGAAGGTTTGGTCTTTGTAGCAGGTCTCGCTTTTATACTATAGGGAATGAGATTAGCGGAAGAGTAGCGTCCCTTGATTGGACGTCACCCATAGTCTGTGACGTCACCGCGGAAAAGTTATTAGAGAGAGAACGTCATGTCGAGAGGACGAGAGACGCATGCGCACAACCAACATGACGTTCTCGAGGACGAGAGACGCATGCGCACAACCAACATGACGTTCTCTCTCTAATAACTTTTCCGCGGTCTATCTATCTGGATATAGATAAACCGGATGCGGGAGAAGAATAATACCTGAACTCCTACGTTTGATTTTTTGGGTTTTTTTTGTGATTGTTTGTTTTTTATTTTAAGTTTTCTGTTTGCTCCCCCCCCCCTCTTACAAAGGATAATAAATAGGGATGCCTCATAATATATTTGCTATAGCAAATGAGGGTTAATAATAATAATAATAATAATAATAATAATAATAATAATAATAATAATAATAATAATAATAATAATAATGATGATGATGATGATGATGATGATGATGATGATGATGATGATGATGATGATAATAATAATAATAATAGATCTTTATTGTCCATAAATATGGCAATTTAGTCATTTAGTTACACTTGTTATAACGTTATA
>NC_088369.1:21299675-21301286 GCF_034508935.2 Berghia stephanieae
ATTTTTACATCTTTGGCATAAAATTTAAAATGACGTATTTTGGTTTGTCCCAGCCAGACATCTAAACAAAAGCATTGTACGTGGAGAGAAAAAAAATAAACTGAGTAGATGTGACTCATAAGAAGGGAACAACACAAAACAAACAACGTTTCGGCCCTTGCCTTCGTCAGGAGACAGAAAACACAAACACAAATATGTAAATTTACAAAATATCACATTCCGTCAAATGTGGAAACAATGTTAATGTAATGTGAGGAAAGGGCGTCGAGTGTGGATGCAAGAAGAGACGCGAGATAAGGAGAGAGAGAGAGAGGGGGGGGGGAGAGAAAGAATGAGAGAGAGAGAGAGAGAGAGAGAGAGATGGGGGAGAGAAATAATGAGAGAGAGAGGGGGGGGAGAGAAAGAATGAGAGAGAGAGAGAGATGGGGGGAGAGAAATAATGAGAGAGAGAGGGGGGGGAGAGAAAGAATGAGAGAGAGAGAGAGAGAGAGAGAGAGAGAGAGAGAGGGGGGGGAGAAATAAGGAGAGAGAGAGAGAGAGAGAGAGAGAGAGAGAGAGAGAGAGAGAGAGAAATTTGAAGGACGAGTTTTTCCTGGCCAAATTTTTAAATACGCGTTTTCCCCTGAGTACGGTAGTATAGATGCTGTCTTTTGTTACCATTGGCATCGAAAGCACTGAATATGTAAATAAATAAATGGATACATAAATAAAATGAATAAATAACAGAAAAGGAAATAAATCATTGAATAAATTGACTATTTGGATAAATGATCAATAATCAATATTAAGGTAAATAAATAGTAAATAGGTAAATTAGAAATAAAATTACATAAATAAAAATAAATAAATAATAAATAAATAAATAAATAAATAAATTAAATAAATAAATAAGAGTGATTAAGTGAATAAAATAAATCAGATCCCCGAAGCAAGCAGACGAAGAAACAGTGACCAAACGACATGACTACATGGATCGTGTCTTGAAGCAGACAGACAGACAGACAGACAGACAGACAGACAGACAGACAGACAGACAGACAGACATTAAGGCATGTTCGTATTCGTCGTAGATATCCTGTAGAAGCATTGGAATCACTTCTTGATGGTGAGTTCGATCGATCAACAATGTGTGTGTGTGTGTTGTGTATGTGTGGTGAGTGTTGTGGGGGGGGGGGTTTGTGTGGTGTGGTTTGTGTTTGTGTGTGTTGTATGTGTGTGTGTTGTGTGTGGGGGGGTTGTGTTTGTGTGGTGTTGTGTTTGTGTGGGTATGTGTGTGTTGGGGGGGGGGGGTTGTGTGTTTGTATATGTGTGTGTGTGTGTGTGGGTATGTGTGTGTGTTGAAGGGGTTGTGTGTGTGTGTGTGTGTGAATGTGTGTGTGTGTGTGTATGCAATATTTAGACATTCTATCGATTTGTATGGTGTTTGGGTAACTGGAACTGAACAAGAGTTGAAAAAAAAAAAGGGAGAGGGGAGGAGGAGGAGCGGACATCGTCTGTACCAAATTAATATTATAGACTAGATCTTATTCGGTGCCCGCCCCAAACTACGACCCCGACTGTTTGCTGTTGGCCAGGGTTGGTAAAGTTGGCTGGAGGAAATGCGTTTTTTAA
>NC_088369.1:21301386-21303886 GCF_034508935.2 Berghia stephanieae
TCTCTCTCCCTCCCCCCCCTCTCTCTCCTCTCTCTCTCTACTCCCCCCCTCCCCCCTCCCATTTATCCATGTTTGCCAACGTTCTGGACGTGGGTTTTGGATGCACATTTTTTAAAACTATTAATCTCTATTCTTATCTTCTCTCGTTTATCTTTAGGATTATTGGATTATGACCGATTCACCCCCCCCCCCACCCCCCACGACCCCTTTCTTTTAACCCCCCCCCCCACATTCCTCTCTCTCTCTCTCTCTCTCTCTCTCTCCACTCCTCTCTCCCCCTCTCTCTCCTCTCTCCCCCCCCCTCTTTCTCCTTCTCTCCTCTCTCCCCCCCTCTTTCTCCTTCTCTCTCTCTCTCTCTCCCCCTCTATCTCCTTCTCTCTCTCTCTCTCCCCTCTCTCTCCTCTCTCTCTCTTTCTCTCTCCCCCCCCTCTCTCTCTCTCTCCCCTCTCTCTCCTTCTCTCTCTCTCTCTCTCTCTCTCTCTCTCTCTCTCTCTCAGGACAGGTTTAGATTCCTGCCTGGGACCTTTCCCCCCACCAAACTCCTACTCCTACTTCGACTGTATCCGTTTATTCTATTACCCCTGCTTGATCTTGATAGGCCCACGCATTCCTCTCTCTCTCTCTCTCTCTCTCTCTCTCTCTCTCTCTCTCTCTCTCTCTCCACTCCTCTCTCCCCCTCTCTCTCCTCTCTCTCCCCCCTTTATCTCCTTCTCTCTCTCTCCCATCTCTCTCCTTCTCTCTCTCTCTCTCTCCCTCTCTCTCCTTCTCTCTCTCTCCCCTCTCTCTCCTTCTCTCTCTCTCTTTCTCTCTCCCCCCCTCTCTCTCTCCCCTCTCTCTCCTTCTCTCTCTCTCTCTCTCTCTCTCCCCCCCTCTCTCTCTCTCTCTCTTACTACCCCCCCCCACCCCCTCCCATTTTATCCATGTGTTGCCAACGTTCTGGACGTGGGTTTTGGATGCACATTTTTTAAAACTATTAATCTCTTATTCTTATCTTCTCTCGTTTACCTTTAGGAGATTATTGGATTATGACCGATTCACCCCCCCCCCCCCCCCCCCACGACCCCTTTCTTTTAACCCCCCCCCCCCCCCCCCCCCACCTTTCATAACGCTTTTTTCATAATTCTTTTTCCTCTCCTTACTGACTGGTCGCCCTCCTGTCTTCTTGCCCTGCGATAACTGGATGACTGGGCGAGAGAAAGGCCGGTCACTCTGGGACAGGCCTACCTAGTACTACGAAAAATTCGTAGAAATTCGAATGTTTGATAACAACTACAGAGCTGCATTCGCCTCGTTGACTGGATAAATCTTTTTGAAAAGGAAAGATTAGCTCAGACAATATAGTCGGGATATTGGAGCATTTCTAGATCATGCTGGGTGCAAATTGTTTATTTGTAAAGCTATTTAAAGTTAATTTTCATTTTTTCCCCACTTGGAAACTAAGAATTTTTGAAAATTCAACTTGGCAGCTCTGGTTTAGAGTATCGTGAAGTGATATGGTGTGCTGTGTTATATATACGTGTTATCAGTACCCCGCCATCACAAGGATGAGGAACGAACACAAAGATATAATAAAAGAGAAAAACGAATTGACACATGAATGAATGAATGAATGAATGAACGAACGAACGAACGAACGAACGAACGAACGAACGAACGAACGAACGAACGAACGAACGAACGAATGAATGAATGAACGAATGAATGAACGAATGAATGAATGAATAAAGATCTGAACACAGGTGTAATGGTAGCACGTCTGACCTGCAATTAGAAGGCCTGAAGTTCGATCCCCAGTCGAGGTAGTCTTATTTTTTGGGATTGTTTTTTTTTTTTTCTTCTCTTGTACTTTTCTTTATTGCTTTGTATAACACATTTCATACACACTTGTTCAGATAGTTATCGTGCGCTCGTGGTTTTTATATTTAAAAAATCAATCGTAAAATAAAAACAAAAAAAAACAACAACAAATAATTAAAAAAAAAAAAAAAAAAAAAAAAAAAAAAAAAAAAAAAAAAAACACCCAACAAAACCCAGGCATATGAAACTGGCATTGTGATTGATTCCCGACCGGTATATTCCTCCAAGACATGTAAAATGTTTAGATTTTACAATTGGCCGGAAATGATATTATAAACATACAGTAGTAGTAGCGGTATGGTCGTTCAAAGAACGCCCACGAAGTTCTAAGGTTCTGAGAATGAAGCAAGGAATCAAGCATCGGCATCACTAGCAGCTACCATCGTCCTCATTTCCAACATGGCCCAAAGGCACAACTTGTTAACAGGTGGACGAGGAGGAATGACTGGGCTTGGGGAATTATGGGAAGCATTTATTATTGTCTGATTGAAGAAGGGTCTTAAGATGTCGAGGAATATTTATTATAATTAAATGCCATGCGCTGCCATGCCGTTCTCTGGAAAAACCCCAATATTTGAAAATTTGGCCAGAAAACTCGTCCTTCAAATATCGATTTAAATGACCATCGTCTTTGGGGAAAACA
>NC_088369.1:21311386-21353886 GCF_034508935.2 Berghia stephanieae
TTTTTCGGCGAATGATGGGGTTTTAGCCCGCGACCTTATTGGTACGACAACTCCGCCTGGCCGGTGAGAGCGTGACTCTACCGTATGAGCTATCCACGAACCCAAAAAAATTCGTATCAAACTCAGGTCATTCATTACTAGATCCCTCTCTCACCGACTACAGGAGGTAGCGGGTAAAACACACACAACCACAGCGAAGTTAGTAGGCCAGCAGTTAAGCTTAATAGCCAATATTCTCAACACAAACATATAACATAGAAACAATGGAGACATTGAGTATGCTCCGGTATATTGGGTGAATTTAAATTTTAGGGTCGGGAAAGAACCAACGAATAGCGAAAACCTCTTGAACCAGGACTGGACATTGGCTCCGTAATGATAATAAATAATAAAGTGCTCTTTTATAGCGCTAAAGGACGAAGCCTCAAAGCGCTTTACAATATACTTATCAAACCATAATATAAACACTCGTACCGAGCCAAACACACACACACACACACACACACACACACACACACACACACACAACAGTCCATGACCAACCAACCTTTCCGTCGTCTATCACTCACGGTAAATAAAACTACTATCAGCTTCTTGTTTTCATCAGCTGGTTTCTTTATGGAGTGTCTCTCGAAATGTATGGGAAAATATTATAATGGAGTGAGTGGTAGGTAGGAGGTATTGGAGGTCTCGCGATAGATTCAGATGGTAAAGCACTCGCTTCACACACGAAAGGACCGTGATCGATCCCCGGTGTAGCCCCCCCCCCCCCCACTTCTCTCTCTCTCTCTCTCTCTCTCTCTCTCGCCTTACCTGTCCATCCAGTAGTGAATGGGTAGTTGGATCGGTTAGATCTGGCGGAAAGTACTTTGCGAAGTACTCGAGGCGTAGGAGTTCAATTTGGGCACTTATTGTATAGCGCAATATCCACTTAACGTGCTCAACACGCTTTACAAGGGGTCTCTAGCCAACAGTAACAATTTACCTGCAGGCAGTATTGTATCATTTTTTTCCGGACAAAGACGACGCTGTTTACAACCGGGTACTTATTTTTCACCTGAGTGCAATGAGAGATTGTGAGTAAAGAGCCTTTACCAATGACTCAATTATGCGCCGCTCAGAGCGGGACTGAAACCCTGGACCTTTCGGTCCGAAGGCAGGTGTCATCCCACAAGACCGTATTGTAGCCACAACGGTTCACGAATGCTATTTGATTATAGTGAGTGATGAATGTAGATGTTGTGTATGGCGATGGTTATCTAAATCAAGCGTAGAAAAGACTAGCCTGTAAAATAACAATAAAACGACTTTGATGTTCCATACAGTTCTTGACGCGGTAAGGATCAGATCAGGGATCCTTGTGGCCAATCTGCCGTACTCTGGAAAAACCCATAATTAAAAAATTTGGCCAGAAATCTCGTCCTTCAAATATCGATCGATTTAAATGACCCTCGTCTTGGCAAAAACTCTTAAACCTCTTCGCCGGCGAAGTCCCAGGTTTAAGAGTTTTTGCCAAGACGAGGGTCATTTAAATCGATCGATATTTGAAGGACGAGATTTCTGGCCAAATTTTTTAATTATAGGTTTTTTTTTCTTTTTCCAAGAGTATGGTGGCAGAGATGTGCTGGATGGATGGAAACGTTAAGAGGTTGATGATGAAGGGCTGTGATGAATAATAAGTAATGGCCGCATGTGTAGAGATATTAATATCCCCTTTTGTTTATTGTGGGAATGGGGGGGGGGGGGGGGGGGGGAAGAGACGTGTGGATGAGTGGTGGTCCTGATTTGTGTGGTCAAGGGGTTTGATTTGGAATAGATTAGCGACATGGTTTGTAATGATATCATGGCTAACGGTTGACTTGATGAAGACATCTAACCCCCCCCCCCCCCCCCCACCACCACCACCCCCATCGTCTCGCCTTACAGACTCATCCCCCCCTCTCTCTCTCTCTCTCTCTCTCTCTCTCTCTCTCTCTCTCTCTCTCTCTCTCTCTCTCTCTCTCCGCCCTTTCACCCCCATTCGCGCTTTTTTTCCTCTCCCCCTCACAATATCTCTTTCCCCCCCCCCCTCATCTCTCTATCTCTATCTCTCTCACTCTCTCTCTCCCTCCCTACCCCCCCCTCCCTCTTTTCTCTCTCTCTCTCTCTCTCTCTCTCTCTCTCTCTCTCTCTCTCTCTCTCTATTGCTCTATATAAATGCTCGTTTTCCTTCTTCTTCTTCTTCTTCTTCTTCTTCTTCTTCTTCTTCTTCTTCTTCTTCTTCTTCTTCTTCTTCTTCTTCTTCTTCTTTTCTTCTTCTTCTCTCTTCTTCTTCTCTCTCTCTTCTTCTTCTTCATCTTCTCTCTCTCTTCTTTCTCTATTCTTAGCTCTATTTCTTCTTCTTTCTTCTTTCTTCTTCTTCTTTTTCTTCTCTCTTCTCTTCTTCTTCTTCTCTTCTCTTCTCTTCTTCTTCTTCTCTTCTTCTTCTTCTCTCTCTCCCTCTCCCTCTCACCCCCTCTCTCTCTTTCTCTCTCTCTCTCACTCTCCCTCTCACCCTCTCTCTCTCTCTTTCTCTATTGCGCTATATAAATGCTCTAGTTTTCTTCTTCTTTTCTTCTTTTTCTTCTTCTTCTTCTTCTTCTTCTTCTTCTTCTTCTTCTTCTTCTTCTTCTTCTTCTTCTTCTTCTTCTCTCTTCTCTTCTCCCCTCCTCCTCCTCCTCCTCCTCCTCCTCCTCCTCCTCCTCTCTCTCTCTCTCTCTCTCTCTCTCTCCACTCCAAAACAGCCAATGAAATGGCTTTGTAGTACATAATTTCCTGACCCATTTCGTAGACTGGAAACCGAATGGAGTGAGATGATATGATGATATGATCCTACATCCAGACACTTCCATACAACCACAGAACCAAGGCTGGTCTTCGCATCGCCCGCCATTAAAGGGGAGACGACGTATTGATCTTGTTCAGATACATCACTTTTTATATTCTCTTTTGAGATGGAATTCTGGGGGATGTGTGTGTGTGTGTGTGTGTGTGTGTGTGTGTGTGTGTGTGTGTGCTTATGTGGGGGAGCGGGAAGGTGGGATTACTTAATAAATTCTTTCATCTACCCCCCCCCCTCTCCCCACCCTTCCACGCCATGCAAAGCCACAATTTTGTATAATCTTACTTCCCCCCTCCGCCCTCTTAATTTTGTTGTTGTTGTTAATTTAAAAAAAACAAAATTATTTTTTAAATTTTTATTTATTTATTTATTTATTTATTTATTTATTTATTTATTTATTTATTTATTTATTTATTTATTTAGTATTGTATAATTTTTATTTCCTCCTTTTGGCCTTCAGATGTTGAAAGCATAGCATATGACCCATCTCAGCGAAATATTATATTATATAATATTGTCTAACTTTTGTCCATTGTCCAGAACAAATCCGAGCCCGCCCCCAATGACAGAGAGAGGGAGAGAGACAGAAGGCATGGAGACAGATCGGAGGGACAGAAAGGCGGGGGGGAGAGAGGTGGAAGCGGTGGGGCCAAACCTCCCCTGGCCCACCAGATGCACCCGGTCCACCGCACCTCCTCCAACAGTTCCAACTCGTCTGCTCCTGGAGCTCTGGGTAATCACGACCTTTGACCTTTGACATTTGACCTAAAGATTAAAATTTTTTTTTTTTTTAAATTGAGCTTTATATAGAGCAATATCCACTAAATGTGCTCAAAGCGCTTTACAAGGGGTCCCTGGTCAACATCAACATTTAACATGTAGGACGGGACATGCCGCCTGATAGGCGATATTACAATTTTTCGGACAAAGACAACTCTGTTAACGGCCAGGTACTCATTTTACACCTGAGTATGGTGAGAGAATGTGAGTAAAGAGCCTTTTCCAAGGACTCAACTATGCGCCGAGCGCGAATCTCGAACCCAGGACCTTTCGATCCGAAAGCGAGTGTCATACCAGAAGACCACATAGCCGCACATGGCATTTAGAATATGATTTTGAAAATACTCAGGAAAGAGTGAAAATGGAGAGGCTTCGTATGGGAACAATACGGACAATGGACGTTTCGGGTACAAACCCTTCGTCAGCACAATAATACACAAATTAACGTGGAAAACAAAAATAAATTAAAATAAAATGCAAAATAACTGGTATCGATCGAATATTATGATTTTGTGTCTTTGTGCTCTAGGATTGAGCAAAAAAAAAAAAAAAAAAAAATAATTGAACATTTATATAGCACAATTATCAACTAAACGTGTTCAAAGAGCTTAAAGGATCCCCTAGCCAACAGCAACTCTTTACATGTAGGACGAGACATGAAACCTGTAAGGCAATATTAATTTTTTTTTTTGTTTGTTTGTTTTTTTAGAGACAATACTGTTAAAGTCAGTTACTCATTTCAGACGTGAGTACGGTGAGAGAATGTGAGTAAAAAGAATATTTTCCAAGGACTCAACGTTGCACTTCTCAGAGCAGGATTCGAACCCAGAACCTAGAGGTCTGAGAGTGAGTGTCATACCACAAGGCCACAAAGCCGCACATTGTGGCCTACAGTGCCTGGGCATGGAGTTACCAGTTGAGATAAAGGACATGCATATAATTGATGGTGACCAGCCAGATGAGGTCTCTGTCCACTTAGTCTTTGGTCATTTATCACAGTTTTGACCCACTATGAATATGCATTTATTGAAAATATGATAAGATATACTTTATTCATCCAAAAAAAATGGAAATTCGTTTACACACATGGCGTGCATGAAAATGTATAAACACAAAGTTGAGAATCTATGGCGACAATGTATATATATATAAAATATATGCAAATGCACAAAAATATAAAAATATACAACCAAGAACCAATAGCAACACATTATATATTAATTTAATAAATTGAGAGAGGCCATACCTCTGGCCTTTAGACCGTACTTGTGTGTGTATATTTAAAAGATAGTATTTATTTAATTTAAATCACAGTTGCGCATGAAAAATTCGAACACCGTGTGGCAAAAATGAATTAAGGTGACGTGTTGTCTTTGTTTTTATAGATATAAGGCGACGGCTCCTCATGGAGAACTTAATATATTTGCGAAGGGGGTGATCGCCATCCTTCATAACGTTCTCCATTTTACTTAGACAAAATAAATAATAAATTAAATTGAGCTTTATATAGCGCAATATCCACTAATTGTGCTCAAAGTGCTTTACAAGGGGTCCCTGGTCAACAGCAACATTTAACATGTAGGACGGGACATGACACCTGTTAGGCGATATTACAATTTTTCGGACAAAGAAAACGCTGTTAAAGGCCAGGTACTAATTTTACACCTGAGTACGGTGAGAGAATGTGAGTAAAGAGCCTTTTCCAAGGACTCAACTATGCGCCTCTGATCCGAAAGCGAGTGTCATACCACAAGACCACATAGCCGCACAAATAGCTTGCCCTTTTCCCATTGTCTTTGTTAAAACTTTGTGAAGAGCACACACGACAATCATCTGGAAAAATCTTTTCATTTCGTATTGTGTTCCCCATTGCAGCCACTGGCCAGTCGCCCCGGCACAGCGGCGTGATGCCAGACCTGGTCCCACCCCACACCCCTCCCCAGTCACGGTCTCCACCCACCCCACAACGACCACAGGACAAGACGACGTCAGAGGAGGTGAGGAACGTTTTACATGGCTTGATAAAAAAAACCAACCCCAAACAAACAGACATCAGCTTATTTTGTGTGCTGTATTCTTTACAAGGATTAAATCTGTTTATTGTTTGTGTGTTGTGTGTGTGTGTTTGTGTATGTATGTATGTGTGCGCGCGTCTATGAATCAGTGTGTGTGTTATGTTTATATGTTTTTAAGGGTTTTACGTTGCTTGCAACACATTAAGGTCATATCAGCGCCAGTAAAAAGGAAGAAAATGGGATAGTAAAAAGTTCTAGAATTACAATTAAAGCACAAAAGAAAAGGTGAGACATAGGGGAACTGGTTCAAATAGGGAACAGATGTAGATTCCAAGAGCACACCGTCAAAGTACTTAGTTTGAGATCACCTAAAAGTCTCATCCAGACACAAGCACAGGTCCCAACTAAGAGGAATACACTCAAATGTTTACTAATCATATAATGTAATATGTAAACTAAACATAATACAATGCATAACAGAGAGATGATTTACAAAGAAAAAAATATCATCTCCCAAAACTATAACTATACATTCGACTGTTTCCCTCCAAGCCAAGGAACTCTGGCCAGGCCAGGACAAAATCAGTAATCTCATTCCAATACAACGACAGGAAACAATTGAAAAACGGGTATGGGGGGATAGAAGACACACCCTGTACCTCCCTGCCCACTATGGGAGGTCAGGATCCCCACCCAGTTTGTGTGTGTGTGTGTGTGTGTGTGTGTGTGTGTTTGTGAGAGTGAGTGTGTGTGAGTGTATTAGCAACGATCAGAGAGAGGTCGATTTCATTCACGTTATTGTTTATAAACAAACAACTATGTTTGTCCGAGCAAATGGGAAGGGTGTGTCACAAATTCCATGTTTTGATTGGGTCAAAAATCTCCTGGTTAATTGCAACTGTCTTTTTTCATGTCACTTAAAGGGAGATAACCTCCTGCTCCATGGGGCGTTTCAACTCGGATGTACTGCTGTGTTTCGTGCCTTGAAACATTGATTGAAATGGCCCCTCCCCTTCTCTTTCCTTTCTTTTCAGTATCGGAAAGCAGTTCTTCAGCCTTCCATGCGACACCAGAGGTCTTTCTCTGCCTTTGGGTTTGGGGCAGAAGGCTCCACCATCGGGTCTGTTACATCTGCTGGAGGTACCAAGCAACAGCAGTCGCGTCGGGGGTCCCAGATCAACGTTAACGTGGCACCCTCACAGCCAATGGAGGCCTTCAGCGATACCCCGGAAATCAGAAAGTACAAGAAACGGTTTGGGTCGGACATCTTGTGTGCTGCATTATGGGGTATGTGGATTGATAATCATTGTGAACATTTTCAGTAAGTTTTAAATACTTAGAGATAATCATGAAGTTCTGACATTGGAGCCAAGATTTCATAATTTTACAAATTTTTCATTTTTTTTTTTTTTTTTTGCAATAGTAGGCAGGTCTCGAACTGTAGTAAAAATTGTTTACAAAAAAAAAAAAAGAAGTATCAGACTTATAAAGGGAGGTCAACACTCTACTTAAGTTACAAAGTTATAGACCCTATACACAATATAGAGAAAAGAAGAAGGGGGGGGGGGGGGGGGGGGGAGAGAGAGAGAGGAGGCCATTTTACTGTTTATAAATTCTTATCACGAGCACCATCATCATCATCATAATAATCATCATGATGTTGTTGTAGCATTGTCAATGATGATAAAAAAAATATATATTATCAAGAACACCGTTATACTTATCCCGATTGCAACCATCTCCCTATTCCTAGGAGTCAACCTGTTGATTGGGACAGAATCAGGCCTCATGTTGCTGGACAGAAGTGGACAAGGGAAAGGTATGACTGTCTATTTCTATCAGACTTTCCCTTCAAGCAGATTTAGTTAAGTCTTGTCATGGCATGTCTATTTCTATCAGACTTTCCCTTCAAGCAGATTTAGTTAAGTCATGTCATGGCATGTCTATTTCTATCAGACTTTCCCTTCAAGCAGATTTAGTTAAGTCAATTCATGGCATGTCTATTTCTATCAGACTTTCCCTTCAAGCAGATTTAGTTAAGTCATGTCATGGCATGTCTATTTCTATCAGACTTTCCCTTCAAGCAGATTTAGTTAAGTCTTGTCATGGCATGTCTATTTCTATCAAGACTTTCCCTTCAAGCAGATTTAGTTAAGTCTTGTCATGGCATGTCTATTTCTATCAAGACTTTCCCTTCAAGCAGATTTAGTTAAGTCATGTCATGGCATGTCTATTTCTATCAAGAGTTTCCCTTCAAGCAGATTTAGTTAAGTCTTGTCATGGCATGTCTATTTCTATCAAGACTTTCCCTTCAAGCAGATTTAGTTAAGTCATGTCATGGCATGTCTATTTCTATCAAGACTTTCCCTTCAAGTAGATTTAGTTAAGTCTTGTCATGGCATGTCTATTTCTATCAAGAGTTTCCCTTCAAGCAGATTTAGTTAAGTCTTGTCATGGCATGTCTATTTCTATCAAGACTTTCCCTTCAAGCAGATTTAGTTAAGTCATGTCATGGCATGTCTATTTCTATCAAGACTTTCCCTTCAAGCAGATTTAGTTAAGTCTTGTCATGGCATGGCACAATTTACTCAATCTAAATACCTTAAATTAAATTTATTAATGGAATGTAATAATTTAATCAAGGTATTAATAATGTCGATATACTTTGAGACAAACATATTAGAACTTATTTCAGAGCTGCCAACCTACCGCAAAAAATGCGGAATTGTACGCATTTTCAGCGATTGTACGCTTGTACGCATTTCCCCCAAGATTGTACCCATTTTCAGTGTACAGAGTCACTTCAGTTTTCTTTAGTTGTATTTCATATTATTACTAGCCTATTGAGAAACCTTGGTGACCAAGTGGATGTTCATATATTTTTTTGACCAATTATGATCTTCATACTGGGAGGTAGAATTCTGAAAGGATTGGATTATAGTCTTGGGTACATCATTGTTGCTGCAATTGAGCTTGTGCAGTGTGACTTTATATAAGTATACCTTCCTCTTACTTTCACAATGGTTAGTTTCCGTCGATTTCAGGATTGTACCCATTTTTATGAAATCTCCCCCATTTTGAGGTCCCATTGTACACATTCTCGTCAGATGGGGTTGGCAGCTCTGTTATTTGATTAGAAAATGTTTTGATAGTAGTGGTAGTAGAGGAGACGACATGAGATATGATTTTGCTGTTAAGGACCCTCCATCCAGATCTCTCCTCTGCTATCCTTAATGTGTTTGACTGTCCATCTGATTATTTACTGGAGGTTAGAAAATGACAAGTTTACTCATTTTATTAGGTCAATTTAATTTTATTTTAGAAAAAAATAAAAATAGATGACAAAGTAAAAAAATAAAATAAAATAAATAAATAAATAGGGAATGAGATTAGCGGAAGAGTAGCGTCCCTTGATTGGACGCCACCCATAGTCTGTGATGTCACCGGCGGAAAAGTTATTAGAGAGAGAATGTCATGTTGGTTGTGCGCATCCTCGCTTTTTCAAATTGATGATTTACATTGTCAAGTTCCCAGAGCTTGTGTTTTACAGGAAAATGAGCGCTGTATATATATGTGTATTATTATTATGCATCGAGTAATTCTTCTCCATTCTGACTTTTTTTCCACCATCATCTCTGAGAAAGATCTTCTGTAATAGCTGGTACATACTTTAACTATATGTGTCAATGTATGACATAAGGAGTCAGAAGATGAAAATTTTGGATTTGCATTTTTTCTTTTCTATTCTCTGAAAGAATATGCCCTCTAGAGCATTTTAATCTTTATTTGAAGTAAATCGGGTGATTTTTCATGAAGTTATGGTCAGATGTATGGGAAAGGAATCCAGCAACTTTTCTCAAATTTCATACTTTTTCAATTTGACTAGCTGTAAAAAATATTTAGAACTGAAATTAGTCTTTGATATTTCCCGAAGATGTACAAAAAGGGTTGACTAAATCATTTATGAAAAGAACTCATCTTTTATGAAAATTGACCTTCTAGCTAAATGTGGCAATATCTCAGTTCAAACCTTTTCACCATCCGCCTGATTGTGTCATTCACTGTAACATATTTTGTTTCCCCCCTTTCCTTTTCCTTCTAGTGTACACGTTGATATCCCGTCGCAAGTTCCAGCAGATGGAGGTCTTGGAGGTACAGAACATCTTGGTCACCATCTCTGGCAAGAAGAATAAAATACGGGTGTATTACCTCTCATGGCTCAAGTCTAAAATACTCAAGAACGATCCGGTATGCACACTTGGTCTTCTTCTGTTTATTGTTGTTGTTGTTGTTGTTTTCTTCTTCTTCTTCTTCTTCTTCTTCTTCTTCTTCTTCTTCTTCTTCTTCTTCTTCTTCTTCTTCTTCTTCTTCTTCTTCTTCTTCTTCTTCTTCTTCTTCTTCTTCTTCTTCTTCTTCTTCTTCTTCTTCTTCCTTCCTCCCTTTCCTTCCTTCCTTCCTTCCTTCCTTCCTTCCTTCCTTCCTTCCTTCCTTCCTTCCTTCCTTCCTTCCTTCCTTCCTCCCTCCCTTCCTTCCTTCCTTCCTTTCTTTTTTTCTTTCTTTCTTTCTTTCTTTCTTTCTTTCTTTCTTTCTTTCTTTCTTTCTTTCTTTCTTTTTTTCTTTCTTTCTTTCTCACCTTTCTTTTTTTCCCCTCTTTGTTTTTTCTAAAAAATTTTTTTAAAAAGAATAAATTATGCTCTGGTACAACATCCAGAGTGGTTACTGCCACTCAAAAATCATTTCCCTCTTAGTGCGTAAGAAAGAGTTTTAATAAAAGACGATGAAATATATTCATTAAATAATTATCTTTCCATAGGAGTCCCCTTTTAAACTAAAAAAATTAGATTTTAAAAATGTCTTCCAGAGGCCTAACAATTTCTTCTCAAAGACTCTGTTAAAATGTTTGAATTAACAGATCAAAGTTGACAATTTTCCGTATATTTATGCAATTCCGTATGTTTTAAACCCTCAGTATATTTTCCAACCACCTGCTAAATGGAAACAAGTAAGAACATATTGTCTTTTTACCGGAGTCCAATGCCCTGAAAGGAGTCGTCGGTCAATGTGTTTGCGTAAAAGTTCAGTAAATTTTTGCCCCCTGAATTGGCCACCCTGACAGATAAGCAAAGTGTCACGTGTTCATTTTGCTAACCTTTGTCGTCTTTAACACGTGTTGTGTGTTGCTCCCCATCTACACGATGTCCGATGTCCGTGGTTCAGTAATCAGTAGTAGTAGCGTATGGCTACACCTCCAAATGTATTTCGTCAACCCAGCTTCTAAAGTCTTCCTCCGCCCTAAGGATAGTTTCGTAGCCACCTTCAAGTTTAGTGACTGGACAGTGGAGGACGATGTGATCGCTGGTCTCTGGGGCTGCCTGACATTTCTGGCAGGTATCACTGTTTCCAAGTTTCCATCTGCACATATTTGATGCAGTTCTGCCATGTACAGTTAAGAGGCGGTTTGAGGAAATCCAGTATTTCCTGCGTTATTGAATGCAGGCACTCTTTTGGTTGGATCTTTAATGATGTTTCCTCCTTTTGGTGTTTCCCTGTTCCACATTTCTCTCCAGTTTTCCTTCACACTGAAGTCTACCATTTTTGTTAGGTGAAAAGGTCTTCTCGATTTAAGTCTGGTTGTTGAAGGTGCCCCCTTTACGATTGATTTTATGGGAGTGTTGTCTGTGGCTTCGTCAATTCTTGCATGCATCCTTTCTCTCAGTAATCAGTGATTGTAACACAGTATGAATGTTATATTTTAAAAAAAATATTTTTCCACAGAGTGACAAGAAGAATGGCTGGGTGAATGTGGGAGAGCTGGAAGGATGTGTTCATTTCAAGATTGGTGAGTAGTGCTCGTCTTATATAGAGTTCTAACTAAATGTAGGGATCTCTCGTTGTAAACAATATTTGGTCATGTAAAGAATTCAAAACAATGCTGCAAGGTTAGTCCTTAAGCGCAGCATGTAAGAAACATCATGTGTCACTTCTGCTAAAAGAGTTTCAGTGGCTTCCTGTTAACTCGCTCCTTACCGATCATTTTCAGTTTTTTCCCAAAATGGCGTCAGGCTTACCCAGCAGAAAAATTCATTTTTTAAACTCAAACATTCTCTCTACAAAACAACTTTATGTTCTTATTAATTAAACAAAGATCATTCTTCAAAGTTTCTGATGTATTAAATAAATCGGAATAAGAAAAATGTATATTGTGTCGTAACAAATGTGACGATTTTGCTGTAGGTGGTAAGGAGAGGGTTAGGAGCGAATATTGTACAAAGTTCAGATATTGTGTTTTAAATGCCTCAACTCATATCAACCAATTTATCTTTCCGATAAATTGGGAGTTACATACACCAACCCAATCCCTTTGCTCGTCATCCGATGGAAAATTGCTTGTCACCCAAGGTAAGAACTCTCACGAGTCACTTGGAGGATGATCATTTTCTAGAAACATTCCAACCCTCTGGGGCAAACTTCCAAAAGAAATACGGCTTCTTCATAGGAAGATATGTTTAAAAAGCATCTTAAGACTTTGTTATTTTCCAAATTAAATTGATGATGCCCCTGTAAAGCGCTTTGGGTACTGCCTCCTGATATGTAAGAGTGCTCTACAAATATAATATTATTATTATTATTATTTATTATTATTATTATTATTATTATTATTATTATTATTATCTCATCATCATCTCATCATCATCATCATTATCATTATCATATCTATATTCATTTATTCATCATCATCATCATTCATCATATTCATCATCATTATTATTTTATTATTATTATTATTATTATTATTATTATTATTTATTATTATTATTATTATTATTATTATTATTATTATTATTATATCTATACCACAGTGATAATTATTATGTAGGTCATTTTATCACCCATTGATGTAATTAAGGATAAATCTTGTTGGGAAACAACACGTTTGAGGCCATGGGAATTATACAATAAATGTGTTGTTGAACTCCTGAGTTGGAAACTTCAAACTAGTTCCCAAGGCCATGCATGTAACAGTATCTGGGAACTAGTTCAGAACTCCAAACGTAGGTGTTCAAGAATCTTACATTTTTCATACAATATTTTTTAGACCTGTAAATTAACTGTCAATTAACTGAAATCAGTCAATTCATCAAATTCAAATGTTTTAAAGAAGGAAAGAAAGAAATGAAGAAAGAAAGAATTCATCAATCGTAGCCGATTGAATGACCGTAAAGTGATTAGGAATGTTCCATAGCGCTACGCATAGCTCATGGGCCATTTATATTAACGATGGACATAATGCCAAGGCTAAGCGACAATTTTTAGAATTGCCGTGTCTGAACACATCCCAGTGTATTTTCACACAGCCTTTGTGAAATTATTTTTTCACTTTCCAAACCTGTCGTGATCCCAATGGTAGCCAATTTTAATACTGGGTTTCGTCTAACCAAAATTGACCACATTTACCTGGTGAAGAGTAAAAGTGTGAAAAATTAAAATGTGAACGCCGGAATTGCCTTATATAGAAAGAAACCTTTAAATCGAAAGTTATATGATTGCTACAAGCACATTTCGATTGCCTCACATTGTAAACAAACTGGTTGACCGTTTCTAGTTTCTTCACTGATTGAGTACCTAATTATTAGGAACAATTGTAAGTAGCCTAATTAATTCCCGTGCAAATTAGTTTTCTGCCATTGTTTTGCTCAAGCTAACTTGCTGTTTCTATTCATTTCGATTCTTTGGATTTTTCCGCTACAAATTACGAATTACAAAGAGTTTCAATTTTTATAGAGCTCATTTACAGGTCTAAAAATTATTGTTTCCAGATATTTTTGTCAGAAAATGATAGGAAATTAAAACATTAACACAATCAATGTGATGTTTTTTTCTATCCAGTGAAATACGAGCGTATCAAGTTTTTGGTGATAGCCCTACACGATGGTATCGAGATCTACGCCTGGGCACCCAAACCATACCACAAGTTTATGGCCTTTAAGGTAATTAGTATTAGATCAAGGGGGTATGAGAGAGAGACACGGAAAAGGAGAGATGGAGAGAAAGAGAGAGAGAGAGAGAGAGAGAGAGAGAGAGAGAGAGAGAGAGAGAGAGGGAGAGAGAGAGAAGGGGGGGGGGAGGGGGAATTAGTATACCATAGTGGTGTCAATCACCATATTCCAGAGTCAAACCCCCTTTCCAAATTTAAAAACAAAAAATTAAATAAAAAGCACCAAAAAGACAAAATAAGCGTGAAAAATCAAATGAAAAAAAAGAAAAGAACCAAAACAAACAAAAAAAAAAAATAAAAAAAAAATAAATCAAAACAAAAACCATAAAATCCACAAACAAGGAATGAGAAGAACACCAAGTGATATGAATCCATAATAGCATTTGATGAAATGTTACATCCCCATTTCATATCTATCCCACCAGTCTTTGCCAGAGCTCAAGTTCCGTCCTCTACTGGTGGACCTCACAGTGGAGGAAGGTCAAAGGTTGAAGGTCGTCTATGGCTCCAATGTCGGCTTCCACGCTATAGATCTGGACACCTCCTCCCACTTTGACCTCTACATTCCTTCACATGTAAGTTGTCTCCAACTCCAACATCACTTTTTATACTGTTTTTTTTTTCACAGTTAACGAAAACAGATCTCATCTCCTTTCACTTGGATCCCATAGATTTCAGATGCTTTCAAAAAGTGTAAAAAAGAGCATTTTGATTGCACAATATCCACTAAACTTGCTCTAAGTTTGCAACAATTACAGGAGAACTGAAAGTGTCAATGAGATGCGCAAGAGTCTAAACTGGTCACCATTACGTGAAAGACGCACGATACAAAAAAGCCAAAGTCCTCTTTCTTGGCTCATTTTGGCACCTCTAGTTTTTGAATGAAATGATGCCTGTTGATATATTACACTGTGGCTCAATAAAAATCACATCCTGTAAAATTGCTATAATTCAAGTCCATTTTAAAAGATATATGAATCGGGTTGAAACAAAACTAAAGTCATTTTTTATCACCAAAGTTTCCATTCATGTCAAATTCTTTTTAAAAATAACATAACTGGTAGAGTAATATCATCATCATCATCATCTTTGTTGATGACAGTCTTTCTGTGTTTAAGCTAATGATCTTAGTGACCATGGTGAGGGTTGAGGGGCTATCCTTTTACCACTCTGACCATGGGAAGAGATAACAGAATGGTGGAAAAACTATGACAGCTGCACATTTGATCAAAATCTCTTTGTGTGTGTGAAAATTGGAATTCGTAATGTGAAAGTCGATCCGTACATACATTTCCAGCAAAATAATTTTAAAAAAAAATAGTAGCTTTTTGTGATATTGCTCATTACCAGTTGCAATAAAGATAAAAATCTCAAACTTGTGTATCTTTTGTCGTGGATAAGGTTTTATAACTCTTAAATTTTAATGATGAGATCTTACAAGTAAGAGTGTTATAGCAAATTTTCATGATGTCCTATTTTTGTTATTTGTGCCAGAGGGTACATTGGTTCAACATGATGTCTGTAATAATATTCTTTCATGAGCCGTGCCTAGAACTGTTTAAAAAAAAAAAAAATTACTTATTATTGACAATTTGTTTATTTTTTCTTCTTCTTCAATCTGTAAGACTTGGTTTACTGAATTGTTTTAGCATCAACTCAAAATAACCAGCACAAAATTCTTCTGTGAAAGTCTGTGCGTCTACTGACCATAACAAATACAAATATGGTCATATTTCATCTTCATTCGTCACGTCCGGTCGTATTTCATCTTCATTCGTCACGTCGCTACTCTTGAGTTTTCATTCGATTATTTTAAAATATTCTTTCTTTTATTTTAAATTTGTTTATTTTTAAAAAAATATTTAGTTTTATTTCTCACCGCTTTTTAAACAATATTTTTTCTTTCTTTCTTCTTTTCTCTCTCGTCTGACTGATGATATTTACCAAAATAAATAATAATAATAATATAATAATAATAATATAATAATAATAATAATAATAATAATAATAATAATAATAATAATAATTATAATAATAATAATAATAATAACGACAACTGGCTCCTGTCTCCTGGACCTGCCTGCATGACTTCACCATTCTATTTACTTCCCTGGCCTAATGCCACGCATCAACACATTTTTGATATTAAAAAAAACCAATTTGACTCTGATTCCAAACCACTCAACACCAATAATGTAATTTGTAAAATAAAATGATAATTTATTGTTTTACTTTTTTTGTTTTTGCCATGAATAAACAATTAATTATATGAATGATTTATAATTGAATAAATGACAAAAAAACAAAACAAAACAAAAATGAATTAAATTGAATGTAATATTATTCTATCACACACAAAAAAACACCCAATTGTTTTCATCTTCTGTGTCCTTCCACTCCCACAATATCCTCCATTTTTACAATTTATCGAATATCCAAATGGTTATAAATTCTACACTGACATATAAAATATAATGGATATTCATTGATAATACATTGTTTATGGCTTTTTAAAACAAATTCCTAAATAATGCGAAATATAAATAAATAAATAAATAAATATGGCTTGCTTCGGGGTCACAATTTCATACGACACCGACACAGTATCGAGGCCAGGGCAATTCAGGGGCAGGTAATCAGTCAGGCTGCATCACCTTCTATGTCAACCAGGTAAGGTTGGATGGACGAATTGCCTCCCCTTTTTAAATGGCTGGCTGTCTTCCGTCTGCTTATATCCACCTATGTCTTGCGTTTGATTGGTTGATTGATTGGTCGGTGGGTTGGTAGGCAGGATGTTATTATTATTATCTTCGTTGCCATGAACTTTTGCACCCATCATCATCCGTGCTTACGTTTGATTTGACTATTTTGTTCATTTCCTCTTTTAGGAGTTGATTGGTGCTTGTGACAACATGACACTTTTAGGTCATGTTAAGTGCCATTTGGTTGGTTTTAGCCAAGCTCGCATTTTGTCTAGTTTTAGTTTAACCAGATCTTACGTTGATTAAATTTTGCAATCAGTCCAAATTCTTACTGTCTTTTTTTTTTTTTTTTTCATTTTTTTTTTTCATCTTTTAAATTAAAAAAAAAACTTCTTAAAAGTTTCTGGGGGTCCCAATAGTCGGAGATTTTTTCTCACTCCCCTGTCCACCAACAGTGACTGGGTACCTGGGTCTGTTAAATCTGGTGGAAAGTACTTTCCAATGGGTTCCTATCCAGAGGGGAGCAGCAAGCAATTGCTATAAAAACCGGGATAAACTCTAGCTCTGTGGGCCTGAGAGCTCCGAAGGACTACTTTTTTTCTTTTTCTCTTATTTTTTTTCCTCTTCTTCGTCTTTTAAAATGAGTATTGAAATTTTGTGTTGAAAGTATGCACGTTATATTGTGTTTATTTATGAAATTATTTTTAAAAGTTTTCTTAAATTTTCTCTTCTAGCCTTGAGACTTTATATAGTTTACTCATGAGTTGCGTATTCATATTAATTTTCTCTTTTGTAATTAGAAAAATTGGTTGCATTGTTTATTCTCGTTCTCGTTCTCGTACTTCTTTCTATTTTTTCCTCTTTTTCTGATCCACTGTGTCAGTTTGTTTTTTAGTCTGGATGAATCAGAGCAGTTGAAAAGAGAATTTACAGTTTGAAAAATAATGTGAAATACTAGGCTTAGGTCTTTTAATATGTAGGAAATTGTTTTTAAGAGAAAAAAAATTTAAAAAATTGAGCTTTATATAGTGCAATATCCACTAAATGTGCTCAAAGCGCTTTACAAAGGGTCCCTTGTCAACAGCAACATTTAGCATGTAGGACAGGACATTCATTCCGCCTGGTAGGCGATATTACAATTTTTCGGACAAAGACACCTCTTTTAACGGCCAGGTACTCATTTTACACCTGAGTACAGTGAGAGAATGTGAGCCTTCTCCGAGGACTCAACTATGCGCCGAGTGCGAGCCTCGAACCCAGGACCTTCCGATCCAAAAGCGAGTGTCATACCACTAGACCATGTAGCCGCAATAAAAAAAAACAGAAAGAAAAGAAGTCAATGCCTAAACGGGGGTCCCGATAGCTGATTGGTAGAGTACCCGCTTCACAACCAAAGGGACCAAGATCGATCCTGGGTGCAGTCGAGATTATGTTCTGGACCCCCCTGTCCACCCAGCATTGATTGGGTAGCTGAGTCTTGTTAGATCTGGTGGAAAGTAGACTAACTTTCTATCCAAAGGGAGACAAGCAATTTGCTATTGTCCGTTTCAAGCTATAGAAACAGGGACAAATTCCAGCTCCATGGGCCGCCTAGTGGCTCTGAAGGACTACTTTCTTTTGTTTTTCAATTGCCGAAATTTCATATTTCTAGCTTTAAATTTCACTTCTAACTCCTACTTCATCTCGACATTAGACTGATTTGAGATTGAGGGTCACATTTTTCTTTCTTTCTTTCTTTCTTCTTTTTTTTTTTTTCTTTTTCAAAAATTAATTTTCTTTTATTTTTTTATTTATTTATTTAACATTTTTTATAAAATTTGACACCATCATCAATTTGCATTTTCACACTGGAATTTTCTTTGTTTTGGTCATTGAGGTGGGACGGTCAAGTGTGGAAAAAAAAGGGGGGGGGGATTGGGGGGTGTAAGAAGACGAGATGTTTGAAAAAGTGGAAATTTGTTATTGTCACCATCAATGTCATGCACAATATTCGATTTTGTGATGTGTGTCGTCTCACTGCCTCGGACATGTGGAATAAATGATTGTGTGGCTGGGATTAAATAAATGTTGACACATTGATATTGTGTGTAAGATAAAATTGACACAATTCTGACATCACATTCCACTAGTGGAGCAAACTCGTTGTCTAGGTGTGGAAGTTTAATTTATGCACAAATAAGTAGTCAGTCGATTTAATGTGTTTTGGAGCACAACTCTCTTTCTTCTCTTTCTTCACCTTCGTCGTGATGGTCCTTATTCCCTTTTTTGAAGAATATTATGTACTAATCTTTTCTGATATGATTATTCTTATTCATTTAGTTTTTATCTTATTATTTGTTCATTTATATGTTTATTATTTTAGTTATTTGTTTATTATTTATGCATTTATTTATTCATTTTATTTGTTTAATTAAACTTTAAAAGACTAATTTTATGTACCTTTGTCTTGCATGTGAGCAAAACCAATGACTATGTGGTATATTGCTATTTTTAAAAAAATATTTGTTTATATATATATATATATTAAATTATTTATTTTGGTTTTGTCTCTTACATATATATGTAAACTGTAGTCTTATATGTCAATTGAGCACTTATTTCCCAATTTTTGTCTCTCTTTCCTTGTATGGTAATAATAATAGGGAAAAGACTTTGTGAGTATAGGAGTTTGCGTGTAAATATATATGTGTGTGTGCAAGTGTGCGCGCGCAAGTGTTACTTTTTTTTCTACTCATCATTTAATTTCTGGTCTGTTTGTGTTTGCTGTTTTCCATCCATATTTGAATGAAAATCTGAGTCCCTTTAGAATTTGATACTAGAGAGCGTTGCCATTGAACAGATTTTTGCATTGGATTTGTGAGTTGAGTCTCTAAAAGCTTTGAATTGAAACAGCTTTTTAACGAAAGAAAAAAGAATAATAATTTAATTTATTATTTCTATTGTACACGACCCACCGTTTCAAAACAGTATATTATGTCAAGAAGAATCAGTTGCTGGAACACAAATTTATTTCAAACAATATTTTGGGTTCATTTCTACTCATTTACAATGGAGAATAAATACAATTTCTTACTTCGCAAAAAATCTGAAAGTTCATAGTTCTTCTCATTTCATTTCTAATTCATTTTTCGGGGTACCCCCGAATTAGAAATGAAATTAGAAGAACTATGAACTTTCAGATTTTTTTGCGAAGTAAGTAATTGTTTTTATTCTCCATTGTAAGAGTGGAAATTAACCCCAAATTTGAAATAAATTCATTTTCCAACACTTAAACCATCCGACATAATATACTGTTTTGAGACAACGGGCCACATATTTTAATATATCGTGATTTGTGTTTTTGTCCCCAGTAATTTTTTTTCCAACTCTTCACAATTCGTCACACTCTTCAAACGTCACTCATCGTTTTAATAAGGCTCATTTTCTCTGAAATTCAACTTTATTATTAGTTTTAACGTTCTCAGCTTTGAAGACAAAACTGAAAACAGACTATTTTGGCTATCGTAAAATCTCAACATCCACTTTCTTTGATCCTATTTAGTGTAATATCCATACTAAGCCTCAGAGCCTTAAAGCATGCCTCCTGGTTTGAATTTGCTTTACTAGTACTACTATTACTACAAGGGGGGGGGGGGGGGGAGGGGTTGGTAGCATGGCTCAGTGCTATGGGCTTTGCTTTGTACTCGAAAGGTACCGAGTTTGACTACCCACCACACTGTGTGGTCTTGAGCACGTCACCTCGCCCTAGCTCACTTTGCTGATGCCAGAGTTATTCCCTCCTGCTACCTTGGAATAGACCCTGAAGACAGATTATTTCCCCTTGGGAATGAATAAAGGGAATTTTTATTTTATTACTATTTATTGCTATTAAAAATGTAGGTCAAATGTTATGCTAACAGAGACTTTTTTTTTTCCTAATACCAAATGTATTACATTAGAGAAATTTTGTCATTTAAAAATAATATGATAAAGAAATTGTCTTTTTCAATAGATCAAATTACCAAATAAAAATGGTTTACAAATACATATTGCCAAAACTAGCCCTTGTCATTCGATGAGAGTGGCTATTGTTTCAAATAACCACCTACCAACTGTTAATAGCCTCGCTTTAATTTTGTATTTGTCAAGGGAGTGGTCATGGATATTTTATTCCCCACAAAATGAAATATTGTCCAAGTCTGTGGCCATCCATACACATTTAACTATATCTTCCATTGCATATTGCTTGTTATTTATTCCATCCATCTCCTTACCATCATCATCCCTTCCCTTCAAGTTTCAGGGTTTCAATTATAAATATGTAAAAATTCCTTTTATATATTTAGACTTGGGTACAGAAATAAGATTTTTATAGTGTTAAATGGACAGTAAATGGCTTACTACTTTACTACCTGTGGTATTAAATGCTAGTCTGTCACTGAGTACTCAGTTATCAAGTTGACAGAGAGGTTTTGAAAAAACAAATCCGTAAAACAAACAAACCTTGGCCAAATCCAGGAGAGAAACTGGTGGAAGCAACAAAAATCCTTTGCTTGGTAGGCAAGTGTCTTACCTTCTGAGCTGTTGGGAGGAGAAGAATGGCACCTGTTTGATAGTTATAACCAAGGCTATCATTGACAATTAATGTTATTCTATACATAACGTTTTTATTGAAAACATTGGAAAAAAAGATATCTCTTATTAAATATTTCTAACCGTTATGTTTATAAATGTTATTGATCCTTCCACAGACCCATGGTCCCATTACTCCTCACACCATAGTCATCTTGCCAAACACCAATGGTCTTCAGCTGTTGTTATGCTACGACAGTAAGTACAAACTGCTGGACAACTTATATTTGGTGTCTTTATAATAGTAATAATAATAATGCGTAATTTCTAAGGCACCCCTTTCCACCAAAAGTGCTCGGATGCGCTTATACATCTATGCACACCATAGTCATCTTGCCCAACACCAATGGTCTTCAGCTGTTGTTATGCTATGATAGTAAGTACAAACTACTGGACAATTTCTATTTTGTGTCTTCACATCAGCATAGAAATCGATGTAGATTAGGAATAAGTACAATAAACTCGGATCTTTCAACATTAAAGAAAAACTTCAATTTAAATGAAAAATTTTGCTTCCTCAAGCTGTTATCTTCATTCTCTCTTACTAACTAACCGTTCTAGCTCTCTTACCAACTACGCATTACACATGCACCGAACACTCACTCATTCAACCCGATACCCACAACAGTGACCATAATAGTGAACAGTTTTCACAACAGATATTGAATTATCACTCTCAAGCAATCTATTGTTTGTTTTCATAGAACAAACAAGAGTGACCAACAATCTCCAAAACAACCAGCCTACCTCGACTGGGGATCGAACCTCAGACCTCCTGATTACCTTGTGAAGACTATAGGCATTATTAAATTATAGTCCCACCCATTGGATAATCTCTGTGGTGTAATGGTAGCATGTCTGAACGGGAATCAGAAGGTCGGGAGATTCGACCCCCAGTCGCGGCAGCAGATTTTTGGGTGATTTTTTTTTCTTTCTTGTATTATTCTCTCTGTCTGGCGCTGTTTGGCACTCACTTTTTTCAGATCTTAAGAATAAACAGATGATTTAAAATCTGAAAACACTTAGGGTATTTGTGTGGCTGGCTGAGAAAACCTTGAAAGATGCGCAAAGTTTCATATATTATTGAGATATGTTATACAGTGGTGTAGACCACATCTTTCTGATCATTTAAAACTTTAGCTTTTCTTTCTATGTCTAATAGAACCCAAGTTATGAACTTTTTCCTGAATAAAATTTATTGCTTTGGTAAACACTTTCAATTTGATTTTGGCTCGTATCTCGAATCAAAGCTTGACGCATCTTCCCGGGTTTTCTCAACCAGACTCACATTTTTCTATGAGGCAAACTAGACAAGTATTTTTCTTTTTTTAAAGTGATACAAAGCTGCTAGAAGCTGTGGACTGTACAAAAATGAATATAACAGCTTTAAAAATACAACAAAATACCAAACACGGAGCATCTCGGGCTCAAAACCCTTCTTCAGCCGACACACACACAAAAAAAAAACAACCAAAAAACAATGAAAGCATAAATACATTACTTTTTGTTGTTGGCAGAAGAAGAGTTTTGAGCATGAAACGTTCCGTATTTGTAACGTTGTTCTTTGTTTTTGTTTTTTTTATTCTGTTATATTCATTTTTGTTTTCTTTTTTAAGTGACTGAATAAATGAGAAACACAAAAAATGCCATTTTTTCTTCTGAATGATGAAAAAGTGATCTTGAAAGTATTGAAAGTCTTCAGCTCAATTGTCGTTGTAGATTGTTTATGTTTTATATTCATTCAAAGTAGATTGTTTATAGTTTATATTCGTTCAAATTTGTTTGATTTTTACTTCATTTAAAGAATTGCCTACCTTATTTATTTATGACTTTAGAAGTCTTCTCGGCTAAAATAATTGATTTTAATTTTTATTTTTTCCAAACCAGATGAGGGTGTGTATGTGGACTCTGTCGGAAAGATCACCAAGAATGGCGTGTTGCAATGGGGAGAACTGCCCACGTCTGTCGGTGAGTGTGTATGTCTTGATATACAGGCTGGCCTGTGAAGCACGGTGATAACCTCTAACAGTGACACTGATTTAAATTTTTTTTTTTATGCCCTTCCGCCATGACATCTTAAGATATCGTCGCCTAGGCATTCCACGAAGGAATAATATAAATAATTCATCAAGCAAGATGTCTGATGTCAACAGGAATCACTCATTTCGTCCAAGTGAGCAAATTGGGGGTTAATAATATTGCCCAAGGAAAAAAACGAAAGTGCCTGAAGCGGGGCTCGAACCCGGGACATTCCAGATCACAGTGCAATGTCTTATCGACTCGGTCACTTCGCCTCCCAGTGACATTGATTTTTTAAAAAATGTTTTTATTTTTATTTATTTATTTTTTAATGTTTTTTTTTTTTTTCATATAATAGCTTCCCTGCATATTATTGTTAATGCCGAATAAATTATAAATCGTTTTCCCCAAGAGAGCTGTAAGAGTATCTCGACTGGGGATTCAATTAAGCTATAATCGCATTGCTCGTCTTTTGATAACATAAAGATTTGTTGTTAGGATAAAGTAAGATTGAATCTCGCCTTTAATGGGTTAAGTTGTATTGATTTGTAAAAAAAAAGTAAAACAGACAAGACACATACCCACAAAAGATGGTGAAGTCTTATTGTTTTTATCCAGTCACTGTCTGCGTAGATCCTGAGGCCAGATGCCCGGCGAACATTCCCTTATTGATATGGAATTCATCATCATCATCATCATCATCATCGTCATCATCATCGTTGTTGTCATAATCATCATCATCATCATCGTCGTCGTTCTTGTCATAATCATCATCATCATCATCATCATCATCATCATCATCATCATCATTGTCGTCGTCATTGTTGTCATAATCATCATCATCATCATCATCATCATCATCATCATCATCATCATCATCATCATCATCATCATCAAACGATCATTAAGTTTTAATCATGATCATATTCCCATCATTACCTGTCCCATCTCTTTCTTGTCCACAGCCTACATCAGCACAGGTCAGATAATGGGCTGGGGTAACAAGGCCATAGAGATCAGATCTGCGGAGACCGGCCACCTGGATGGCGTCTTCATGCACAAGAAGGCACAAAAACTCAAGTTCTTGTGTGAGAGAAACGACAAGGTATTATCCCAATCCTTACTCATGATCTTTGACACTGAAATGACCTAAAATGACCTTAGCAGAGCTGCCAACATTACGTAACAAACGCATATTCTTACACATTTTTGTTCATTGTGGGCTTGTACGCATTTTGCTGAGGATCGTACACATTATACGATCAGATCATCATCATCCATCGTGGCTTGTGCTCTTGAGCACGTTGCCGGTCAGCTGTCTCCCTGAATCACGATCCTCTGTGGTGCGCATGAAATCTGTGTTGCTTTTAAAATCACATTTGGCCAGTCTTAGGTTATTTAAATACGTCATTCTTTGTCTTCCTCTAGCTCTCTTTCCTTCCATCATCCCAGATGTTATCAACTTTTCCATTCCGTCTCTTCTCCACACATGTCCCAGAAAGCGTAACTGCCTCTTTCTGATGGTATCGATCAACATTCTTCCCTTTCTCACCTTCTCCAACACTTCCTCGTTGGTTTACTTGTCTGTCCATGATAGCCTCAACATTCTTCTATACACCCACATGTGGGTGTGTAGAAGAATATTATACGATGTATATCATATAAACATTAAAAAAGAAATAATCAGGGATGCCTGTTTTCTGACTAATTCTGGAAAACCAGATAAGTTGAGAGGAAGCTAGATGGATGTATATCATTTTCTATGATTTAAGGCTGATAAGATAAGATAGACTTTTGTTCATCCTTGTATGGAAATTATAACCCATTTGATGAAGAGAAGCGTTGCACTGAAATTTTAAAAAAAAAAGTTTTTAGCAAAGGGCATCCCTGAATCATACACTCTTTTAACTCACTCAACCCTAACACCGACTATATCAGTAGTTTACCCGGGGTTACTTTTACCCTTTGCCTATTTTTTACATTTTTCTGAGACAAATTATAGGCATAGTATCAAAGCTAATGTTATTAATTTTAAATATGTTTATGGTAGTTGAATAGAAATATCTATGCACATGCTTATTCCTAATACATTTTTTCCAACTTTGAAAAGTAGCAAAATGTCCAGGATTGAGTGAGTTAATGTACGGTACTTAAAACTCTTAAATTTGTTTTACTGCCCGGAAATTTTTGGTTGGTTGAGTTCTATAAAATATGTTATCTGGCTGGGTCATATTGGATTATTACACGTCGATTCTTGAAGTCGATACTATTTATATTATCATCAATAAAGAATAAGTTTATTCCTTAATTTAATTTTCCATTATAATATTTACTAGAACAATCCAATTGTTCGTCATCAGTATTAACACCTAGTAAGAGTTTTCCAAAGAAAATTGAGAGTTCCCAATAGCACGATCGTTTGTCCCTTCCTTCCTTCATACTTCCACAAATTTTCAAACCAACATTTGCAAATTAAACATTTTAATTTGATTTTTTTTTTTTTACCTCCCTGAGGGGAACTTTAAATGTTGAAATGAAATTTTGTAACTTTGAAGTTATTTTCTCAAAACCACCACCTTTCTGCAGATTTTCTACTTCAAAATGTCAACAACTTCACCAATTTTAAACATATTTTCACGACATAAACGGCAAAATGTAGAGAATTCTCTTTTCTTTCACACCTTAACTGATAACTCGTCCTTCTATAAATTGCAACCAATTCTCTAGAATTTCTTGCATTGAATTGGCCAAGAATCGGCCCACCAATTCATTAATAATATAAATCAGGTCGACTCATTCTATTTTCATATTTTTTCTTTTTCTTCAGGTGTTTTTCTCCTCGGTGAGGTCCGGTTCTTCCTGCCAAATTTACTTCATGACATTGAGCAAGCCCGGCCTGGCCAACTGGTGATAGGAATCATAATAATAATAATAACAACAGCAATAAAGATGATGGCCACAATTCTCGAAAAAGTTTTTAAAACCAACCAAAACAATGATAGCAACAAGAGGACCGTGATGACACTCGCGTGTCTGGACCAGGGATTCCACATAGAAGTCTTTTCCTATCGTTGTTTGCATGTGTGTCTAGTTGTGAGACAACCCTAGAGTGGTGGAAAGGATTTCACACTGGAGTAACAAGCATTTTATTTTTCTTTTGTTTTTTAAAAGTCCCAAACTCTTCTTCCCCCCCCCCCCCCCCCCATCCTCCTTTCATCTATCTCGTCTTTCCTTCTATTTTTTTTTTTTTTAAATAAATATATATAAATATATGATTTTATTCATTAAAAATAAACTTGAGTTTACCCTGATAGAGAATCAGGTTTAAATGTGAGTCTGGCTTAGAAAACCCGGGTGGATGCGGCAAGCTTTGATTCGAGATAGCAGCCAAAATAGAAGATAAATTGTTTCCCAAGCAACAAATTTTATTCTGAAAAATAGTCATGACTTGGGTTCTAATAGACATAGCAAGAAATTTAAAGTGGTAAATGATCAGAAAGATGTGGTCTCTTCAACACCACTGTATACATAACTCAATTTATGAAATTTGCGCATCTTTCCGGGTTTTTCTCAGCCAGCCACACAAATTGCTTCTCAGCAATGGACGACAACTCGTCTACCTGGCCAGTTCAATTTCCTGATTGAAACAGTCTTCTGGGCTTTGTTTTGTTGGTTGTTTTAACCATAGAGAAAGAATATGTTGGTTGTTTTAACCATAGAGAAAGAATATGTTGGTTGTTTTAACCATAGAGAAAGATTGTTATGATATCGATATGGGTCTGAATCTCTCACAAACAGTGACAATGAGTGGGGCAATTGCATTGTGGGATTCAGTTGATTTTTTAAACATCATTACATTTATTTAAGGATTGAAGGGTGTTGACTTAGTATCGTTTTTAGAGGACTTGGAGAGAGAGTCGTTTGAATTTTTGTTTTTGTTTTGTATAGTAAACCAAGATGCAATCTATCAATCAGTTGCTGATTTAAGTAACACAGGCTTGGATGTGGATTCGGAGCCTTTAGAGTTGATTATTTGGGATTGTGGGTATATATATATATTAATATATAATATATATATATATATAATATATATATTATATATTTTATATATATATATATATATATATATATATATATATATATATATATTATATGAGCCAAGGTCAAAAGGTGCCAATTTTTTTTCTCAAAATAAAAGTGACATAATAGTCTATTCACGTTTCTATATGTGTAGCAAAAACCCTGTACTTCATGAATCAAAGGCCCTTTAGATAACTTTAAGGTCTAACGCAGCATAATATCTTCAACAATACCTATAGGTTGCTGGTGTCACCTGTGACCGGTGACACCAAAATGAGACAAAAAACTCAATAACCAAATGATTTTTGTTGAGTATCAAACTTTATTTAATAAGTTATGAACAAAAAGACACAATCAACAACAATCATAGTACAATAGTGTTACCAACTATTGGAGAAAAGGTTGCTTTTTGGTGTCATCGGTCACAAGCAACATAGAATGCAAATATATTATTTCATAAAAATGTTTATACATTAAAAACAACAACAATATTGCATATGTTTATTACCAGCAATGTTCAGAAACTTTTGGAATAAAATATTGGGAAATAATGTGACCAAAGCATATCTTATTTAGCGACATTGTGTCACTTGTGACATTAGACCGATGACACCATTACTTAGGTCACAAGCAATACCAAATTGCAATTTTGACAATATATCATTAATTTCAGTCAAACCAGTGTAATAACCACAGTTAAATACGGAATTTAATAATATTTCAGAAACCAAAGACTTCAAAAATAGAAATATACATGGAAATTAGAGCATCTGAATGTGGCTTGTGACATAAGACCGGTGACACCATTACTTATGTCACAAGCAACACCAAATTACACTTTCGTCCATACTATATCATTATTTTCAGTCAAAAAAGCATAATAACCTACTTTAAAATGAAAATCAATAATATTTTAAGAAACCAAATACTTTCAAATTGGAAATATACTTAGAAATTAGTAATACCATTGTTGCTATTACTTTGGTCAAAATCGGCACTAGAACGCAATTTTGCCTCAATAAATCAAGAATAGCAACTGAGCACATGTAATATAGCCTGTTAAAATGTAATTCAATGATATTTCAAGCTTTGAAGAACATGAAAACAGAAATACATTAGAAACTTCAAACTTAAGTGTCACCTGTGACATTTTAACCAATGACACCAATGGTCACAAAAAGTACCAGAAGTCACACAAACACGAGATAAATATCAGCCATGGTAATGAATTCATGTAACCATACGGTAACATCCGCCCTACTGCTCAAATCTGCTAGTTTGTAGTAATTTAGTGTGTTAATAGTAAATCAAATCAAATTTCTGGACAACCCTTCTTTTATCTGGATTCGTCAAAAGCTTGAGTTTTGTCTTTTTCTTGGTTTATAAAGCCCTGAAACATAAAAAAATTTGAATTACAAGGAAATATTAATTGTGTCAAAATCACAGTCTTATGTGAGATGTCATAATATCATATTTGTAAATAGAATAACAGCTGAAAACATAATTTTTTTGGTGGCACTTTGTAAAATCCAATATCAAGTGTTGCTTGTGACAATGTAAAATAGCGATGACACCAAAGTTCAACTCACCTTTTCTTCCTGGAGCCACGCTGGAAAGGCAAATGAAAGTGCTGCACTTCAAAGACTGGTAAGAAGGGTGGATCAAAATTGCGAATCGCCATTTAACGAAACAAACTTCCACGTGTTCACGCATGCCGTGTTGCTTGTGACAAATGACACCAAAACCAATAAATCTCAATATCGGCAAAACGGTATACATTTAATCCAAGATTTGAGTTCAGATAGTAAATCTATGCTTTTTTCTCATAATAAAACATTTTATAAACATGAAACATGAGCTTTAATGTTTCGTGTCGAGTCTTAGTATTGTGCTGTGTTTGATGACACCAAAGGTCACAAGCAACACCAACTTTATAAGAACTCTATATGAAACTTAATCAGATATGTAATATTCTGCAATTGCTTTTAAAAGTAAATTTTGACTTTATACTATTAGTCAAATTTCAATCACGTGAGCTAAAACATCACATTTAATTTCTACATGATTTCTAAAAAGGTGATGCGTTGACCTCGTTTTAAGCACATGCCAAACAGCATTCAAAATTCACTTTCAAGTTGTTTATTTCATATTCTGTTGAACAGAGTATGTTGAGCTATCTCATTTTATCTCTTTTTCATATTATCAATTGATTACAAGCATTAACCCAATGAAAACAGCCCATAATTAAGTAAAAATCAAATTTTCTTAACACTGGTATCAGGCGGGCACCTTTTGACCTTGGCTCATATATAATATATATATATATATATATATTATATATATTATATATATATATTTATATATATATATATATATATATATGTGTGTGTGTGTGTGTGTGTGTGTGTGTGTGTAGTATATTTTAAATAGCTTTTCCAGATTATGTAAAAAGATAAGAATATATTTGTTGATATATGAGATTGCTTGTATGCTTGTTCATAGGCTAGAATCAATGCATTTGTCAAGGTGTGTTGATTTCGTGCGTGCTTAGTCTCTGTTAGAGAGTTAGAGTTAGAGAGAGAGAGAGAGAGAGAGAGTTTGTGTGAATGTGTATATAAAATGTCTTACTTTATAAAGAAATATAATCAAAATGCAAAAAACATGCCACTATGCTAACCGATATAAATGTCGTTGTTTCAAGCCAATGTAATGTTCATGTTCTTTAGACAGTCATTCAAGGCCTATCTGTTTTCACTGGGACTGGGACTGCATTATGACAAGGGGTCAGCTTGATTGAAAAACAATCACAATTCCTGAAGACTGGTTTTACAAAACTATGTTTTTCCCATTTTGAGATTTAGAGGATTATTTCCCTTATAATTTCTCATTCGATCTAGTATTTTATCACATTTAAACTTCAAATTCACACAAATCTAAGGGAAATTCTTGACTAATTTCATACACGACACATACATTAGGCTATTGGACACAACACATACATTAGGCTATTGGACACGACACATACATTAGGCTATTGGACACAACACATACATTAGGCTATTGGAAACGACACATACATTAGGCTATTGGACACGACACATACATTAGGCTATTGGACACAACACATACATTAGGCTATTGGACACGACACATACAGCTATTGGACATGACACATACATTAGGCTATTGGACACGACACATACATTAGGCTATTGGACATGACACATACATTAGGCTATTGGGCACGACACATACATTAGGCTATTGGACACAACACATACATTAGGCTATTGGACACGACACATACATTAGGCTATTGGACACGACACATACATTAGGCTATTGGACATGACACATACATTAGGCTATTGGACACGACACATACATTAGGCTATTGGACACGACACATACATTAGGCTATTGGACACGACACATACTTGGCTATTGGACACGACACATACATTAGGCTATTGGATATTGAAACCAGACCAGGAAGTGACAGCCGACAAAGCTGTCTGAAAACGTATCTTATCACGGAACATGTTTTAAGTCATTCAGATGTTGACATCAAGTGCGATATGATGATGATGATGATGATGAAAAGAGTCGAACAAAAGGTAAAATGGTGGCCACTCCAAATATCCAGTGCTTTCTTTATTTCAATCATTTTAAAGCATTGATTTTTCATCTGGTTGGTTGCTATTTGGATATTGATGAATGAAAGATATTCTTGCTTTGCATTGACGAGGCCAAAGTAGTACGTTGTGCTTTATAACTGTAAGGCTGGCTGAGAAAACCCGGGAAGATGCGACGAGCTTCGATTCGAGATATGAGCAAAAATAGAAGATAAAAGTGTTTCCCATACCAACAAATCTTATTTAGAAAAAAAAATTCATACCTTGGGTTCTAACAGACATATAAAGAACATTTAAAGTGGTAAATGATCAGAAAGATGTGGTCTATCTACACCACTGTATACATAACTCAATTTATGAAATTTGCTGGTTTTCTCAGCCAGCCACACACATGTCAATGCTATTTATAGAGCAAATGCAATACTCTGTGCTAGTTCATAGTTATTGATTCATAAACCCATTCACACTTCAAGCAACGGACAACAACAACAACAACAACAACAACAACAACCAAACAATTCACCAATCAACTGACCTGTATTATATCAACTTTTGTAATTTTGTCTATAATGTCATTGAAAAAAAAAACAAACCTGATTTCATTTTCTCATAGTTTTCTATGCGATTCTATTGGTGCTGATTTTACTTACTTACTTACTACTACTACTACTAGTACTACTATTACTACTACCATTACTATGACCTACTGATATTTGTAGTTGAAAAAAAAACTGAAAAACTAATTGTGTGTTTGTGTTTCTTTGTATGTAGTGTATGTGTGTCATTGTATGTTTGTGTGTGAAGAGTGAGAGACAGATAGACAGATAATGGAGAGAGAGAGAGAGAGAGAGAGGGAGAGAGAGAGAGAGAGAGAACCCCTATCTATCCATGTCAATGATTATTATACGAGTTCAGTTTGTTTCACCACTATACCAATAACTATCTTACAACCTCTATCATGGTATCTATGTATAGGAGAGACAGTCAATGTATCCCATAGTGGGCAGGGGGGTACATACTGTGTCTTCTATCCCCTTATATCTGTTTTCCAACTTGCTTTCTGTCTTTGTCTTGGCATGAGATTACTTGGTTTTGTCCTGGCCCTGGCCGGAGTCCTAGATGGGGGGAAACAGTTAAATGCATAGTTATTGTTTTGGGAGATGATATTTTTTTCCTTGTAAATCATCTCTCTGTAATGTATTATTGTTATTTTAATGTATAATGTAGGCATTTGAGTGTATTCCTCTTTGTTGGATTTTGTGCTTGTGTCTGGATGAGACTTATACGTGATCTCAAACTAGGTGCATTGGTGGTATGCTCTTGGAATCTACATCTGATCCCTATTTGTTCCCAGTTCCCCTATGTCTTACTTTTTCTTGGGAGCTTTAATTGTAATTCTAGAACTTTTTACTGTCCCATTTTCTTCCTTTTTACTGGCGCTGATATAACCTAGATGTGTTGCAAGCGCCGTAAAACCTTTAAAAACAAAACAAAACAAACAGTCAACTGTCATGTGATTGGATGAAGACTGCTGGCATAACGAAAAAAGACTATGTGTGCACTTGTAATGTCTATGTGTATTATGAGGTCTCAGGTTCGATCCCCAGTGGAGGCAGACTTATTTTTTGGTATGTTTTTTCTTCTCTTGTATTATTTTTCTTTCTTTCCTTGTCTGGCCCTGTCTCATTCAGACTTTATCAGATCGTTGTCCTACACTGGTGTTTCCTCCCTAATTCCTCAGTGTTTAGGCTCATGCAACTCTTTTTCTTAAGACTGTAACTGTAAAAAACATTCACTAGCATAGAAATGGAACTTAATAATATTCATCTTTGTTAGGAGTTATCACTCATTCACTCAATCCTCTTCGGGCCTGCTGGCACTTGAGGCGATGCAAAGGATCTCCACCTGGTCTTGTCAGCAGCTATTCTTGGGCCAACTCGAGGGAGGGACAGACCTTTCTGATTTAGGTCCTTACTGGGTGGGGTTCCTGACCTCCCATAGCGGGCAGGGGGGTACATCCTGTGTCTTCTATCCCCTTATATCTGTTTTCCAACATGCTTTCTGTCTTTGTCTTGGAATGAGATTACGTGGTTTTGTCCTGGTCCTGGCCAGATGCCCTGGCTGAGAGGGAAACAGTCGATTGTATAGTTAGTTTTGGGAGATGATATTTTTTTTCATTGTAAATCGTCTCTCTGTTATGCACTGTATTATGCTTTCTTTATATTATACATGATTTGTAAAACATTTGAGTGTGTTCCTCTCAGCGGGGACCTGTGCTTGTGTCTGGATGAGACTTTTAGTGATCTCAAACTAAGTACTTTGATAGAGTGCTTTTGGAATCTACACCTGTTTCTTATTTGAACCAATTCCCCTTTGTCTTCCCTTTTCTTTGATACTTTATTGTAATTCTAGAACTTTTAACTATCCCATTTTCTTCCTTTTTACTGGCGCTGATATGACCTTAATGTGTTGCAAGCGCCGTAAAACTCCTAAAAACAAAAAACAAAACAAATTTAGGTCCTTAGGAGTTATCAGTCTAATAAAATTTAGATGCATATATATCTATGTATGGATTAAATGCTGAAATTAAGTCCTTCTGAGCTAAGCGTTCCTAGAAGCCAGAGTTTTTCCTGGCTTTTTAAAATGTTTGTAATGGCAAACACACAGTAGCAATTGATTGCTACCCTTATGATAGGATGCTAGTCTATGGCAATCTTCTACTCGATCTAACATATCCAGTGTTTGCTGTCCAGGGAGGGGACATAAAACTAAAAAAACTAAAAAAATTCTTTGCTACAACTGGGATCAATATTTTTTATCTTGGCAAGTGGAAATTGGCCTCTATCACCTGCTGGAATGGTGTGGATGGAGTATGTGAAATGGAGTGTTAAATAGTCTGAAGATGATAGTGATGTAACCTTATAGTGGAGACTCCTTATAGAAAATAATCAATTCAAAAAATACGATACGATAGTGTCTTCATTTTTTATATATTTTTTATATTCATGCTTTTTTCTAAACCCCCCCCCCCCCCTGTCTACCCATTAGTGAAGGGGTGGCTGGTTACCTTAGACCTGGTGGAAAGTACTTTGCACTCGACTAGCGTCCTATCCAAAGGATAGCAAGCAATTGCTATTGTCAGTTTCATGCTATAGAAACCGGGACAAACTCCGGCTCCATGGGCCGAAAGGACTACTTTTGTTTTTTCTTTCTTCAACGTTAATAAAATGTGGGTTGTCATGAAAATAACATCTCTCAAACTTGCAGTACACCCACCACCATCTTTGGCCATAAACTAATGTTTATATTTTTACTCTCAAATTTCAACTATATGATCCCGATTCTAGAATTGAACGAGTTATTGCAGATTTTCACGATCTGATTTCTTCTTGATACGATTTCTTCTTCTTCTTTTCTTTTTCTATGCCAGTTGGTATTTTAACTTTAACCAAAAAAAAAAAAAAAAACACTTGATAAAAATTCCTTTCCCTATCAGTATCAGCAACACCACTGCCCCCCCCCCCCCCCCCCCCCCCCCCCCCGACAGATTACTGAGATTACTGGCTGTTGAATGTCAACCTTGACCCCTATACGACTACGTACTATTTTTTTTCTTTCCTTTTCTTTTTACTGTTTTGTTTACTCGCTATTTATACATGATCTGTAACATAAAATATATTTTGAATTTTGTTTTTTATTTACCTTATAATGAATGATATGCAAAAGTGCTGTGAACGTGTATATTATGGTTTTCTTTTTCTTTTTTCCTTTAACTGTATTATTGTATATTATTATTTATTATTTATTATTATTATTATTATTATTATTATTATTATTATTATTATTATTATTATTATTATTATATATTATATTATTATTATTATTATTATTATTATTATTATTATTATTATATTATTATTATTATTATTATTATTATATTAATTATAGTTATTATTATTATTTATTATTATTATTATTATTATTATTATTATTATTATTTATTATTATTATTATTATATTATTATTATTATTATTATTATTATTATTATTATTATTCTTAAAATATAGTTAAATGACATAGTATATTGAAGTAAAAGATGGGAGAGAGAAAAAAAAAAACGAACAAAAACCCAAGTTGTTTTATTTTCTTTTTTTTTTTTTTACAAAATTGAAAAACAAAATGTCTCTTACATTGTTCTATTGTCACCACCAGCATTGTATTTACCGTGTTTTGAGTGATGTGTGATAATTGTCTGGTTGGAGTTCGTGTCCTGTTTGTTACAGTGAATGACATAATCAGTCGGATGGTGAAAAGGTTTGAACTGAGATATTGCCGTGTTTAGTTAGAAAGTCAATTTTTATCCAAAATGAGTTCTTGTCATAAATGATTAAATCAACCCTTTTTGTACATCTTTGGGAAATATCAAAACTTAATTTCACTTCTAAATATTTTTTTACTGCTAGTCAAGTTGAAAAAGTATGAAATTTGAGAAAAGTTGCTGGATACCTTTCCCATACATCTGACCATAACTTCATGAAAAATCACCCGATTTACTTTAAATAAAGATTAAAATGCTCTGGGGAGAATATTCTTTCAGAAAATGCAAAAAATGAAAATCCAAATTTTTAACCTTCGGACTGATTATGTCGTGCACTGACATATTTATTTAAACACTTTGTGTTTTCTACAAAATTATCAAGTGTACGTCTAGCCATCCATGGGTACAACAATCGTCTTCCTAATGGTTTTCTTTCGTCTCAGGAGACACACATTATAAAATATAACGCTGATGAAGCAGAAAAACAACAACTAAAAGACTCACTTTATTTTAAACTGCGCCGGCCCTACTACATGGAGTGTATGATAAAATCATGATAATCCTATTTTAAGCCATGACTAATTTTGTAGTTTGCATTCTCTGTATTGTTGGAAATTTCAGATTTCTTTTCCCCTGTATATTTATATATATATATTTCTGTAATGAAATGAAACCCTTGCCTTGGACACAGCCATAGCCGTACTGCAGAGTAACACAATCAAAACAGCTTCGAACAAACAGGGTTAGGGTTGGCTCTTCCTCAGATCGGTGTCAATTCCTCGAAAAAAAATTTTAAAAATATCCTCAGATATGATCCACGTGTATAATCTTTAGCCAGAACTGCTCTTTTGGTCTCTATTTAAGTTGGGTTTTTGCAGTTTTCCTCTGATATCCTGTCTGATTGTAAAATTTGCTCTGGGATTGGCTTTGGAGAGAAGAAAAAAAACAAACACACTCCCATAGTGGGCAGGGAGGCACTTAGTGTGGACCTTTTCCAAGGAGCGTCTCACAGATGTTAAAAACACAACTTCCTGTCTTATGTACGCCCTGTGTTTTGATTTGATTTGATATTTTGTGTGGTGGTGAGTGTTTGATTTCTCGAACTCAGTGGAATGAACGTATTTATGTGTGTGTGTGTGTGTGTAGTGTAGTGTGTGTGTGTGTATATGTGTGAACGTGTGTGTGGGGAGGGATGGCGAGCTTGAGTATGTGGGCCTGTTGAGGGGTTACAGAGAGAGTGGGGAGATCGGAAAGAGAGAGAGAGAGAGAGAGAGAGAGAGGGGGGGGGGGGGGTAGCTCGAAGAAAGCGAGAGACAGGGAGAGAGAGAGAGTAGATAAAAGAGAGTGAGAGGGTGGAGTCATTTTTTACACTAACATGATCACATAGTAAGTTAATTGTTTGTAAAATACTATTTGATACTGATATGTTTATGAACTAAATCATGCTGGCTAATGCAATCATTATCATTACGATCTTCATCATCATCATCATCATCATCGTCATCATCATCATAATCAGAACCAACATGACTACTACTACCACTCGTATTCTCACTTCTCAAAACCATCGATTCAACAAAATATGTCAATTTTAAGGTGTTTGCGTTACTTTACAGTGTGTACAGTGAGTTTTATACAACAAGGTTACGACTATATTATTATTATTATTATTATTATTATTATTATTTTTTTATTATTATTATTATTATTATTATTATTATTATTATTATTATTATTATTATTATTATTATTATTATTATTATTATTGTTTAATTAATTATTTAATTTATAATTAATTAATTAATTATGTTTTGTTTGGGGTTACTTTGGCCAGCAGGGGTAACTTGGGTCATCAGGGGTTACTTGGGCCCAAAGGGGTTACTTGGGCCATCAGGGGTTACTTGGGCCAGTAGGGGTTACTTGGGCCAGCAGGGGTTACTTGGGCCAGCAGGGGTTACTTGGGCCAGCAGGGGTTACTTGGGCCATCAGGGGTTACTTGGGCCACCAGGGGTTACTTGAGCTATCAGAGGTTACTTGGGCCATCAGGGGTTACTTGAGCTATCAGAGGTTACTTGGGCCAGCAGGGGTTACTTGAGCTATCAGAGGTTACTTGGGCCACCAGGGGTTACTTGGGCCAGCAGGGGTTACTTGAGCTATCAGAGGTTACTTGGGCCACCAGGGGTTACTTGAGCTATCAGAAGTTATTTGGGCCAGCAGGGGTTATTTGGGCCATCATGAGTTATTTGGGTCTGTTTTCTTTAAAAAGTTTAGTGCACCTTAAAACTTCTTTATTATCCCCTTTTTTTTTTTCTCTCCAAAATCTAAATTTATCTGTTAATGTTTTCACTCATAAGGTTAGGAAAAGAAAGAAAAACGTTTTTGGGTGATTGATCAAGGAACCCGTACTATCGTAAAAGAGAAAAGCTGTTTTTTGTTTTGTTTTTCCTGGCAAAAAAAAGAAATGGACGGGACATGAGTCTGACTCATCTGAATTCAAATAATAAATGTCAATATAATATAATGGTGGTTACGTTAGCCGAGATTTATTATTATTATTATTATTATTGTTATTATTATTATTATTTGTTTTAAGGTGTTTTTGTTTGTTCGTTGTTTTATAATTTAAAGATAAAATTTAAAAAAATATTGTTTTAAACCCCATTTTCTCCTGTGAGTTATTATAATACGGATGATACAAATGTAAATTATGACAGATATTTTCATGATTTGATGATAAATAAATAATTAAATAATATGGAATATATTCTGCCCAACTCTGGAAAAAAAAAAACGAATAAAAAACAAACAAAATCAACTTTGGCCAGAAAACTCGTCCTTCTCAGATCCATCGATTATAAAAACCCTCTAACCGTCATCTTGTCAAAAACTCCCAAACCTGGGACTTCAAAAGTCAATATCAGGTTTGAGAGTTTTTGATAAATAAAAAATAAATAAAATTCCCTTTATTTATACCATAGGGGTAATTTGTCTCTAGGATCTATTATTCCAAGGGAGGACTGGAATGACCCAGGCGTTAGCCGTAGTGCAGCGCCGCTAACTGAGGTAAGACTAGGTGACTTACTCAAGGCCACACAGCGCAGCGGCGGGTGATCGAACTCGGTACCTTTTGGGTACGAAGCAAAGACCGTACCGCTGAGCCACGCTGCCCCTCCCCCCCCTCCCATTGCTTTTGTATTTGACAAGCCAGTGGGTCATTTTAATGGATGGCTATAATGTATAATTGGAAGGACGAGTTTTCTGGCCCAAATTTTGAAAAATTGTTTGTTTGTTTGTTTGTTTGTTTGTTTATATTTCAGAGTTCGAGCAGTATGATGATTTAAGCATCTATCAGCTTGGCTTGCTTGGTGTGTAGGCGATATGTATACATTTGTAATGCATTATAGATAATAAACCATACACTTTGAAGTAGTCCGTTTATTTATCTCTTTCTTTATTTGTCATTATATTGCGTGAGGCTGGCTGAGAAAACCCGGGAAGATGCGGCAAGCTTCGATTCGAGATATGAGCCAAAATCAAAGATAAAGTGTTTCCCATAGCAACAAATTTTATTCAGAAAAAAAAATATTTCATAACTTGGGTTCTAATAGACATAGAAAGAAAATTAAAAGTGGTAAATGATCAGAAAGATGTGGTCTCTTCTACTATACCACTGCATACATAACTCAATTTATGAAATTTGTGCATCTTTCCGGGTTTTCTCAGCCAGCTACACATTTGTTCACTTCGTGACCTTTAAATCTAAGTATTTTTATTTGTAGTCTTATATACTGTGTGTTTACTGGGTGGGGTTCCCGACCTCCCGTAGTGGGCAGGGAGGTCACTTACTGTGCCTTCTATCCCCCATGTCTGTTTTCCAACATGCTTTCTGTCTTTGTCTTGGAATGAGATTACTTGGTTTTGTCCTGGCCCTGGCTGAGAGAGAAACAGTCAAATGTATAGTTAGTTTTGGGAGATATATTTTTTTCCTTGTAAATCATCTCCCTGTTATGCACTGTATTATGTTTTGTTTACATATTATTTGTGATTTCTGGGTGGGGATCCTGACCTCCCATAGTGGGCAGGGGGTTACATACTGTCTTCTATCCCCTTATGTCTGTTTTCCAACATGCTTTCTGTCTTTGTCTTGGCATGAGATTACTTGGTTTTGTCCTGGCCCTGGCCGGAGTCCTAGATGAGAGGGAAACAGTGAAATGCATAGTTATTGTTTTGGGAGATGATATTTTTTTCCTTGTAAATCATCTCTTTGTTATGTGTTATTAAATTTGTTATTTTTAATGTATAATGAAATGTAAGCATTTGAGTGTATTCCTCTTTGTTGGATCTTGTGCTTGTGCCTGGGTGAGACTTATAGGTGATATCAGACTAAGTACATTGATGGTATGCTCTTGGAATCTACATCTGATACCTATTTGTTCTCAATTCCCCTTTGTCTTACTTTTTCTTGTGTGCTGTATTTGTAATTCTAAATCTTTTTACTATCCCATTTTCTTCCTTTTTACTGGCGCTGATATAACCTTAATGTGTTGCAAGCGCCGTAAAACCCTTAAAAACAAAACAAACATATTTATGATTTGTAAACATTTGAGTGTACTCCTCTTAGTAGGGACATGTGCTTGTTTCATGAGACTTTTAGTGATCTCAAACCAAGTACTTTGATAGTGTGCTCTTGGAATCTATATCGGTTTCTTATTTGAACCAATTCCCCTTTGTCTTACCTTTTCTTGGATGCTTTAATTGTAATTATTGACCTTTTTACTATTCCATTTTCTTTCTTTTTACTGGCGCTGACATGACCTTAATTTGTTGCAAGCGCCGTAAAACCCTTAAAAACAAACAAAAACAAAACAGCAGTGTCTTTACAAGGGAATCTGCCAAAACATCTTGCTACTAAAGTAGCTATAGCATCTGTATGTAACGTATTCATTACGTTACATAACTGGTTACAAACACAATCTAAACGACGTTCATTACGTTACATAACTGGTTACAAACACAATCTAAACGATTAAAGGAACCAAAAGGGTGGAGGGTTTGACGTCACGACTTTTCTTCCTTGATCCTCCTCAACAGCACCGGAAGTCTGTTAGAAGGTCAAGGACGCAATGAACAAAAAACTGCTTTCTTCTTCTTCCCCTCCAAGGGAAATAAGCAAACATTACCTATTTATTTAAGTTCAATTATACGGGTAATCTCCCTTGTTCAAGTTGTGACTGGGAATGATGACTGTATTCTATTGGGGGTTTTTTTTGTTTGTTACTTATTTAAACAAAAACAAAACAAAACACACCTTTCCTTCCTTCTTTCTTTCTTTTGTCTTTCTATCTTTCTTTATTTCCCATTTATATATTACTGACTGCAAGTTTGGCACATACAAATTACGTTCTACACACACACTGGGTGGGTCCCCAATTTTCCATTGGCTTTCTTCCCCGTTTTCACCACAGACGATCGAGCAGCCGTTTCGGTCTAGACGTCTACTTTCATTCCATAGTCTGTGGCTTTCTGTCTCCGTCCTAGGATAAGATATGGTTTGTTTTGCCTCGGCCCTGGATGAAGTCTATTGCCAAGAGGAAAACGGCCAAATATATATAATATATATATATATATATATATATATATATAATATATATAATATATAATATATATAATATATATATTATATATATATATTTTTTTTTTAATTAATTAATTAATTAAGTAATTTTTTTTCACTTGTAAATATTGATTCAGTTTGTTTCATAAGATTGTGTATGAGGCAGGGCAAGACAAATCCGAAAGAAAAATACCCCCCACCTCCAAAAACACATAAAACGCAGACAAACATTTTCTCCCAGGGGCCTTAGCCGCGAGGGGGGCAGTGAAATATTCTAGTTAGTTCTTTTCTTCTTCTTCTTCTCTTTTGTTTTTGTTTGTTTTGAGAATTGATATTGATTCCTTGTAATCATCCCCGTTTTAAGTACTATTATATTTTTTAGTTTTAAATAGCCCTATATCTAGTATGCGCTTGGCTAAGAAGCTCACAACATTGCCATCCGGAAGTATAATTGACCAACACACAATACTATGTGTAATAGTGTAATCTTGAACGTTTATAGTCTGGTTGATAATACAGTTTACTGAGAATTACTCATAAACGCGGATGGCAAAAAACAATAACAAAGACTTGAGTGACGTCAACTTCATACTATCTATATTGCACATTCTTTGTAAACATTTGACTATATCACACATAGCCGATCCGTTGCTAGTGCCTAGATTGGACTTATAGGTAATGTTAAAAAACAAAACAAAAAATAAAATAAAACCCCCCCCCCCCCCCTCCTTCCAAAATCCCCACAAAAATAACTTGAACTTTTATATAGCACAAATAATATCCACTAAACGTGCTCAAATCGCTTAACAAAATAGTAAACGGCTTATTGGTGGTTTGCTGGTGGAATTGATTGTTGCCTGTTTTATCCAATCCTCATTTATTTCTCCTTTTGTTTGTGTTTTGTTGGTACTTTTTTAATTTTAGATCTGCATCAGAATTCTTTTTCATGGCTCTGGCATGACCTAAAAGTGTCGTGAATGCCGTAAAATCCTTTAAAACATCTATCTCTTTCTCCTTTCTTTCTCTTTAAATCTCTCGCCATCTCTCTCTCTCTATCTCTCTCTCTCTCTCTCTCTCCCTCTGTCTATTGCTTTCTTTCTCACTCTCTCTCTCCCCTCTCTCACTCCCTCTCTCTCTCTCTCTCTCTCTCTCTCTCTCTCTCTCTCTCTTGCTCCTTAACTTCAAGTCGGACAGCAGGTTAATGTGTCAACTGTATTTTCTTTCTTTATCCTTTTTCCTTTATCCCCTTCTCATTTCAATCCTTATTCACACAGACTGCACACACACACACAAACATACACACACACACACACACACACACACAAACACATCCATCCATCCATCCATACATACACTTATACACACATCCACACATCCATCCATACATACATACACTTATACACACATCCACACATCCATCCATACATACATACAGTTATACACACATCCACACATCCATCCATCAATCCATCCATGCATCCATCCATACATACATACATAGATACATACATACATACATACATACATACATACATACATACATACATACATACATACATACATACATACATACATACATACATACATAATACATACATACATACACACAAACAGATACACAGATATACACACCTATTATGCCGATACCCAATAGAGCTGCAAGCACCGTACGATTCCAAACAACGGACCAGAGAATATCCTATTCAATTTGAAAACCCTTTCAAGAACAACATCGACTGCACTACGTCTAAGCAATGGGTGGGTACAAGAGAGAAAAGGCATCGAGAGAGAGAGAGAGAGAGAGAGAGAGAGAGAGAGAGAGAGAGAGAGAGAGAGAGAGAGAGAGAGAAACTATGTGGCCTTGTGGTA